>NW_027397098.1:15447066-15645501 GCF_003265705.2 Callorhinus ursinus
GCCGCGCCGGGCTGTAGGGCCCGAGTGAGTGGCAGGGCCCGAGTGCGGGGCGGGCCGGGCGGCGCGGGGGGGGGGGGGGCCGGGCGGGGGGCAGGGCCGGGGTCTGGGGCCGGGCCGCGCCGCCGTCCGGCCCGCACTGCGGAGGCCTCGCCCTGCCCTCCGCCCCGGGCCCGGGCCCGCCGGCCGGCGGAGCGGGGAAGGGACGGGGTCATTGGGACCAGGAAGTGGGGATCCTGTTGCTCCGGGTGTGTCTGGGGAGCTCCCGTTCTCCTCTCGGCAGAGGCTGGAGCAGAGGCGGGTTCTGAAGGAATTAGAAAGAATTCAAATCTAAGGGTGCCTTGTGTTCGAAATAGGACCAGGACCCACGCTGGGGAAAAGGGCAGGTCAGCAGTCTCCTTCCACCTGCGTCCCAGTCGTGTGCAGTCAGAACGTAAACTTAGGTTGCAGCGCGGTTTTGTCCTGCAGCTTGATTTCTCCTTGCTTTTTATGTGAGGTGGCTTTAATTTTGGATGAGATGCAACAAGAAAATGATCTGTAGGTAGTTCTTGAGCGTTCGAGGCCCTCTTCCTGGCTGCAGTGTCATTTGTCCTAATCCTGAGTGGAAGTCCGAAGTTTTGGGTGACTGAGGGAACAAGGGTTTTCCTGCAGGGAAGTTAGTTGGGAAGTGTGAAGGGTTTTTGAAAGGGTAATGCCAGCTTGAGGACGAACATTGTAAGTATACAAGTTATTTTTCCTTCTGAAAGTTTTTTTTCCTCTTGTAATATTTAGCTGGTCTCTTTGAGTGTGTTGCGAATTTGAAATGCACTTGAAGTAGGTGCTAAGCTGTCGTTTGCCGAAGGGGGGAGGGGAGGAGTGACGTTGCCTTCTCTGCGGTGCGCTGCCTGTGCAATTTCCATACTTCCCCACCTGCGCGGCTCCCTCTCATGTACAGTCGGGGTGATTTACAGAAGGTGAAATGGTTGCGGCTTTTCAGCTTTCCTCTGTATCTAGTACATGGAGAGTCAGTTTTATCCTCAAGCTGTGAGTGATCTCTTCACTCAGGTTTGCTTGTGTTGCTAAAGGCATCAGATTATAGCAAGTTTATTATTCAACCATAAAGTGGATTTGTGTACTTCCCTTTGAAACTTGCCTTTGGTTAGAAATAAATTTCATTCTGTATTTTGACCCGTTAATGTGAGTTGATTTATTTACATGAAGGAATGGTGTGGCTTCTTACTGATTAGAAAGGACTTGCCCTCCTGGTGCTTCCCTTTCTTCATCTCTAAGAGGGGTTAGTAATGTCCACCCCATAGGGCTGTCCTAACCAAGTCGATGCTGGCTGTTTTTACTGTCTATTTTTATTACTGAATTTCTTACTAAAACTTGAAAATGGTGTTTACCTCATTACTGTTTTCAGTATTCTTTCTGTGATTGTCAATTTTAATTTGATAGTTTTTATTTTGGGGGGGTTTTGTTTTTGTTTGATTGCATGTATTTGGGCAGAGGAAGCAGGTTCTGAGGATAAAATGTGTATTTTGAGAAAGGAATTATACTATATTTGAGTGGGAGCCAGAGAGAAAATGGATGATAACGTGAGTGTTAGCATTCATTTAATGAGTTTTGTAGAAGAGTAGCTGAAATTAAATGGCAGCACATTGAGGGAGGTATTTGATTTTATTTAGGGTTCCTAGAGATTGTGTTTTTTAAAAAAAGTTGGGAGTTGGAGAATTTATCGAACTTAATATGATTTCCACAAGGAGACACAAATTTTGACAAATACGTATTTAAACTGTGAAAACATTCTAGTCACTTGTTTTTATGAAGCAGTCTTCACGTGTCATAAAACATAATTCTAAAATGTGAAGTGCAAGTTGGGAGCACCAGGTTGTTACCAGTGATATGATAAGCAGTGCCTTCAAGGAGCCCCACAGCTGTAAAGTAGATTTGCAACAGTATTTACAAATTTTTGTAGTGGGAGACCTGAGGTCCATGTTACCAAGTGGGAAGTGGCTGACTGAGTCCTTCCACTGTTGTTTCCATGTCATGCTGGAGTTCATACTTTCCATAGTGATAAGTAGGATTATTATTTAGGTCTTCTAATTTTAGTAACATGTGCTATCTTTATGATGGTCCCTGGAGATTGTTAAAAGCTGTATAGATATATGTTCCTTTAAATTCCATTTATTGGGGCGCCTGGGTGGCTCAGTCGTTAAGCGTCTGCCTTCGGCTCAGGTCATGGTCCCAGGGTCCTGGGATCAAGCCCCGCATCAGGCTCCCTGCTCGGTGGGGAGTCTGCTTCTCCCTCTCCCACTCCCCCTGCTTGTGTTCCCTCTCTCGCTGTGTCTCTCTCTGTCAAATAAATAAATAAAATCTTAAAAAAAAATTCCATTTGTTAGTGTCCTCATGTTAAAGGCACAAGTTTTAAATATGCTTTCATAACCCATGGTTGTACTCTCACAGAGTTCTCTCATACTTAAGGATTTTTTTCAGATAGGTTAAGGCAAGAAAATCAGTATATTCTTGTAATTCCTCCTACAAAGTCATTGACTCAGCCTTTTTCTGATGGACATAAGAAAACAAACACTGAAGTTTTTATGGAAAATTCATTGTTAAAAACAGACACTGTTTCTGGGCATTGTTGCTTATGCTGTGTTGTAAAACTTTATTCCTGTAAAGAGTTCTCTTTTCTGTAAGAGCTAATTTTAGAGTCCGCAGTAAATGAGGCACTGCCTTCTGAGAGTGCTCAACTCACCAGATCTGATTTTAGTTTAGTTTAGTTCAGCTCAGACTTTTGCTGCTAATTGTTGCACTTGTTGATCTCCCTGGAGCAACTCTACTCCTGGAGTTCTCTGGATTCGAAAGTTAATTTCTTTATAGGAATATGGAATTGTAGGGGCGCCTGGGTGGC
Organism: Callorhinus ursinus; assembly: GCF_003265705.2. Lineage (NCBI taxonomy): Eukaryota > Metazoa > Chordata > Mammalia > Carnivora > Otariidae > Callorhinus > Callorhinus ursinus. The sequence continues at coordinate 15,449,954 of NW_027397098.1, forward strand.
TCAGTCATTAAGCATCTGCCTTCGGCTCAGGTCATGATCCTGGGGTCCTGGGATCGAGCCCCACATCTGGCTTCCTGCTCAGCGGGGAGTCTGCTGCTCCCTCTCCCTGCCCTTCCCCCTGCTTGTGCTCTCACTCTCTCTCAAATAAAATCTTAAAAAAAAAAAAAAAAAAAAAAACATGGAATTGTAAAGTGGAAAGCCAAAGGTTCTCTTATTAGAAGGAAGATAACTCCAATGTGGAAATGTTTTTTTCCCTAACATTCCAGCACTTTATTTTCCCTGCATGTAAATGTCTAATCTCAGACAGTGAAGACTGAGTATCAAGTCGGCTCATGTTTCCTTCCCTTCTTATCTTCCCCCACCGTAAAACTCCTTTTGTCCCTTTAATACTTTCATAAACTGCCTTTTCACCATTTTTCTGCTAAGCTCTCATGGCTCAGTTAATAAGGGCTGCAGGTGAGTGATGCCACCACTCTTGCGTCTTCTGTCACGGTTCGTTTTTTTCTCCAGTGTCCTCCCTACTTCGCTGATAGTGAGACCTAGGTCACGGAGTGCATTGTGTAACACTAAGGACATTTCATATTTAACTAAAATTTGAAGTCATCCTACTTGATTTTAAGATAGAGTGTAATAATCATTGAGATGAGACTTCACTGAAAGTGTTCTATGAAATCTGATATGCAAACGTATGGGCTTGAAAACTTACAAATTAGGATAGTATTTGTTTGTATGATAAAAATAAAATGTCTCTTTTATTTACAATACACCATTTTAGTCGCACTACACGAGGTTGCTTTACCAGGCATATCCTGATTGTTAGGCCCTTTTAAAAAAGCTCCTCCGTCACTGTCCCCTGTCTAAATGAGAAACGCCCAGGGGCCTGGCTCCAGGGGCCTTGGCATTTCTGCTGCCTCCTTGCTGGCCGGGCCGCCTTCCCTTGGCCTTAACTGACCACTGCCTCTCTCCCTCAGAACCATGGAGTTGCAAATGGTGTTGCCTTTGCTCCCCGTAGCTCTTGGCCTGAAATTGAATGTCTTTGCTCTTTAATCCATCTTTATAAAGGTATTTCAGGAGTCCTTCAGGAATCCTTGCCTTAATTTCTAAGGTCGAACTTAGTGCTTCTCTGTTTCTGTAGCAACTTAGGCACAACACCTAATGAATTACCATAAGCTCCTTGTGGGTGAGATCTTTTTTGTTTGTAACCTCTGCCCAGCCCAGTTCCAGGTGCCCTATACAGATCTTCCTCAACTTGTGATGGGGTTATGCCCTCGTATACCTGCTGTAGGTTGAAAATATTGTTAAGTTGAAAGTGGGTTTCGTACACCTAACCTTGAACATCACAGCTTAGCCGTGTTTACTTTAAACATGCTCAGAACACTTACATTAGCCTGCAGTTAGGGCAAAATCATCTAACACAAAGCCTATTTGTTTATGAAGTGTTGAGTATCCCCTGCAATTCACTGAATGCTGTACTGAAAGTGACAGAATGGCTGAATGGGTGCAGGACAGTTGTCAGTGTATCAGTTGTTACTCCCATGATCGCGGCGCTGACTGGGAGGGAGCTTGCTAGCTGGGGCAAGATCGAAATTCAAAATTTGAGGTACGGTTTCCACTGAATGTGTATCGCTTTTGCACCATTGTGAAGTTGAAAAATTGTAAGTCGAACCGTCCTAAGTTGGGGACCATCTGTAGGTGTTTAGTAAACTTTGTTCAACTGGATGGAAAAAGGCATGTCTAAAGACACCTCTCGGGCGCCTGGGTGGCTCAGTTGGTTAAGCGACTGCCTTCGGCTCGGGTCATGATCCTGGAGTCCCGGGATCGAGTCCCACATCGGGCTCCCTGCTCGGCAGGGAGTCTGCTTCTCCCTCGGACCCTCCCCCCATCTCATGTGCTTTCTCTCTCATTCTCTCTGTCTCTCAAATAAATAAATAAAATCTAAAAAAAAAATAAAATAAAGACACCTCTCATTTTGGTTGTAGGGAAATGATTTGCAGATTGTACAGTTGCATGCCTTCATAAACGAACATAAAAATCCTCACTTGAAATGAGTGCAATAGAAAATGCACGGCTGTACTTACAAAATGTTAGTGATTTGATAGCAATATCTAGTGTGTGCCGCGTTTTGGACGGCGTCATTTGATCATGTGACCTAGATTGTACTCAGTCGCAGTCTTTAAAAACTTGCTCCCTTTTAATAACAAATGTTTCTTTGGCTTTAAAATTAAAACATTATATTAACCTAAAACAAATCAATTACAATAGTGAAAATGTATTTTTAAACTTCAGTGGATTTTTCCATTTTTCATTCCCCATGAGAGTCCTTGCTACAGGGTCTGGTAGGGATGAAAGCCACTGAAAGGAGAGACAAGGGTTCATGCCTTCCTTGAGCAGGTGTTTTTGATCAGTAAGACACTAGCAATACAAAGACAGATGAGACCAGAACTTTTCTCTAAGGCTTGTGGTCTAGAAGGGATTAGGAAAAGTGCATTGTTTTATTTAAAGTAAAGCAGACAGGCATTTGGATTCTTGAAGCTTCCATCCACAAAACTTGTTGATGGCTCTCAGCACCACACTCCCTCGAGTGGTCTTGCTCTTAGAGTTGTATTACTATAGCACATCCTGTGGCAGGCCCTCTCATCTCCCTTCCCTGCCTTATTTTTCTTTGTAGCTCTTATTACATTATAACATACCATGTAATTTCCATATTTTATGTACAGTCTGTCTTCTGGGGCTTGAATTAACTCTGTGAGGTTGAGGGTTTCTATTTTGTTCATTGACAGGAGCCCAGACCTTTCAGTGGTACAGAGTATTCACTAAATAATTCATGAATAAATCCTGGGGTTATAATGGTGAACAGAAGGGATGGATTGCCCTCCTTTTTGGAGCTCATGGTCCACAGAGGCAGGTGGATGACCAGATAACCACATATGAGAGCCATACATTGTGCTGGCCTTGTAGGCCTTAAAGGGCCAGGAGGCTCCCTAAGGAAGAGTGTGGTGGGGCAGAGTCAGCCTGGTAGGCAAACAGGATGAGTGTCAACGATTCTGAGCAGAGGGATTTGGAGGAATAATCTGAATGAGGCTCAGTAAAGAAGGGCCAGTCAAGGTAGCAGCTGGATCATACAGGGTGTAAAGCGTCTCAGTATAGATGAGAATTTTGCTGTGTATCCTAGGAACAGTTGAAAGCACTTGGAGGGTTTTCAGCAGGAGAATTAGATGACCAGAATTGTCTTTTTCAGTGATTATTCTGCTTTATTGGAGAGTGGCATGGAGAGGAAGGAAAGGGCACACACGGACAGGTGTTACTTGACCCGAGATGGAGGGCCCTGGTGTTTATAAGCTTGTGTTCATCACGGGGGAAAAGGCCAAGCCCTGGCCTAAATGAATAGTTTGCTTAGGAACTCTTTCATTTGTATTATATAGAATGTTTAAAACAATAGTTTAAAAATATGCCTTAAATTTGCTAGTATTTATCAGTTGTAATATTTGTTATTCCAGTTTTTATTAAGGTAGACTAATTGACAGATTCCTTTTTTAGAAACATCGCTGAAAAATGAGAACATTCTGTTTTCGGATTTCAGAAAGCTTTGTTTTATGGTCAAAGCTTAAAATATAAAGATAAAAACATAGTGATTAATGTGATACAGATTTACAAGTTGCCTTGTAGCTCTCTGAACATATTAAACATCCCCTTTTCAGATATTTTTTTTCTGAAAATATGTCCTTTAAAACCTGTTCTTTAAAGACTACTTTCTGAACATTTCTCTCTTTGTTGATTACGTTACCTCTATTTCGTTCTTAAATCTTACCATCTGTGTAATTTCTGCCTTACCATATATGTGTGTGTGTGTGTGTGTGTGTGTGTATGTGTGTATATATATATATATATATATATCCCCGTAGAATGTAGAATTGCTGCCTGGCTTTTCCCAACTCTGCAGTCATAGAATAGCTGGAACCTTTGAAAGCAGACTTGAAGTCCCTGTGGAAAGTTACCTTTTAGAAATCTAGGCATTTAGAATGCAAAACCATTTTCTCTTGTGTTTCTAGGAGGTAAAAACATTCAAATAATTGATAGTATGTTGGTTGTCATTTAGTGCAGAAGTTTAGTGTGAAAACCTTTTTTGGATGAAACCTTCCTTGGGACTACTGGAAGTCCCATGTTCCTTTTTGATTAATATCTGTATATCCAGTCTAATGCTGTTTCTGATTTCCCTTCAAGGGGTCACTTGAGTACAGACCATTGTACAAATGAGTAACTGATGAATCAGCAGTATTTTCTTCTTCACACCTTAAATACGGGGGTGGGGACCATCAGTGAAGACCAAAGGTGAAATGACTATAGTAGTTCACAGTAGTTGCTGTTTGTGCATGCAGCTGTTCACACTTCTTTGTATATTTTGATGTGTTTCCATTTCTTCTGCTGAAATGATTACCTTTCAGGCCTCTGTGCAGGAGAGTTAACCCTAAGGGTGAATGGACTGAGGGAAGAAAATAACATTTGCGGGCACCTGGGTGGCTCAGTTGGTTAAGCGTCTGCCTTCCGCTCAGGTCATGAGCCTGGGGTCCTGGGATTGAGCCCCGTGTTGGGCTCCCTGCTCAGCGGGGAGTCTGCTTCTCCTTCTCCCTCTGCCTGCCACTGTGCCTATTTGTGCTCTCTCTGTCAAGAAACTTAAAAAGGGGGGAAAGAAAATACATTCACCACACAAAACTGCAGAAGCAGCCAGGCGTGCAGAATTTAAGTCTTTGTGACCTGGTGAAACTCCAGAGTGAAGTGTCTTCCTGCACAAGAATGCCTTGAGGTCCTAAATGACCATAAGTTTTAGTAGTTTCAGTCAGGCGCAGGGACATTCTTGGCACTTTGCCTCTGAAGTTCAGAATATTGAGGGGCACCTGGGTGGCTCAGTCGTTAAGCGCCTGCCTTTGGCTCAGGTCATGATCCCAGGTCTTGGGATCGAGCCTCGCATCTGCTTCTCCCTCTCCCCGTTTGTGTTTCTGCTCTTGCTAACTCTCTCTGTCAAATAAATAAATAAAATCTTCAAAAAAACAAAGTTAAGAATATTGCACCTGGGTGGCTCAGTTGGTTGGGCGTCTGCCTTCGGCTCAGGTCATGATCCCGGAGTCCCGGGATCAAGTCCCGCATCGGGCTCCCTGCTCAGCGGGGAGTCTGCTTCTCCCTCTGACCCTGCCCCCTCTCATGTGCTCTCTCTCTCTCTCTCTCATTCTCTCTCTCTCAAATAAATAAATAAAATCTTTAAAAAAAAATATTGAGAGTGTGCTTGTCACTGTGGAGGTTTTTGATCTGTTAACTCTAAGTTTTTCATGAAAACGCAGGATTACGGCTCAAGGTAAAAAGTCATGGGTCAGATGTTTTCTGGGGGTTGTTTATGGCCACAGATTGTATTACTAGGTGAGTTTATGAGCAGAGCAAATAAAAGTGGATCATTAACTTCCAGTTTACATTTTGGTGTGTTGGTGTGGTTAGGTAAGTTTATCGAAAACTTGTAAACAATGTGTTTACCAAGTGTTTAATAATTATAGTACATTTAATCAGCCTTAATCCGGTTGTAGGGAGAATTTTGTTTTCCTCAGCACCATTGTTCACCGTGGAGTTACAAGACTGAGAGGGAAAGCGTTGCCTTCTTTTACACTGTTCCTACAATGTTCTGTGAGTGTAGTAACACTTTGGAGTAGGACAGTCATTGTCTGAGACCGAGTTTTGGTCTACTTTATTTTATTAACTGAGATTTGATAACTTGTTTCTGAAATAACTGTCAGGAAATAGGATTTTGGAGCTTTAAGGACTCATACTGAAGCCCACAGAAGTGTAAAGTGAGTGCAAACTGCAGCTAGTTAGCAGGTGGCAGAGGCCTTGTGCCTTTGGTGTCCTCTCTGAGCTCAGTCCTGCATTGCACTCTTAATTACAGAACTCAGTGTAAGATGCTTAACACTGGGATTTCAAAAGAAAAACTGAAATTGGTGAAAGCGTTAACTTTATGTATGCTACAGAATTTTAGGTTGGCATTTTACGTTTTTAAAGCAGAATCTTAAAGCTGCTATTAAACTGTTTTAAAAAACATTGAAATAACATTTATTTTAAGAAAAGTAAGGGTATTTGTCATTTTAGATAATTTAACTTACTGGCTTTAATCAACTTTGGAAGGCACTAATAGGTCTTCCAATTTGCATCATATATTAAAGACTGCAGTTTACATATTGTCTTTGAGAAATAGTTTGAGGAAGTTCCTATAAATTTGGTGGTTTCCTTCCTAAACCGCAGAGACGGTTTTAAACCTTGGTATCTACGCTACTCTGCAGGGCTTCATGTTCAGGCTCTGGAAGTGTCAGCCCCTGTGTTCATACCTTTTTGTGAAGAGGAGCTCAGACCTGAGAGAGGGTTACTTAGGTGAGCACTGTACCACCTCTCCTGGCTTTTAGTTTACTATCCTCAACAACTGTTTTTGCTTGCTTCCTGCTGTGTGCAATGACTTCAGATTTTAACAGCCTTTCGCTTGCCTACAAAATGTGAGAAATGAATGCAGATTGCCACAGTTCTCACCCTCAGCAGTGTATTTGGCTTGGAATTCAGAGGACCCAAAATCCTTGCTTGTTTTTGTTTTTCAGCACACCTGTTTTGCTGTTTGGAAAACTGAGGCCTGGAGACAGTTTGCTTTACATGACATGATGAAGAGCAGAAAATGGGGTCTATATAGTTTCTTCTAAGTCCATTGCAAACAGGAGCCAACTCTTGGGACAGTTTAGGTGTCCTACCTATGCATTAGGTCCAAGTAACCTGATATATCTGTGGCTAATGCCGCTCAGCCCAGCTAAGCTTCAGAAATGCTGGTTTTAACCAGAAAGTTTTAATAGTACTTTTTATAGTGAGTGTCATTGGGGTCAGGGGCTCCCCACATCCCAAAACTGAGAGAAGTTCATTTATGTTGCTGAACAGTCATGCAGAATTACTGGAGCTGATGCTGACTCTGATAGTTTGCTTGGAACTTTTATGGTGTTATTATGTTCATCTGTTGAACTGTACTCGTAACTGAGGAGTCGTGATCCACTTATTTCTAAAATGGAGATGGTATTATGTCTAGGAAACATATCCTTTGTATATCAGACTGAAAGATGATCTAAAGTAGTATATATTTTTGAACCCATAACTGTGGGACTTAAATTCTTTTTTAAGAGTAGTGTCACTTTTATAAGGAACACTTCATGTTAGGTGGTATTCATTGTATTTCAGTATTATCTGATTAGCATGGTCATGTTGGGAAATGTGAAAGCATGTTCAGTTGTCATACCTGGCATTTGAGCCCTGGTCTTGGGCTCTGGCTGCTACTTTGTGAGTCACTGTGGTGCTTGGTGGCTCCCTGGGTCGGGCCTCTGGCTGCCTAGTAATTAGTAATGACTGCATTGGTTTAATCCTGCTCTGTGCTGTACCTGCCCTAAACATGCTCACAGCAGGTAAGGTGGGTGTGCCCAGCATCGCTACCTGGTTAGTGGTGGAGTCCGGGTGCTGGGTGCACCTCGAGCCCCTGCCTTTTGACCTCCTCCTCAAATGCCCAGCTCGTTGGTCATAGGGTGGATTGGGGGATCCTTGAACTTCTGAGACTGTGTGTAGCATTTCTGGTACACGTCTCTTTTTCCAGTGGAAGGACTCAGCTTTTAGCAGATTTTCAAAAAGATCTTTAATAACCTCTACCTTCAATTACAAGTAATAGTTTTAGTGTGTTTGCCACGTGGGAACTTCGAGGATTTGTTGTTATTTTGGTAATTAAATGTAATTTCTTATTGTCAACATCACTTTGTATTTAACTCTTCTATATGGTTAGATTCCAAGTACACATATATGCACACATACATACAGCGCCTAAGAGAGGCGCCTAAGAGAGTATCTGGAATGAAATGAAAATGAACCCACAGTAACTTTGCCCCAACCTAAAAATACTACCTTTTCCCATGTTAACATATTATTTGTAGTATGCAGCAACAGAGGCTTTTACTTGGAATCATCATTTTAAATACCAAGTATTTATTCCCATGTGTTCATTGCATGAAAGACGGTGGCTAAAAAACACGTATTTGCTGAGATTTTACTTCGTTAGGTGCTGTGTCAGGAGTACAGTGGCCGAGAAGGTAGACATTCCTGCCCACCCCAGCACTGGAGACACTGGGTGTCAAGGGTTTGCACCCCAGGCAGTGGGGAAGATGGGGGTGTCAGCTGCAGGGTGGAAGACAGGGTCCTGTTTAAGGAAGGTCATCTGCGAAGAGTTGGTGCGGTTGGAGATACGTAAGGAGTTGGGGTAGTAGTTTGGTTCGGAGAGGATGGTTATCTGAGCAATTTATCAGGAATAGAGACTGAGATAGATACAGGCGTATTTGCGAGGAAGAGGTTAAAAATGTATTTGTAGGTTTCTGGTTTGGGGCAGCTGGATGGGTGATGTGCCCTCGAGATGGAGGGATTGTCAGGTTTTGTTTATTTGTCTTAGAAGGCTGGTGGGAATGGATTTTTTTAAACAATTGATTTTGAGGAGTCTGTAGGTCAAAAAACAGTCAGCGGATATTTGCTTAGTTGCACTGATACTCAGCTTGTGGTGTTCGCTGAAGCCATGAACACGGAGTGCAGGGGAGCGCGCCTCAGGTGAGGTGGGAGCGCCGGGTGCGGCGCCGTCCGCTCCGCCACACTCTTTGTCTCCCTGCCAGTTAGGTTGTCGGCTTACAAGAGCCAGTTCAGTGCGTGCCCGAACTCGTTCAGGGCATTTGTACTCCTTCCTGCAGTTACATGATTTAACTAACATAAATTGATAAAAATAGTGCAAAAACATTCATAGGAAAACTAATTTGAAAACTTTGGAGTGTCTCAGTAAAAACAAATCACTAAGAAAACTATCAACTGAGGTCTATGGGTAAGACAATTATAAAAAATTGGAGAATACTTATTTTAAAGGACTGTACCACTCACGTTTTTAATATAAGTTGTACTTTAAAGAGATTAAGTGAAAGTTTTAGGTGATGCATTATGGTTTATGTGAGAAGAAAAGAAGGCTTTGATAGACTGGCTCAGCCTAAGAAAAAAACCCACGTGAAGGAGCATATACAAGTTAAAGCGGTTAAGTATTCATGTATGGGTTTTTAGAATTACCTACTTTAATTTACAGTTACTTCCAATCACATAGGGCAAGAGAGCTTTTACTGCACTTAGTGCTGAGGAAGGGCCTCCTTGGCGGATGAGAAGCGAGGGGAGGGTTGGCGGGGGGGGGGGGGGGGAAGCAGGCATGTGTGAGTTTAAGTGTTGCCCAAGGCTGAGGAAGAGAGTGTGCAGAGGCCCCGGGGTACGTCTTTAGTAGCAAGCAGGCAGTTGGCCATCCTGGCAGAGCGGCGTCCTCGGAGAGGCTGCATCCTGCCTGGGAGGTCCCCAGCCCCTCGCTTTTTTCCTTCCCTGTCCCTGCTTCTCGGAGGTTTCCACTCATCTCCCTTGTGTATTCTGTCTTTAGAGACAGCCTAGGCGAGGCATGTTTGAACAGTGATGGGAGGAAGAAGTGAAGATACAGGAAAAGAGGAGGAAATGGGATCCAGACCACAGAAAGACAACCAGTGCTCCTTCAGTTAATATGTTGTTTTTTCTCCATACTTTTTTATTTTTTAAGATTTATTTATTTGAGAGAGGCAGAGCAAGAGTGTGAGTGAGAGCGTGAGTGGGAGAGAGAGCATGAGCCAGGGGAGGGGCAGAGGCAGAGGGAGAGGGAGAAGCTGACGCCTGACGTGGTGCTCCATCCCAGGACCCTGAGATTATGACCTGAGCCAAAGGCAGACGGTTAACTGACTAAGCCACTCAGGCGCCCCACTCCAAACCTTTGATGTAGAAACTGAGAAAAACTTGGTCATTTTCATGAAGTTTTTTCAAGTTGTCTTATGTTCAGGCTGTATTTGGGTCCCTAGCGTTGACTTAGGAGGTCTGATTTTCAAGAGCTATGTGGGATTATAGTTGTTACTGAGTATTTCCCTCTCTTTCACCAAAGTGCTAAGAAATACACATTTGTTAGGAATACTAAATTACAAGAAAGGAGGGATGCACATTAATGTAGGTCTTGAAGTAAGGCATATTTTATCACCACTTAGAAAGTTGTTAAATGGCTTTTAATTTTTTTTTTTTAAGACTTATTTGAGAGAGAAAAAGACAGCAAGACAGCGTGAGCAGTGGAGGGGCAGAGGGAGAGGGAGAGAGAATCTTCAAACAGACTCCCCGCTGAGGTCAGAGTCTGATGCCTGAGATCATGACCTGAGCCAAAATACAGAGTCGGGTGCTTACCCAACTGAGCCATCCAGGCACCCCATGGCTTTTAATTTTTAAGGAAGATGATTTGCCTGTTCACATAACAGGATTTTAGGGAATGTCTGTAAGTCTGTAGTGAGGACTTGGGGAAGGTAAGGTGTCATCCTTTTTTTTTTTTTTTAAGATTTTTATTTGACAGAGTGAGAGAGAGCAACAAGCACGGGGAGCAGCAGAGGGAGAGGGGGAAGCAGACTCCCTGCTGAGCAGGGAGCCCGATCAGCAGGGAGCCTGATGTGGGGCTCGATCCCAGGACCCTGAGATCATGACCTGAGCCAAAGGCAGACAGTTGACCGACTGAGCCACCCAGGTGTTCCTGTTGTCACCTTTATCACTACCATCTGTTGGCTCAAACAGCTCTTGACTTAGAGCCCTGCACACCCTTGGGAATGTTTTCACGACTCGCTGAATTTCATTGTCCTTCATTTGGAGAAACACTACACATTTAGGATGTTCTTCCTTTGTTTTGACTAATTGGTTATTGATTAACGTAGGTCAGAAGTACCTTTTCCCAAAGCTTTTTTTTTAAATTTAACATCCTTGGGCACCTGGGTGGCTCAGATGGTTAAGTGTCTGCCTTTATTGAGATATAATTGACGTATAAAATTATATTAATTTATTTTTTAAAGATTTTATTTATTTATTTATTTGACAGAGACACAGGGAGAGAGGGAACACAAGCAGGGGGAGTGGGGGAGGGAGAAGCAGGCTCCCCGCGGAGCAGGGAGCCCGATGCGGGGCTCGATCCCAGGACCCTGGGATCATGACCTGAGCCGAAGGCAGACGCTTGACGACTGAGCCCCCCAGGTGCCCCGCTGTGTTGGTTTTTCTTAAATTTAATTTTTTTTTTTAAAGTAAACCACTTTCTGTATAGTTCTGGACTTGAGACAGTTTTATCACGTCTAGTTCTGACTCTTTGGAGCCCTCCTGGGCGTAATCAGCATGTGTGGTCAGATCAGCACAGGGTTAAGTGCGCTCTGAGCCGCTGTCCCGCTCGGACCTTGGCCAGCACGCTCACTTCTAAGGTTGCTCACCACCGCCCTGTCATCCACTTCCAGTCGAAAGGTTGTAGTTATGTGACAGCAGATTGGAAAGGGTGATAAAACGTGATGGGCAGTCCTCAGAGAAATGAAAGATGGGCGAGAACGCTGAGGTGCATGGAGACTCTTCTTTTGAAAAGAGTTGAAGCCGCATCCTCTCCAGAGTTGGTTTTTTTCTGAAGAGGACTTCCAGGTCTCTTCAAAGACTTTTTTGTGGTGTTGATTCTGACCTTTCCTTGGTGCAGGTATACGTTGATACTACTTTTGGCTGGCAGCATTTTTTGTGTTCAAATGTAAATGAGAGAAAGTGAGGATTCTTAGGAAGAGTGTGGATCATCCCAGGAGAATGATCCCATGTTCAAAATGAAGTTAACAAAAACAAGGGAGAGCTACACATACGCAGTTGCCCAGGGTAAAAAAAATTCTGCAAGAGACCGAATGAGGCATTTCTGCTCTTTGTCCGTACGGTGATAATGCAGACGAAATGCCAGCAGTAAGGTGTTTTTTTTCTCCTCTGGACTCTAGACACACTTGGCCTGCTATCAGGAGGTTGTGTGTGGTAAAGGGATGGCAGAAGTAGAGGAGCACATCGACCCGGAAGAGCCTGTGCAGCCGACGAGCCGACTGCTCCCGGGACTGAGGGGGCCTGAATAAGGCCAGGGCGGTTCGGTGGGCCGTCAGCCTGGCCCGCTCCTGTGGCAGCTCCGGCTGGCCCAGGCTTACGGTTTGCAACGTGGGAAGTGGTTCTTAATGGGAAAATGTGGATAGACAGATGGAGGTCAGAATACATTCTAAACAGGCTGGACTCAGGACAGTTAGCTTTTCATCTATGGAATTGGACATCTTTGTGAAAAATTGTTCTTCTTCCATTTTAGGTTACATGACGTAGACAGGCTGCATTTTGTCCTGTGTGGAGGCCGCAGGTTTGGTGTAGCACTTCCGGCAGTGTCTAGGCAGGTGTGTGGATTAGCTGAGCTTGCGCCCTCTATAGATAGGCCTAACGTGGTTACCCTTTCCATCTGCTTCCCTTGGGGGAAAAGGTGTGTATCTTGTTTTAGGGGATGGTCTTCTACTGGAAAGGAACGACTCATGGTCAGAGGAAGAGATGCTCCTTTGAGGGCAGAAAGGGCCCTATCTCTAAGGATATGATTGCCCACCTCAGCTTCGTGCCCTCTTTTACAAAATAACCATCACAGTCACATGCAAAGTAAGAGAGGATTTTTTTGATCTTCATATTGTTTCCCTTGTTCCAAATAATATTTTATTTAGGCTTCTTTATAACCAAGTATTGGACTGGTAGTTTGCACTTTGTCAGAAATGCTTGTAACCAGAGTTAATGAGATGACCTAAACTCTCTCTTTGTTTTGTATTGTATTTTAATAAGAATTCCAGCTAAAATGATCTTTTCAAATAATTGACCTCTCCAGGGTGAGATAACATGTCATGAACCATTTTTTTTTTTTTTTTTTTTTTTTTTGCGGTAGTGGGAGAGGCAGAGGGAGAGGAAGAATCTTAAGCAGACTCCATGCCCAGCGGGGAGCCCGGTGTAGGGCTCCATCTCACAATCCTGAGATCATGATCTGAGCTGAAATCAAGTGTCGGCGCTTCACTGGCTGACCCACCCAGGCGTCCTGCCACGAACCAGTTTATTCATAAAGCTGGAAGGGACCTTTCTGATTGTGTGTGGAATTTCTAAATAAATTTTAAAAAGCAATTAGTGGGAAAATTTTTAAATGTAACTTTTGGGGTTTACTTCTCATGTAGGTATTTTTCCAGTCCTGTTTGTCTGAGAAGTAAGTGTGTCTTTTGTCTGATTTTATGCCCTCTCTAAGAGCAGAATCAGATGGAACTGTAAAAAATAAGTTCCTTTTTCCCACTGCCGTCTCTTTCAGTAGAAGAACAGGTGTACACGTGTAAAAGGACATTTAAAAAATTAATCTGGAAGCTTACTGGCAGCATCTGTTTAGGACTATTTCCCTACCGGGTGCCAGTTTAAATGTGTAATTGAACAACCACTCTACCAAGGTTGGATTCCTTTCTTTCATTCGTCTGTGTCTTTGAGTGCCACAGTTAGTGGGAGAAAGCTCTGGAAGGAAATGGGCTGTCATGGAGATACTGAATCTGAGAAAACAAAGAGCCAGAGTAACTGCTCTCCTGGAAACAGCTGTTGCTCTATAAATGTCCTCACTCTTCAAGCCTACAGATGCCGTTGAATATATGATCTTTGTAAGGTGCTGTGGAAGGTACATAGACTAATCTCCCTGAAGACAGGAATATGCATTTTAAATATTACAAAGCGATGCAGGCAGCCGCTCAGCCGCAGATAAACGATATAATGCAAGCTGCAGCGTAGAGCGAGTGAATGAGGAGCTGTGATTCCTATCATGTTATTTTATTTTCTTACACTTTTCATTTAGAGGTGTGCATATTGAGTTCCTTGAAGAAAGTTACTGTTACTAACAGATACCCTTCCAAATCCGCAAATGCTGTGATTGTGCTTTAATGATTTGATTTAGCTTCTTTGCCCATTTCTGTTTTTTCCAATGAATTTCAGTTCCAGAGGTCTGGCAGGTGAACTGTCTTTCTACGAAGTATGTGTAGACATTGCAAGTAACGGATTTTGGCTTTTCTAATTGATTCTCAAAGGGATTTCTAATTGATTCTCAAACCCATATAGTACTTAATTAGGGCAGTCTCTAAAGTTCTTAACCGCCCATTTTCCATATTTGGATAAAACTGTTTACTTATCTAGGTGAATATTCATTTACTGTTTTTTTTGTAAAACAGTCCTAGCTGTTAATGTGGGAGTTCTTAGAAGGCATGTCTGTGTGGTAGCATCTTGTACTGTCCAGCTCCTTTGCTCAGGCTCTGTCCCTGAACTCCTTGCTCTCAACTGCGAACAAGTGGAATTAGAAGATACCTTAGCGGACTTGACTTTTCCCTCATTTTGTGGATGCAAATACAGAAGCAGAGTGTTTAGACAACACTGCAGCTAAACCACCTGTGTATGAGTGTTACTGACAAAAGGACTCTCTTGGGGGTAAATTGTAACATATCATTGGTGGGATACATATTTCTGTTGTATCCTATAGGTAAGGAAATGAAACACAGGGGTTCCTTAAAGAGGCTGAGGATAGTAGGGGAGAAGCAACAGATGTGGTCAGTGCCCTGACGAGCGGAGAAGGCTGTGAGTACATGGAGAAGGAGTGAGAGAGGAATGTTGAATGCCTTCAAGGAGGGAGGAATGTTCCAGACAAGGAGAAGAGAATGTGCAAAGAGAGACAGGGAAGTATTGAATATAGAGAATGGAGGGTGGTCTGTAGAAGTGGAGACTTCCTGACTTCAGGAGAATGTTTTTAGACTGAGAAAAGAGGTCTTTTATTTGCCCCCATATGGTAGAATTTCATCTCATATGAAATGTTTACATTTCAAGGTCAACTGATAAAGCAAAAAATGATCTGTACCCTTGAAAATTCCCCAGTAAGGTGCAACAGATCATCTCTCAACACAGCAAGTTTTTCTTTTGGCATTGAATCAGGTCACTGTTGTATAAAAAGATGAAGTATTTGGCTTATATTTAGGCACCGTGTTGTTTTTTTAAAAAGTGCTTTTTTTAAATGCTAAAATCATAATCTGTGCACTGGTACAATATGAATTATCCCCATAGAAGGGAAGAAGGAATTGAAGACCAGCTAAGGAAACTGCAGGTACTTTGAGGTCGTGTCATGGTGGGCATGCCCATTGGTGTGGATTGATAGGGTGAGCTGCCTGCACTGCTGAATTCCTTTGTGGGCACAGAGTTGAAGAGCAGAAATTATACGTGTGTATACGGATTAGCTCACTGGATTTAACCAGCTCTGTGAACTTGACTGAGTCATCTCAGAACTCATTTTCCCAGTCTGCTAAGTGGGCAGGAGACCTCACTAAGAGAATTGAAGTTGACTCAGTAACCTGTAAAGCACTTAGAGTAATCATTGCATAACAGAGATCCAAATGCTAATACTTTCCCTTTTTGGATTTCTGATACACAAACAAATCGTCTGTGTTTACACACCACCCTCTTGTAAGCAGGAAAAAAAATTCATGTTCAGGAGAATGATATCTTTGATTGTTTTAGAAATTACCAAATTCTCAAACTGTGGTTCTATCATTGTTATTCTCAGGTCCACTGAAGTAAGCCAAGCACATGTATGAAAATAAGGATCTTAACCTCTAATAGTTTACTGTTTGAGTTATTTCCACTTTTTGGCTATTATGTTGCTGTGAATATTCACGGACAAGTTTTGGTGATGATCTGTGCTTTCTGTCCTCTTGGGTATGTACCTAGGTGTGGGATTGCTGGGTCATATGATAACTTTGTGTTCAACATCTGCAGCTGTTTACCAGAGTGGCTGTGCCAGCTTACATTCCCACCAGCACTGTATATTAAGAGTCCAGTTCTTTAGTCCTTGCCAACACTTGTTATTTGTGTGTTTGATTATATCCATTCCAGTGAGTTTGAAGTGGTATTTCATGTTTTGATTTGCATTTCCCTAATGACTAATGATGTTGAGCATCTTTTCATGTACTTATTGGCCATTTGTATGTCTTTGGGAAAATGTCAGTTCAGACTCTTTGCCAGTTTTTTACTTATTTTCTCATACTTGAGTTTTAGGAACACACTCTTCTCTTTCTCTGTATATATACACATATCCTTTATGAAGTGTGTAATTTGCAAATATTTTTTTCCATTCTCTGGGTTATCTTTTCACTTTGTTGGTGGTGTGCTTTGAAGCCCAAAAGTTTTTCATTTTGATGAAGACCAATTTATTTTTTTTTCTGTTGCTTGTGGTTTTGTTGTCCTGTCTAAGAAGATACTGCCTGATCCAGGCTCACGATTTACTCCTATGTTTTCTTCTGAGTTTTGTTGTTCTAGCTCTTATATTTAGGTGGGGTTTTTTAAATTTTTTTTATTTTACTCTTTAGTAATCTCTATACCCAGCGTGGGGCTCACAACCCTGCGATCAAGAGTTACGTGCTCCACCCACTGAACCGGGCAGGTGCTACATATTTAGGTGTTTGATCCATTTTGAATTAATTTTTATAAATAGAGCGATATAGAGGTCCACCTTCATACTTTTGCATGTAGATATCCAGTTTTTCCAGCACCATTTGTTGAAAAGAGTTTTCTTTCCCCATCAAATGGTCTTGGTACCAATTTGAAAATTAACTGGCCATGAATGTGAGGGTTTATTTCTGGGCTCTCAATTCTGTCTGTTGATCTGTATGTCTCTCCTTATGCCAGTACCACACTGTCTTAATTGTTAGAGTTTTGTAGTAAGTTTTGAAATTAGGAAGTGTGAGTCTTCCAACTTTATCCTTTGCAAGATTACTTGGCTATTCTGGGTCCCTTGCATTACCATAGGAATTTTAGAATCAGCTCATCAATTTCTGCAGAAAAGGCAGGGGAGATTTTGATAGGGATTGCATTGACTCTGTAGATGTGTGGGGAGTGTTGCCATCAGAATACCATGTCTTCCCATCCGTGAACATAGGGTGTCTCCTCTCCGTGAACACCAGGCATCTGTACATCAGGACTAGTTTTGTCTCCTGTTGGTGGTTCTCAAACATTGTGGTCTTGGGACCTCTTTGCACTTTGAAACATTATTGAGGATCTTTAAGAACTTTAGTTTATAGGGCTTATCTGTGTATTTGTATTAAAAATTACTCAAATTTAAAAAGATATTTTTCTTTGGCAGTAATAACAAAGCCATTACATGTAACATAAATAACATTGGTTATGAAAAGGTAACGGGCACCTGGGTGGCTCAGTTGGTTAAGCGACTGCCTTCGGCTCAGGTCATGATCCTGGAGTCCCGGGATCGAGTCCCACATTGGGCTCCCTGCTCAGCAGGGAGTCTGCTTCTCCCTCTGACCCTCTTCCCTCTCGTGCTCTCTGTCTCTCATTCTCTCTCTCTCAAATAAATAAAATCTTTAAAAAAAAAATAAAAATCTTGAAAAGGTAACAATCTTTTCCAAAACAAAAAATAATTTAATGAGAATGGCATTGTTTTATATTTTTATAAATCATTTCAATGTCTAATAGACTTTCAGGTGGATTCTCTGTTTCTGCATTTGATCTGTTAGTGATACGTTATTTTGGTTGAAGGATGAGAAGGAAATCTGACCTTACACAAATACATAGTTTGAAAAGTGAGGAGTGTTTAAATAGTCTTTTCATATAACCTTGGCCATTCTTCTCTGTAACTGCACCAGTCCTCGTCAGATTTTTCTTCTTACTTTTTATTGTAGGAGTTTTTAACCACAGAAGTAGAGAGGGTGGGTGGTGGAGCAGCCCTCTGTGTGCCCGTCATCTGGCTTCAGCTGCCAGCCACTTGCTGCATTCTTGTGTTTTTGTTTCTTCTCTTAAATTTACCAAAAAAAAAAATTGTTAGCATATTTTAAAGCAAATTCTGGGTATGTAATGTCATCTGTCTTTTAGTTTATGTCTCCCAGATAAGACCTTTAAACAGACGCAGCACCTGGATTGCGCCCAATGGAATTAACAATCATTCTATAATATCCTTTATTACCTAGGCAACAGTCAATTTTTCCTGTCAAAAATGTCATTCTAAAGTTAATTTATTTCAATCCAGATACAGTTCTCACATTACATAAGGTTATTTTGCTTAAAACTTTTGTATTTTGTGGCAATAAAAATCTCTCCCATTTTTCCATGTCTTAAGTTTGCTGCAGAAATGAGGTCATCTGGCTATCTCGAATGCCCCACATTTTGGATTTAGCTAATGGCTTTGTGTTGGTGTGATTTAACATGTATTGCCCCAGAATTTCCTTTAAATTGGGAGCCCGATCTAGAGATTTGATTAACTACGGGTTCTTTTTTTGGCAAGAATACTTGATAAACGGTGCTCTTTCCTCCCATCAAGAAGAATATAACACCTAGTTCCACTTTTTTGTTGGGGATTGAGAAGTCACTTTAGTGTCCATCTGATCCAACCATTATGAAGTTCTACATCAGCTCTCCACCGGGCTTTAGCAGACATCAGGGGTTATTGCTCTGTTATTTCATTAGATGTTGCAGGTAGTTTGATTTTCTAATTTGGTCTTTCACTGTTTATTAATTGTGGCTCCTGTATAGAGGGCAACCCGCCCTGACCAGCTACTTGGTTATGCAGCAGTAGTCATACAGGAAAGGCAGAGTGATGACTGTTTGCCTTTAGAAATCTTTGGAAAAGTGAGTTGGTACCCTGAGAACCCCCAAAGGTGACCAGCGTGGTGTGTGGATCCTAACGAGTTTGTTACCCGTTCGTTCTTTAGAAGCTTTGCGCGTTGCTCACCTGTGGCCGTGAGAGCCCTTCCCTTCTTTCCTGTTGCTTCTGTGCTGCCACTGCAGGTGTGCTCACTGACTCCCTTGCCTTCATGGCAAGGTGGCCCGGGTTTGTGTGACAGAAGCGGTAGCCGGCACTCTTGGAAGTGCCCAGAAAAGAGGAGCAAAGACTGAGGGCTTGTCGCAGCTTGGAGAAGTGACCGCTGAATGCCACGGGAGGTCCTAGGTGGGACCCCCGAGACCTTAATGAATGTTTCATTATGAAACAGACATTTCTGGTATATGGGAAAAGGATTCTGTACAAACAGCTCTGAGAGAACCATGCTCTCCCAAGTGTTTAAGATCGATTAAACTTTTAGGTGTAGCTTTGGTAAAATTAAAAAATGTCCGTCTAGCATAGAGACCACAGGACAAGAGGGAGGGCCCTTTGATTTCATCTCTCTGCCTTTTCACATCGAGAGATGAAATCAAACCAGGGAAATAAGTCCTTTTGTTCAGCTCAGGAAGGCTTTGTGAAGGCTCCTCTGAACACCATCAGGTTTTCAAACTTCTAGGTCTTACACTGGCAAATGCTTTGTTTTGGTGATAAATTCCTCTCATCCTCCCCCTCCCCCCTTGCATATTTCTCTTTAAAACCTAGAGACCTGCTCTTTGGCCAGTCCTGAGGGCAGTAGTTTAAATGGTGTAAGTCTCAGGGTGGTTTTGGTCTCTTGAGTGAGTAATGAAAAGGTGGTTTTGTTATTTATTGAACTATTGTCAGTTGTTGCATCATCCTACTCTGTCCTTATTTTAGATTCAGACATTTGATAAAGTCTGATTTTAAGCTCTGTACCTTTTGTGCTGCTTAAACGAGGTGGAGATCAGTAAGCCCTCTTTCCAGGTGTAGGACTTCTGAAAAACAGTGCACGTTAGGTCAGTCATTGAGAGGTCGTGTGGCGTGACGTCAGAGTTACTTGTTTGTGCATAGGAGGCCTGGGACAGACCGGGCCTGCTGCGTCTGTTGTACTAGGACACCGCCGTGCTGCCTTTTTTTAACCTTTTGTCATGGAACATTTCAAGCATGCATGAGTAGACTGGATTGAATCCTGAACCCCCATACCCATCTTCCAAGGGGAACAGATACGAACTGCTACGTCTCTACCCCACATACTATTTTGAGGAAAATTCCAGACATCGTGTTATTGCCCCTGTAAATATTTCAATATGCAACTCTATAAGGCCTTTTTTTAATAATTAAATATAACCACAGCATCATTCTCACATCTTAGAAAATACAGTAATTCTTTGATACCATCAATAATCCCATTGGTACTGCTTCCCTGATTGTTGTTTGTTTGAATCAAATAAAGCCATACAAGCCGAGTACAGCCATGGTTTGGCCAGTATGTGCATCTTATGTCCTGCGGTGTTGAGGAAGCCAGGCTGCTTGTCCAAACGGTCCGCACCCTGTGATCTGCAGTGCTCCTGTTTGCTCTGAGTTTGTAGTAAGACCACATCCTGGGTGTGTGGATATTGTTTGTTTGTTTGTTTGTTTTGCAAGACCACTTCCTGGCCTTGCTGCTGGTTCTCTCAGGAGGCACAGAATCACTGAAAAAATACAGGTAGTAGCTCTAACAAAGGGTTCTTACAGCTGAATTTCCCCCTTTTGGCTGTCTTACTTTGTTTTTAACCAAACGTTGTTTTTCTTTGAGAATCTTACAAATCTAGAAGTTCATAGTGGTACAAGTGTCTGTAACACCTTCTGTGACTTGTCGGTCTAGTTAGCATCCCATGACTTCACTTTCTGGATTTGGTTTTTGGGGAGAGTCGATGTCCAGTTGTTTGTTTCTCTCTGTCTCTCTCTCGCCCTCCCTTCCTCCCTCCCTTCCTTTCTTTGTTTTATTTATTTATTATTTGAGAGAGAGAGAGAGAGAACCAAGTGGGGGGGGAGTGGAGGGAGAGGGAGAAGCAGGGAGCCCGGGATCATGATCTGAGCCGAAGGCAGACACTTCAGCGACTGAGCCACTCAGGGGCCCCTCGATGTCTGTTTCTGTGATAGTTTCACATATTGCAAACTTGTACAGTTTAACACCTGATACTCATCCTGTCTTTTGGAAGACATTGACCTCTGTGAAACTGATTTTGTTTTCAAGGGTTTCTTCTCTTCTAGCAGTTTATATTGCCAAACCTGTCAAATAGCACGGAAGTGATTTTGTGCTTTTGTGGCTGATGATAGAGTTGACTGTTGGATGAGATTACCTTTGATCATCAGATTATTTCATTAACAAGGGTTTTGGGAATTTATCATAAGCAGGTTACTGAGAGTAGGGAGCACATCGTAGAAACTAAAAACCTGCAGTGGTTACCTTGTGAGACAGAAATAGCTAGCTTTTAAATCTCTGTCTCTGGCATGTGGATGCTGTGTTTTCAGAAGAGCCTGAGAGGTACCTGGATTAAAGCCAGTCCTAGTGGTGCTGTGAGGCAGCTCGGCTTGCTGCAGAAAGAGGGAAACACCAGAGGTCAGCCCCGGGTGCCTGGGAACCCTGGTTCTCATGCTGATCATACGAAATCATGAATATTGTTGTCTCTCATGAACAAGAGTTATTACTTAGGCTGTTTGGGAAAATCAAATGAGATCTCTTTTTTGAAGTTCAGTCTCTAACTCTTGAGCTGAGCCAATGCTTTGGAAAGCCTGCTTTGCAGCACTGGTCCTGCCGTCTTGAGGTGGTTTTCGGTTTGTGTGGGTCAGGATTTTGAAGGGATTCCTTTTTAACTAATTACTGTTTATTTCTCTTTAAAACTACTGTCTTGGGACAAAATTAATGGGTCCGGTCAAAATGTTATATATGAATTTGAGATTCATCGAATCACAGATTGGAGTTCTATTAATTTTATAATCTGTTTTCTGGACATGAGTGGGTCTGTATGTGTTAGCACATGATTTCTAGTCTTAGTATATTCTTGGGTTAGTAGAAAGGTGTAAATTATGGGCAGATTCCTTTTTTTTTTTTTTAAGGTTTGTTTATTAAGACCGAGAGAGAACGAGCAGTGGGGAGGGGGAGAAGCAGGCTCCCCCCTGAGCAGGGGCCCCCCCCCCCCCCCCCCCCGACATGGGACTCCTTCCCAGGACCCTGGGATCATGACCTGAGCTGAAGGCAGACGCTTAACCAACTGAGCCACCCAGGTGCCCCTATGGGTAGATTTCTTTAAACTAAGACTGCAGGGGTGCCTGGGTGACTCAGTCAGTTGGGCAGCTGGCTCTTGATGTCTCCTGGGCTCTTGATCTCAGGTTCATGAGTTCAAGCCCTGTGTTGGGCTCCAGCTGGGAGTGGAGCCCAAATTAAAAATAAATAAGTAAATAAATAGATAAGCTACTTAGACTCCAGAGGGATAAACACATGTCCTGGAAAACCTGAGAATTTTAAGACTTCCTAGTAACTTAATTTTAAGAAGCCATTGTATTCTGTACTTCAGGTTACTGATGTATTGTCTTTTATTGTTTTACAGCATTCTACAGTTGCCATTCAGCTTCTCCCAGTGCAGCCACAAAGTAAACAGCTCATGACTTCTGATCAGGACACTAAGGTCGTGGCTGAACCGCAGGGCCAGCGAGTCCAGGAAGGGAAAGACAGCGCTCATCTGGTGAGTGTGGGTCGAGGCCAGAATTGGCCTGGTGCCTCACTCTCCTCTTCTGATCACAGATGCTGTGTTGGATTTAATAAGTAAATCAAAGTAGTAACTCTGGCGTATCTCACAACCTAAATATAGGTGTTACATTCTGAATAAGTTTATGGGTAGCTTAGTAGTAGAGGAAGCTGTCAGTAGTAGGGGAGAGAACAAACACATATCTCTGGACACCTAAAAGCTTTTGGAGTTTAGATCACTAAGAAGAATGCAGTGATTTATAAATCCTGTAATAACATTATACCTGTTGTACTGGTATGAATTTAAAGAATTAACTAGGATTGTAAAATTTTTTGACTGCTTTTAAGATTTTTACCCTATCAAGCAAAGCAGATTTTTATTAATTTTCCCCATTGAAACTACAAGCAGTTTTGCATATGGTGGTCAGAATTTTATAATATTTTAGGTTTCAAGGCTCCTACATTGTTCTGAATATTTTTTGTCATGTAAAAATGTTTTTTTCTCAGTGGGTTTTGTTTTTGGTAAATTACTGTGGTTTGAAAATGCTGCTTTACATTGTAATGATGGTGTGTTTGATGTTTTCAATTTTACAGATGAATGGTCCCATATCGCAAACCACTTCTCAGACAAGCTCCATCCCAGCTTTGAGTCAGGTAATTCACTTGCAGATGGTCACAGCTGAGGCTCACACTGCCTTACAACAAATATTTATTGTAACAAAATTAGAAAATGTTGATGTTTCCAACTAAGGGGGGTGATGGTGGGGGGAGAGCCCCATGTGGGGTGTAAGTGTTCAGCACTGTGTGTTCTCCTCTGACCTGTGTGCTGCATGTATGGTTCTACGGAGGGGGTGTGCCACGTGTTCGTTCAGTGTCGGATACTTACCACAGTGTTCTTAATGGTCCACTGGTAATCTGTTGACTGTATATGATTAGCTCTACATTTTGAAAGCCTGTGTTCTTTAAAGTACGCAAGTCATAGTAAGCTTTTACTAAGAAAATTGGTTTCACATTTTGGCTGTGGTTAATGAAAGAAAAAGGAAATGGAGATACATTGGTTTTTAACTCTGTCTTTAGCTTATGTGCATATGCATATGTCAGGTGCATTTGGAGCCACTCCACACTTAGCTTGGCAGTCTCCTAAGTGATCTTGTAAACCTGGCACAATTTAAAAAATAAAAGAAAAACTCCTAAAGTAATGTTAACAAAATTTATAGTAAATTTCCCCCAAATTGCAAGCAGTTCATATAGAAATTGAAGGAGGGATTGGATTGCTGCCCCTCTTTTAATAAGGTAGAATTTTTTAAAAATGAAGGTTTCCCTCCAAACTATTATTTCATTGTTGTTACTATATATGGGTTTTTTTGCATATTGTATTTTACATTGATTTTTAAAATGAATTTTATAATATTTAAAGTAATTTAAGATCCAAATATAAGACCTTTAGTAATCTAAGAGGGAAATTATAGAAATCATTAAAAAAAAATTTTTTTTTAGGACCAATCTTCTTCCTCCCCATGGTTGATTTACAGTCCAACATAATATTCAGACATCTTTTTAAAACTTACTGCAGGGATAGAAACTAGATTTTGGATTCTTTGGGGTTTTTTTTTTTTTGAAAGATTTATTTATTTATTTGAGAGAGCGAGAATGAGAGAGTACATGAGAGGGGGGAGGGTCAGAGGGAGAAGCAGGCTCCTCGCTGAGAAGGGAGCCCGATTCGGGACTCGATCCTGGGACTCCAGGATCATGACCTGAGCCAAAGGCAGTCGCCCAACCAACTGAGCCACCCGGGCGCCCCTCTTTGTTTTTTGTTTTTTTTTTTTTGCCTGTATTACTTTATTTATAACTATTGAGATAAGACCTATCTAGAAAAGAATTGAAACACTCAAGCCAGAATTCAGGACTTCTATACAGAAATAATTTGCAACTAGTACTGCCTACACATGCTCTGTCATTTTTAAGAGTTAACGTCCTATAATAGACCCTGTGTGGCAAGTTTTTGGTTCGGCCTTGATCTTTAGCACCCCTGGTGTCCCTCAGGCACATCCCGTCTCTGATGTGAGGTTTTGTAAAATGTGGATCTGCTGTTTGCCAGTGTTAACAGGGTGTTGCATACTTAGGTTTTCATAAGATCATTACGTACTAGAGCTGGAAGGTACCCTGAGAGACATCTGGGCTTAGAGTGTGTGTGTGTCCTTTAACAAAGCTTTATTTACAACAAACTTGAGCATCTTTACAGAAAATGAAAGAATACACACATTTCTGTGTAGCTGTAATCAGCAGACATACACCTCACCCCATCTTCCCACGCGGCGTAGTTTCATCTATGCATCTCCCTGTCCTTGCCGTTGTGGTATTTTGTTTATGTTGCAGTGCTGTCGTTCTTTAGTCATTTGGTTTGGGGGCATTTATATTGTTCTTTCTTTCCTGCTACTATAAATGGCATTGCTCTGAATATCTTTCTTGCTGGCATCATTCATGGTGCGCCTGAGCGTGTGGGTGTGGTCGTTGGTTTAGCGGCTGCAGGTGTTCTCTGGCCGAGTGAGCCTGTCTAGCAGGCTGATTCAGGAAGCAATCTCTCGAAGGTTCAGTCTTCCCCCTGAGCTGGATATGGTGTGAGTAGAATTACCATAGTGATGCCCAGATAAATGTCTGAAGAATTCAGGAGCAGCCTTGCATTTACCCAATGGTAATATTAATATTACCACTGGATAATTAATAATATCCTTCTGCCCCCACCCACCCCCCAAAAAAACCCTACTGACTAGCAGTGCTTTACAACCCTAGCCAGTCAGTGAGCATCAAAAAATTGATCTTTAGCTAGAGGAGGCTAAGACCCAGAGAGGCTTGAGTAATTTCTCCAAGGTTACTTAACTACAGAGTGGCAGAACCATGATTTGAACCCAGGCAAACCTGGCTTCTGAGTCCAAACTCAAGATGAGATACTGCCTCTTGGGTATCTGTTATTTCATTTAAAAAAAGAAACAAGTAGAAAATAATACCCCAAACAAAAACCTATTTGAATTGTCTCTGAGTGGATGAAATTCATTTGGGATAAAGCTGGAGGATTTTAGGTGGGGAATAGCATGACTACATTTTAGGAAGATTATTTTGGCCTCAGTATGTTTTTACATATAATAGATTGTAGTGAGCAAAGAAAGCAAATAGAAAACTATTAAGGAATGAAGGTTAGAAATGATGATGGTGAGTCAGAGTAGGAATGAATGGATTTCAAATTATTTTGGAGGTGGGTTTAACCACACCAAGTTGTGGATTGGATATAGAGGTTGGGGTGAGGGAAAGATAAATCAGGGATAGTTGAACAACTTGATGGATAGTGGTTTCATTTATTGAGATGGAAAAAATTGGAGAGGTAAAGGTTTGTGGAGGGGAAATCCACCTGGTAGAAATTCAAGCAAGCAGTGAAGTGGGCAGGTGGGGCCAGTTGGACCTTAGTGGAGTGGTTGGAGCCTGAGATGTTTGAAGTTTGAACTTTTATTACTTATTATATAAATTTATTATATGGAAAAGACCATTAAAACTATTATAAATATGGATTAGGGGTATATAATTGAAAAGTAATTGAGTTATTGCTTGGAATAAAATCAACTCTAATCCTTTTTTTTCCCTCTATAATTTTTTGCTTATCTTGGACAGGTTTTATGTCCTGCAAGGGCATTTTTGGCTATAACTTTTCTCTTCATTGGTTCATCCTTTTCTAATCACCTGTATTACTTCTTAGATATTTGATTAAAATTTATTTAAGAAATTATGTTCTATATTGTTTTTTAAAAATGTTTCAAATGTCTTAGTTTTCTCTCAGGAGTTTTAAGACCCATAAGGGCAGGAAACCGTGTAATGTACTTCATTGATACTTCTTTGCAAGGCATACTTTATCTAAGTTGAAAAATTTCATTATCAGCATGGCATAATTGATAGTTGTTTATTCTAAAAACTTATCTTTATCTAATCATGTATCTGGTTACCATAGGAATTACATATAACATCCAAAAATTATAACTGCCTAATTTAAATTGTCCTACTTAACCTTAATAGCACACAAAAACTGTACTCCCTGTAAAATTCTCCCCCTCCTTTGTGTTACTGGAGTCACAAATTTACATCTTCATTACTATATGCCCAATTACATAGATTTATAATTATTTTTAGGCATTTGCCTTTTAAATTTGTAGAAAATAAAAAGTGGAGCAGTAAATCAAAATAGCAATAATAGTTTTTGTAATTGTCCATGTATTCACCTTTATCAGAGAGCTTTATGTCTTCATACAGCTGCGAATTACTGTGTCATGTTTTTTCATTTCAGCCTGAAGGACTCCTTTAGCGTTTCTTTCAGGGCAGACCTGGTGTTAAAAAACTATTTCAACTTTTATTTGGGAATGTTTTAATTTCTTCTTCAGTTTTGAAGGACAGTTTTGCTAGGTAAGGAATTCTCACTGGACGGTTTTTTCTTTCAATGCTTTAAATATATCAGTCCTGCCTTCTTAGCCTGGAATGTTTCTGATGATGAACTGGCTGATACTCTTACTGAAGAGCTCTTGTAACTGACAAATAGCTTTTTTCTTGCTGCTTTCAAGATTGTTTTTTAGCAGTTTGATTGGAATGTGTCTTGGGTGGGTCTCTGTGTTTATCCTGGGTGAAGTTTATTGAGATTGTGGATTTGTAAATTTATATATTCGTCATGATTGGGAAGTTTTTGGCCACTATTTCTTCAAATATTCTCTGCTGGGACTCCCACGATGAGTGTGTTGGTCCATATGGGACATAGGTGGTGTCCACTCACTTTAGGCTCCACTCACTTTTCTGTTTATTTTTTTACTCCTCTAGATAATTTCATTTGTCCCCTGTTCAAATTTCCTGGTTCTTCTGCCTATCCAGGTCTGCTGTTGAACCCCTCTAGTGAATTTTTCAATTCAGTAACTACTGTTGTTCAGCTCCAGAATATTTCTTTTTGGTTCTTTTTATAAATACCCATCTCTTTGTTGGTATTCTCATTTTGTTCATATATCGTATGATATATGAACTAACTGATTAACGTTAGTTCCTTGTCCATGTTTTTCCTTTGCCCTTTGAGCATATTTAAAAACGTTTTAAAGTGTTTGTGGAGTAAGTCCCATGTCTGCGCTTTCTCGGGGATAGTGAATTTTGTTCCTTTGAATGAGTCATGTTTTTCTGTTTCTTTGTATACCTTGTGATTTTTGCTGTTGTTGTTGTTATTGCTAAGAACTGGGCATTTGATTTTATTTGTAATGTGTATGTCTTACTGTTTTTGAGACTTTGCCAAGTTATTTTTGTAAAGACTGTTCCTCGTCATATGTGTTCATTGAAGCCTCTGTTCCTTTAGCTTGTGTTCAGCTAATATTTTGACAGAGATTTCTGGTAATGCCATGAACTGAAACAGACAGTCCAGACCCCCTCCTCCCCGAAGAAAACAGGAGAGAGAATGCAGCTACCTTTCCCAGTCTTCATAGACTGGCTCTGTTCTGAGACAGTCACTCCCTGATTAGCTCAGCTTGCTTAGAGACTAGAGGATCACCCCAAGGTGAAAGCCTAAGGCCTTCTTAGGACTGTTTTGAGCATCTGTCTTGCCTGGATGTGGCTTTTGGAATTTCCCATATACATGGCTGCTTTTGATTGCCCTGATTTCCCAAAGAGTTTCACCCTAGCTTTTGTGGGCTTCAGATGGTTCTTTTTTTATTTTAAACTTTTAATTTTTTTTATTTTTAAAGATTTTATTTATGTGAGAGAGAGAGCGCTCAAGCGAGAGTGCAAGCATGAGCAGGGGGGAGAGGTGGAGGGAGAGGGAGAAGCAGACTCCCTGCTGAGCAGGGAGCCCGACTCAGTTCAGGACCCTGGTATCATGACCTGAGCTGAAGGCAGATGCTTAACGGACTGAGCCATCTGGGCATCGCTTTTGGTTGTTCTCTTGATATTTCTAAGGGGAATGAAAGCTTGGAGCTGCTTATTAGTTCATGATTTTGCTCAACCTTTTGTAACCTTTTAAATGAGAACTTAGAATTTCTAAGTTGTTACTAAATTGTTTTTCTAATAATAGGGAACTACTGATAAACTCTTCATGCATGTAATTTTTACACAAATGTAAAACTTCATTGCCTAAACCAATAAAATGCAAATTGAAAATTCATTTAGTCTGGCAGTTGATGTTTTGCTGGAACTAAAGCTACATCGCCAGGTACTTGTGGTACTAGTTACCCACGGTTTGTTTGAGTTTACCACAGCCTGAGCTGCTCAACGCCATGTGAACAACTTGCCCACGACTTTTGCCGGTTTGTTTCTTTTTTTTTTAAGACTTTATTTATTTACTTGACAGAGACACAGCGAGAGAGGGAACACAAGCAGGGGGAGTGGGAGAGGGAGAAGCAGGCTTCCCGCAGAGCAGGGAGCCCAGTGGATCCCAGGACCTTGGGATCGTGACCTGAACTGAAGGCAGACGCTTAACGACTGAGCCACCCAGGCGCCCCTGGATGGGAATTTCTTTTTTTAATTTTATTTATTTGAGAGAGAGTATGCACAAGTGCAGGGAGGAGCAGAGGGAGAGGGACAAGCAGACTCCACACTGAGCGTGGAGCCTGACACAGGCTTGATCCCATGATCTTGAGATAATGAGCTGAAATCAAAAGTTGATTGCTTAACCGACTGAGCCACCCACATGTCCCTGTGTTTGCATCTTTTAATCCTTTTAGAGCACCTGCAGATTCTGAGGCCACTACAGACTCCGGTCTGAGGTGGTTGATGGTACAGGCACTAAGACTCGCTGTTAGCATGCTTTCCTAGAGGCATAAAGAGTGACCAGTGGGGATGGGAAATGGTCGTCTTACACAGTTGGGAGGGATGGCCTCACAAAGGCTGGTGAGATTGGGAAAGCATGGCTAGGAGACGTGGCAGATGAATGCTGGGGTTGTTTGGTTGGGTTCTTTGGATAAAATAGAGAACGTAAGGAGAATGGCATTCTAGAGTACGAGGTGACGCCAGAGGTGGGCTGGGGCCAGAGTGGGAGGACTTTGGACGGGTGTTAAGGTTCTGATCTGAATATTTTACTTAATGTCTTCATGACAGCTCTTTAAAATAGCTGTCGTTGGCCCCAGTTTACCAGTGAGAATACTGATGCAGAGATCAGATGATTTGCCAAAGCTTATGCCTGTAGAACTGAGCCTCATACCTGAACAGACAACCTGGACCAGGAGGGCTTTGGGGAACTTTCGAGGGACTTACTGCTATTGGCCTGGTGGGTGTTAGATTTTCTTTTTTTCTCTCTTGCTCTTTCCTTTGTCTTAGTGAGAATTTGTAGACATCTGTGCAAATTAGAATAATAAAGTAAACCCTCTGTGCCCATTGTGACCTTGAAGAGTTACCCCCCTCATTTTGCTACTTTTTATTTTATCTCTTCCTTCCCTCTCCACACACAATTTAAAAAAAAAAATGATATGTATGTATTTACTTCCTGACTTGCTGGGGTGTTTTAGAAGAAATCCCAGACGATGTGCCATTCACCATAAACACTCCAGTGTGCATCCCTCATGGACACCGTTCCGTCATGCCTCATAGTTATTCCTCCATAACCCCGTGGACTTCGTTCTCAAAGCAGAAAATGAGCTGCAGCTGTAACTGCCTATACAGTCTCAAGAACACATCTTTATTGTTGTTTCTCCTTGGGGAATATACGTGTCAACTTCTTGGGTTGCCCGCATCCCGTGATATGGTAATTCAGAGAATGCTGAAACTGTGGAAAACACAGGAGTCTGAAATGTCTTGTTCTGGCCGGGATAACAATTGTGGGGGCTTCTTTTTTTAATTGAGTTTATGAGAATAGGAAGATACTATGAAAGTTATGTTTTGTTCTTCTGCCTCTTGGGGTTCCACGTGCTTTTGGTTTTAGTGTGTGGAGGAGGGTGGCTGTTCGGCAGGGCCTGTTGTAGTTTGGGTTTTGGATTTGAGTGGCAGGGACATGTGATTGCTGTGCGAGGGGTTATTTTTGGTATCTGGGTGTCGGCTTCTCGTCCGAAATCATAGCAAGTTAGCGTGAGATGCACTTGTGGAGGCTCAGAAAACGCCAGGCATGGTTCTTTGAGCTTTTTGAACTTTCGAACATGGGTTGTTGCTTCAGCAAAGAATTAAGTAGTGACAGTGACAGTGAAAAAGCTGGCCTGTTGCCGGAGTCTGTGGAGGAGGCCGAGTCGGAGAACAAGAACAAGATAAGTAAAGCTTTGTCTTCATTATTTGATACCCTTGAAGGTGAGGAGCTTCACAGTGTTGGACATGGAGGCAGCAGGGCCGCTAATCTGTGGACGAGGGCTTTTGTGAGGCCAGGGCACCCGCAGGGTCTGGGGCTGAGGCCGTCGTCGGACTCTGTTCCCTCTCCAGTGTCTCAGTTCCTAACTAGGTATGAAAGTTCAGATGAGAGTGATAAGAGTTCAGAAACGGTTGCTCTCGAGCAGGGTTGTGACAGTGTCTCGGTCACTCGTTGTGTGAGCCCTGTCAGTAAACGGGGTTTTTCTGAAGATGTTTGTTCCAGAGGTGATGAGTCTCTTTCATGCGTCCTGGTGCCTTCTGGCCAGGGCGTGCAGGGAGGGGCCCTTGTACAGAGCCATCTTGGCCCTTTCCCAGCCACTTGTATAAACTCCGTCACAGAGAAAGAAGTGGCTGTAGGTGTTCAAATCAGTAGTGGTAGTAACTCTTCAGGTAGGTCTGGTAGGGAGATGAATGTTGAGCACAAAGCACAAAGGGCTTGGAGAGAGAGCGAGTTTTACAGTATTTGTGTTGTAGATCCTGACTGCCTGGACGTGGCCGAGGAGCTGTGTGCCCCCGCGTGTGGAGCAGCTGCTGTGGCGGACAGTCGGTCAGCTGTCATCTCTGAGGGAGTTCGCCGAGGGGCCTGGCCGCCGGGGAAGGCTGCACAAGGCCCAGGACAGTCAGCCGCCCCGTGGGAAGAGCTGTCTCCACGGGGCGTGCCCCGTCCAACTGAAATGAAGGAAGTTTTTAAGGAAAATACTAAACCTGGTTTTGAACTAACGACTGTGTCTTTAAGGGCTCACACTTACACCGGGTTCCATAAAGATTACACAGAAGGCAGTGCGTTACCTAATGTGGGCGTACTCCCTGAATTTAACAGTAACGTAGACACTGGCTCACCGGAACGTGTGTGCGCCGTCCCTGAAGAAAGTGAGAACTGTAGTCTAGAACAGGTAGGTCCGATGGGTGATTCACTTGTTGATTTACTTACCAACCCTTCCGAAGTTGAAAGAAATGGTGAATCTGGGGCTGTAGCAGCTAGTGTAGGTCAGAGTTTAAACTCTGAAAAGGAAAGAGAAGATAATTCTGTCAGACCGCTGAAAAACAATGGTTCTTTCAGTTTCGATGTTAGACCAGAAAGTAGTCTCCATCCCCGGAGTCTAGATAGGATTCATTTAAGTTCGGAAAGGTGTGTCACTTCCCTGAGCTTCAGAAATGAGCGTCTTCCCATTCATGCCGGTTTCCAAGAAGTAGCCCCCAAGGGACCTGGGGTTCCTGGACTGGACTGCCTCCTAGAGCCAGCGATGGCCGAGGGGCAGCAGCAGGGTGTCTGCAGCCTGAAACCTGGAAGCATCCAGCCTGCAAACAAAGCACAGTTGTCTTCGCAATCTGAAAATAGTTCATCTTATCAAGATAAGGATAAAATGAGCATTTTTGAAGAAGAGAGTCATGGACAGAGGGCTCTTGAATGGAGATCTTCACATCATGTAGACCTGTGTGCAGATACTGGGACCAGCAGGGCCCAGGCAAAGATCTGTGATTTAACTGGCACGCTGTGCAAGACAGACACGGAGGGAGTGTTCCAAAGAACGGGCACCCTGGAACTCAGAAGCTCCCAGGAAGTGCCCCCAGATGGCAAGTCTCTTGATGGCTTCAGTTGTTTTCAGGGTAACTTTATCTCCTCTGCATTTGCCTTCACCTGCCCTGAAGAAGAAAGTGAAACTGGCCTAAATTTTAAAACAGAAGATGAAATGTGTGTGAAGAATGCAGAGAGTGACCAGCGAAGATTAGAAAGTGCCGGAAAAGAGTCACTGAAAGCCAGTCACAGAGAGATCAGTAAGAATGACAGAGGAGATGTGAAGTCAGACGCTGAAACCACCTTTAACGGGGAAACAAGCACAGCACCCCGCGGGGCAGCGCCCAGTCGGGGTGTACAGGCTCGCGGTAGGTCGGACAGCACAGAACAGCCCGGTTGCAGAACCAGTCACATAGAAGAGAATGATGAAACCTGTGCAGTGATTGACTACAGACATGAGGATCTTGATCTTGCACCACCTCTAAACCAACGTCCGAATCCAGGTGAGCAGAGGTCACAAGTAGAGGAGAAAGACTCTGTTAACAGCGGTGAAAACGCGGGACTGGAGCAGGTTTTCTCAGAGTCAGCTGAGGAGAGTTCTGATGCTGATGCCTTAGGGGGTGGCACGTCGGGGGCAAGCAAGCCAGCACCAACAGGTAAGGGAGGGGAGAGAGACAACATCGACGTGCGTGGGATGAGCACACATGCACACCATGTCAGGCAAAGACATGCCAAACCCGCGCTGAATGGACCTGCATTAAACAGTGGAGTGGATTTTGTGGGAAGTCCACAGGTGACTTTTAGAGAAATGGAATTAGGTGAGACTCTTGAGGGATATTCCTGTGTGGCCCAAGTGGACAGCTACACAGACCCTCCTCACGAGGTGCTGCAGGTTGTTCCTGTCATCCCAGGGGACAGTGCAGAAATAGCAGTACCACATTGTGGGGACCGTATCTTCTCACTCACAGAAGATGCTGTAAATATACCTGAAAATCTGGCAAGAGGGGGTTTGCAGAGCTTCCCAGAGGAATTGTATTCTCAGTTTTTTAATGAACTTGCCTATTACCCAGTGGGAGGGTTTGCAAGTCAGACGTTTTCTGAAGGACTGGCCGATGGCTGTGGTGGGTTTCAAGAGGGCTGTCTGTGGGCTCATACAGTTGGGAAAGATGCCTTAGAAGAGGAGCAGGTACCTAATGAGTGTCTGCACAGGAAGCCACCAGACCTAGAGGTCGCTCTGTTCTGGATGGAGAAGCCCCCTTATCAGCTACCAGTGGCAGAAGATGCTGTTATTTGGGGATGGCAAAATAGAGGTGGACAGTTAGTAAGTATGTTTTATCAGTTTTTATTATTGTGCTGTGAAATGCTAGTGTTTCACTTTGATTGCTTTTAACTTCCACAAAGTTTTGTTCTAAATAATGGGCAGTCATTTGAATGTTTATGTCAGGCTGTGAGTTACTGTAGCATCAGCTTAACCATTTCCAACCTGGGGAGTGTGACTCAATTTACTGTTTGGTGTATTTAGGCCAGTTTGTGTGCCAGGTCTTGTTAGCACTGCTGGCCATCAGACACAGCTTGGTGCAGACCTCTTCTGTGTGTGGACGTTGTGTGTTCCTGAGGGCTGCCCTGCCCAGCCCGGGTCCTTCCTCACGATCCCCTTGTTGGAGCAGAGCAAGCATTTGTCCATTGAATTTTAAAGTCCTTTCACAAAGGCCACAAGAGGACTCAAAATCTGTGCTTTCTGCTACAAATTTGCTGCTTTTTAACTGGCTCTGAAGTCTGTCTCCTGTCAGCCAGAAGCACCTGCAGAACTTGCCAACCATGGTGCTCAGGCCCTGCTCATTTGGAGAAAGCTTCACAGATGCTTCTGCAGCAGGCAGCTAAGTGGAGCATCTTTCTAGATAGTCTGTGATAAGCACAGACATTCAACAAACATGAAGTTAGTCTTGCCCTTAAAGTAGTCCTTTTGGACATGTATAATTGAAAGGCATACTTCTAACAGCAGAATCTCATTGACTCAACCAGTAGTTTATAAATTCCGTTTATTTTAACTAAAAACAGGGGCGCCTGGGTGGCTCAGTTGGTGAAGCATCTGCCTTTGGCTCAGGTCATGATCCCAGGACTGGTCCTGGGATCGAGTCCCACATTGGGCTCCTTGCTCAGCAGGGAGTCTGCTTCACCCTCTGCCTGCAGCTCCCCCTGCTTCTGCTCTCTCTCTCTCTAACAAATAAATTAAAAATCTTAAAAAAAAAAAAAAAAAAACACACCACAAAAAACGAAAAACAAAAACACATTTTCCCAACCCCCATCCCCACCTCTGGTAGCCACCAGTTTGTTCTATGAGCTTGGTTTATTTGTTTGTTTTTAAATTCTACATATAAGTGAGATCATAGGGATTTGTCTGACTTATTTCACTTAGCAAAATACACTGTAGTTCCATCCATGTTGTTGGAAATGGCAAGATTTCATTCTTTTTTTTATGACAGTAATATTCCATTGCATATATACCACATCTTCTTTATCCATCAACAGACAACTTAGGTTGTTTCCATATCTTGGCTCTTGTAAATAATGCTGCAGTGAACATGGAGTGCAGATATTTTTTTTCAAATTAGTATTTTTTTTGTTTTCTTCAGGTAAATATCCAGAAGTAGGAATACTGGATCATATGGGTTTCTATTTTCAGTTTTTTGAGGACCCTCCATACTGTTTTCTAGAGTGGCTGCACCAGTTTACATTCCCGCCAACAGTGTACTACTGTTCTTGTCGGCATCCTCACCAACACTTACTGTTTCTTATCTTTTTGATAATAGTTTTTTTAAATTTTTTCTTAAAGATTTTATTTGAGAGAAGAGAGAGTGCGTGCACATGCACACACAAGTCGGGGGGCGGCAGAGGCAGGGAAAGAGAGACAAGCAGACTACCCCTGAGTAGGGAGCCTGACAGCGGGGCTCAATCCCAGGACCCTGGGATCATGATGCGAGGTGAAGGCAGCTGCTTAATCAACTGGGCTACCCAGGTGGCCCATGATAGTTTATTATTAGTGATTTTTGTTGTATTAAGCAAGAAAAATGATTGATGGTAGTAAGGAGATAGACGTGATTCAAATGTTAACGCGAATTATATGAACATAAGTATAAACATAACCCTATAACTTAGGGAATTACTCATTAACCTCCTTTCCATTCCCACATTTGGGACTTTTGCCAAAAGGAGTTACATTCAAGTTAATTGCTTTTGTTTCTTAAGTAGTTGTGGAGGCAAAACACTACAAAATTAGGCCTTTAAGTAATACGCACATAATTGTTTACATAAGCAGGTGTGATTACCAGTCAGCTGCCCTTGTCTACGCTTGGTTCAGCCATGTAGTGCGCACACGGGCCCTGGTGCTGCCCTTTACGTGAGATACACGTGTCCTTTTCGATTGTGACATATGCCTGGGTGGTGGTCTGATTTGAGTACATTTAATGCAGGTGCTTTCTCTTCACAACTTCGTTTCTCAAAGTGCTTGTCCGGACGTTTTTTTCATACTAGTCTTAGGTAGTGGCTGTTACTCCATTTTGCAGATAAAGAGCCAGTGGACTGCTCTGAATGATTAATCTTCTTTGGTGGCAATTCTAGGAATAGTCCGTGTTAACTTGAAATAAAAAGTTTGAAAGTTCCCTTCCCTCAATGTCTCACCTACTTTATATTCCCCAGCTCCCTTGTCCCCTTCTCTGATACTAGTTACTCTGATTCCTACTCAGTAACTTGTCAACGGGACCATTCTTTCTCATGTCCAGAAAACACAGATTTATGAATTGTTAGGTTTTTGGTTTTTTGTTTTTTTTTTCAATGGAGCCTAGTGTTGGGGGGTAGAGTTTCCTAGGAGTGTCAGAATTTATGGATGCTGTACTTCGAAAGAGTGAGTGGTGTTGGTCATTTATATAAAATTGCTCTAGGGCATCGCTGTTAAGGTCAGCTCACTTTTGGTTTTAATAACAACCACTGCTTAGCCATGAATTTTCAAAAGTGGAAAAATAAGACACATAGTCAAGCAGGTGAAACTTGAGTTGTTGATGGACGCTTAGAGTTCCACATGACTGCAAGAGAAGACCCACACCTTAAAGAAATACAACCAAGACAGGTTATTTTTCATGTGAATTACAAGAAGGTAATGAACTCTCCGTAATGTTTTGTTTTTGCTGATGTTAGAACAGTTTCTAATTACTGTCTTTGTGGGCATGTTACTGAACCTCTCTCTGCCTTGGTTTTCTTCTCTGTGAAACCCTCATAGGGTTGTCTTGATTAAGCTCAAGAAGGCACATGGAATATGCCTGCTACCTTGCGGACTCGAGGTAGTTGTCGTGTCATCAGCTCCTAAGTATGTGTCTCCATTCTTTCATCCCTTGTCACTTAAGAGTATTACTTGAATACTGGTTAACTGCTTAAAATTGTGTGAAGTCCCAAATATTTGACTTGGATTTGAGTATTTACCACTTAAGAAGTAATAGATTACATAAGGATAGGTTTCTTTTTTTGTTTTGTTTTCTCAAAGATACTATTTATTTATTTGACAGAGACACAGCGAGAGAGGGAACACAAGCAGGGGGAGTGGCAGAGGGAGAAGCAGGCTTCCCACAGAGCAGGGAGCCCAATGCAGGGCTTGATCCCAGGACCCTGGGATCATGACCTGAGCTGAAGGCAGACGCTTAACGACTGAGCCACCCAGGCGCCCCCATAAGGATAGGTTTCTATCCAGTTGTGGCATAAAACTTTTGCACCATTTGTCCAATAGTGGAAAATACAGTTTTTTTACATTGTTGCTTTATGAAACATTCATTCCTTGAGCGTATTTCTCAGGCATGACTGGACTGAGGTCAGAGCTGCTAGGTACTAGCGATACAGTGGTGAACAAAAGGGCCATGCAAGAGTTGATGGACTAGTGGGAAGGACAGATGTGCTGTAGCAGGGCTAGTCCTGCGGTGGCTCTGAAGAGGTTGCTTTCGGGCATTGTGCTCCTGGTATGACGAGCAGTCCGTGTTGGGAATGCTCCAGTGCAGGTAGCTGCAGAAGGTGCTCACAGTGGGAAGGACCTGTGTTAGTGGGTGGTAGCTTAGAGGATGTGTCGTGTGTACCTGAGGTCAGGGGGCCATGGCAGTGGGTTGAATACCCTAGTGTGGGAAAGCTTGATGTGTGTTGTTGCATGGTGGAGAGCCCAATCAGAAAAAGGCCTTGATATCAGCATTGGACTAAGAAAGAGGAAAGGGCATGAGTTCAAAACAAAATAAAAAACAGAAAACAGATGGAAGTCGTGTAGATGCTGAGGGAGGGTAGTGATGTCTTTGAAATACGGGGTGTCTCCTGTATCGCTCTCTTTGCTCAGGAGGGCAGGGGTTGTGTCTGCTTCACCATTCTATCCTGACTGCTGAGCACTGGGACTGGCGCTTAGTGAGCATGTAGGGAGTATTTACTGGACAGATGTGGGGAGGAGAGAGGCCAAAAAAGTGTGCTGGAAACGAACTGGCAGTTTCGATGTCCCATAAGAAGGGAGACTGAAGAGCCGTGCTTCCGGAGTGTGATGCTCCCAAAGAAGGGGAACCCTGCTTCATAAAGAATCCCACAGAGGCCTCACCTAGGCATCTGGGTCTGTAGGTGCCCTGTTCGGCTACCTCACCTCTTAGGTGTGAACAAGGTGCATGCTTCGTTTAACCTCATGGGCCTCTCCTGTCAGTGTCGGAGTTTTGTTTCTCACTGCAAAGCCTTAATCACCCTAGCCAGAATGAATTTATTCTGTCTTGTAAAGGTGATGAATCCACACATGTCCTCGATGGCTCATCATGATATTTCCTGACCCTTTTCACACCTGGAGACAGTATTGGGTAACATCTGCCCTTGGGGGTCATGCAGGGAGGCTGCTCCCAGTTCAGAGCTCCTGCCTGGCATTCCCTGAGAGCTCCTGGGACCAGGACTCTTGTCCCTCTCCTAGGAAGCTCTGACCTCTGCATGGTGGTATCAAGGCGAAGGAAAATTATTTGGCTAGGTTTGCTGACAGAATTGTGACAATGAACTGGAGTTAGTTGGGGGAGCAGCTGCCCCAGAGACTTTGATTTTTCTTTAGACTCAGGGATCTACTTGAGGTTTGTGAGCAAGAGAAGAAAATTCAGGGTAGTTAGGTGCACCAGAAAAGAGCTCACCTATCCCCAAAGGAAATGAAGGTGTGAGTGTGTGGACCCTGGGAGGGTGTTGTGGACAAACAGCATCGGGAGCAAAAGTGCCAAGCATGTTGGAGCGGAAAGGAGCCTTGGACATGAGCAGGGTCAAAGCAGAAGCAGCACCAAGCCCCTGCCTGACAGACCCGTTAGAAGACCTTTGTTCTTCCGAGGGTCTTGTGTTGTCTGTAGCCTTTGCTTATATGAGTGTTTGAGATTTGTTTAAGAATTTTATCCATCTACATTCTATTCAGATTTGTAAATCTGTGAATTGTGTCTAGAACAGAGATGACAGTTGGATCCCCAGTTACTTACTGAATGTCCATGAAGGCAGGGAGCTCATCTTTCACGTGCAGTTTCTGGAGAGCCTTCCACTTAGTAGGAACTAAGGAGCCTGATGGTGAATGAAGCTGAGCTTGGTATACCAACTTTTGTTACTTTGCACCACATTTTATCCCCAGCATACACGTAAATAAAACTCCACCTTTCTGGCCTAATTCTGTCACACAGATGTGTTTCATGTATGAATTCATAAGTAAAATTGTGTTTGATTGGAGTTGGGATACAAATGTTTGTCACATTTTCCCCTAGGTACCGACAGCCAAGGTTTCGGAGCTAAACCCTAATGCTAAAGTGTGGGGGACTCCCGTGCTGCATTTGGAAGCGGGTAGCTCAGCGGATGGCGGTGTGAGTGCAGACTGGGAGGAGTCGTCGGGCCCTTGCACAGACTGCGGCCAGGAGGGTGAGTCACGAGCATGATTGTGATGAGGAGCACCTTTGCTCTCAAGGCTTTGTCTTTGTTCCCATTTAACCCATCTTTAAGAAATTGCTAATTGGGGCACCTGGCTGGTTCAGTAAGTAGAGCATGCAACTCTTGATTTCAGGGTTGTGAGCTCAAGGCCCACCATGGGCATGGAGTCTACTTAAAATTAAAAAAAAAAAAAAAAGAATGAAAAAAAGATTATTAACTAAAATTTGTGTCGTGGTTTGTTGCAGTATTGAAGAGCCAAGGAGGTCTGTCACAGTCAAGTTAAAAAATTGAAGTAACTGCAACTGTAAGCTTTTATTTTGTTTTGTTTTAAGAGAAAGTTATTCTAATTCTGCCTTTTGGGATAAAATTCCTAATTACAGGATTGGATGCCAATGGCGATGATGACAAAAGTCATGAGAATGTGGCACTATCAGATTTGCAGGAGTCAAACCAAACCGCTGGGAGCACTTTGGCTCTGGATCGCTCAGAACATGAATCTTCACCTGAAAATAGTGAGACTGGTAAAGCTATTTTATGAATTCATTTTTGTGTAGAGTGTGAGCTTTTTCATTTTGCTTTTTAAAATCTGGGTTGTCTTTTGCTAAACACTGTGCCTTTGATTGCTTCCTTTGATTCTACTTGCAATTCCCTCTTAAGTGGACATGAAGATGAGGAGTTCTGATCGGGAAGGTGCCACAGGGAGTGGAAGATCCAAGCGGTTCCTGAAAGGCGGGTCTGGGTTAATTGGGAGAAGTGGAAGGTGGACTGGAGGGCGAGTCGTCTCTGAAAGTGCAGAGACGGAACATTAGTGTTGAAGTCCTTCTTCATAAAAAGGGAGGGAGTAGTTAAGGCTGTTTTCAGAAGAAAAAAAAGAGCAGGGGGAAAGCAACAGTTCTCTTTGCGACCAGGCTCTGGGCCGATATAGAAGTACCTCAGAGTGATGGGCGCGGATGGCTTACCTCGAGTTTGGTTCCCCTGCATCTAAACGACCAGCCATAGTGTAAAGCCCCAGCAGACTGTGGGGTGGGCTACACTCGCATCATCAGTGACTGGATGGGGCAGCTTGAGTGGGAGAAATAACTGCCCGAAGTTGGCTAATCGAGCAGACCAGGTGCATGTGGAGCTACACTTGAGTTAGGGAAGGCCCAACTTCCCGCTGTGTTGCTGCGCTGGTCTTACCAGGAGACAGTCTGTTAACACACGTTCTCGCACCTGTTGCCCACAGACTTCCATAGGACAGCAGCGTGTCCATGTTGGTTTTTCCCTGAAAGGACAAGCCCGGTGACGACCTTGCCTTCGCGGTGCCTGCTGGCACTCGTCCCTCCCGCCCTCCTTCCCGCCTCTGCCTGTGTCACCCACAGCCTCTTCTCGGT
Source organism: Callorhinus ursinus (assembly GCF_003265705.2). NCBI lineage: Eukaryota > Metazoa > Chordata > Mammalia > Carnivora > Otariidae > Callorhinus > Callorhinus ursinus. Next base: position 15,490,435 of record NW_027397098.1, read on the forward strand.
TACCTCCTTCCATCAGTTCTCTGCCTCCCATGTGCCTGCCTGTTCCTGAACGGATCGACGGTGGCTGAACAAACTAGTGTGTGGAACGCTGTCGTTTTGAGTTTGGGATTACAAACTCGCAGCTGGCCCTCGGCACAGCCCCACAGTGCTGCCATGGGGCCCGGTGCGGCTGAGCTCCTGGGCAGCCCTATGGCGCCTTCTGTTTTCTCTCAGACCCGAGCACTCTCCTCCTCTTCATTTTTGAGGGTATAGAGCAGTACATTGATGTACAATAATCATCACGTATTGGAAGGGCATCCCACCTTTTCTCTTAAGTTTTATTTTCCCTGGTTTGGAGCAGTGTTGAATGCGTGGTAGAGCTGATTTGCTCACTCCTCCACTCCCACACTGATTTCTCTACCAAATTTGGTAAGATGTGTATATACCTGTAATACCATCAAGATCATGAACATACCTGTCACCACTAAAAGCTTCCCGTGCCCTGTCCTTGCCCCAGGCAACCACTGATGTGCTTTCTGTCACTCTAGGTTAGTTTGCATTTTCTAGACTTTTATATAAATAGATTTTTATGGCATGTGCTCTTTCTGTCAGGCTTCTTTTACTTGGCTTACTAATTTTGAGATTCACTGATGTCATAACATTCATAGGTCATTTCTCTATTTCTGAGCCGTATTCCATCCCATCCTATGCCACAGTTTATTTTTCCATTCACCTGGTGAGGAATATTTGGGTATTTCCGGTTGGGGCTATTACCAATAAAGTTTCTGTGAACATTTATAAGGCAAGACTTTGTATAGAAGTATGTTTTCGTTTCTCTTGGGGAAGTACATAAGAATGGAATAGATGGATCATCCGGTCAGATTATCTTCTTAAGAAACAGTAGAGCTGGGTGCCTGGGTGGCTCAGTCGTTAAGCGTCTGCCTTCGGCTCAGGTCATGATCCCAGGGTCCTGGGATCGGGCTCCCTGCTCAGCGGGAAGCCTGCTTCTCCCTCTCCCACTCCCCCTGCTCGTGTTCCCTCTCTCGCCGTCTCTCTCTCTCTGTCAAATAAATAAATAAAATCTTTAAAAAAAAAAAAAAAGAGTAGAGCTGTGGTCCGTCATGGCGCCCTCTGTAAGCGTGTCGCTGGGGATTGAAGCCCCAGCAGCTCCATGTCCTCATCAACACTTGATGTGATCGGTCCTTTAATTTAGCCATTCAAAAGGAAGGTAGTTGAATCTTATTGTAGTTTTAATTTGTATTTCCTAATGACTAATAGTGTCAAACATCTTACCATATGCATTTGCCATTTTGGTGAAGGGTCTGTTCAGGTGTTTGCCCATTTTTGTGTTGGGTTGTTTCATTACTGAATTTTGGGATGTAAGTCCTTATCAGATTTATAATCGCAAATACATTCTCTCAGTCTGTGGCTTGTCTTTTGTTCTAACAGTATCTTTTGAAAAGTAGTAGTTTTAAATTTTGGTAGATAGTCTAGTTTTATCAGGTATTTTTTTCTTTTATGGATCTTGCTCTTGGTTTTGTCCCTAAGAAATCTGTGCTTAATCCAGACTCACAAAGGTGTTCTTCCCAGAGGTTGTATTATTTTAAATTTTACATTTTTAAGGTCTGTGGCTCATTTCAAGTTAATTGTATATAGTGTGAGGTACAGCTGCAGAGTTTTGTTTGTTTGTTTTTGTTTTTGTTTTTGTTTTTTTTTACTTGTGTAGGTATGCAACTGTTATATCACCATTTGCTGGAAAGACTCCCCCTTTTCCACTAAGCTGTCTTTGTGTGGTCATCCGGATCATTTGTCCCTACATGTGTCAATTTATCTCTGGGACTGTATCTTTCTTTTCCACCCATCTGTTAAATCTGTGTACACAACAGTGCCACACTTGTGATTACTGTAAGTAATTCTTAAAAGCAGGTGGTGGTAGCTTTCCAGTTTTGTTCTTTATCAGAATTATTTTGGCTATTCTAGTTCCTTTTCATTTCCATACAATTATAATGACCTAGTCAGTGTCTCCAAAATGGTGAGATTTTTATTGGGATTGCATTGAATCTATAGATTTGTTGGGGGAAAACGACATTTTAATGTGGTCCGCAAGAGCTGTTGTATTGTCTCCACTTGCTTGGTAAGGTCTTCCTTAATTTTTCTTGGCTGTATTTTTTACTTTTCAGTGTACTGGTCTTCCACATCTTTTGTATTTAAATAATTATCCTTAAGTAGTTTATATTTTTTTGGTGCTGTTGTGATTTTTTAAAAAATTTGATTTGGAATTATTACAGTATATAGAAATATAATTTTTGTAAATTGATACTCTCTGGAAACATGTTAAGCTCACTAGTTGTAGGAACTTTTTGTGGAATCCATCGTATCTTCTACATAGACAGTCATGTTATTTGTAAATACATTCAGCTTTATTTTCTATCCAATCTGGTACCTCTGTCTGTCTGTCTGTCTGTCTTTCCGTCTCTTTGCCTCTTCTTTGTCTTGCCTGATTGCCCTGGATAGAGCCATCATTACAAAGGTGAACAGAGGGGTACCTGGCTGGCTCAGTCAGTGGAGTGTGTGGCTCTTGGTACAGGGTTGTGAGTTCAAGCCCCATGATGAGTGTAGGGATTACTTAAAAATAAAATCTTGAAAAAAAATTTTAAAAACAAAGGTGAACAGATCATGAGAGCAGACATCTGACTGATCATAGGGGAGAAACATTCCATTTTACCATTAAGTGTAATGTTAGTTTTGGTTTTATGTTTGGTTTCATGACCTTTATCAGGTTCATGAGGTGCCCTTCTGTTATGTTTACCAAGAGTTTTTATTAAGGAGTGGTTGGTGGAATTTGTCATGGTTTTTTCTCCATCTGTGGCAATGATCATACTTTTCTTTTAGTGTTAGGATGATTTTTCATGTATTCAGTGCACCTTACATTCCTGGGATAAGCTTCACTGGGTCATGATGTAATACGCTTTTGATTAGTTGTTGGATTTAGGTTGGCCAGAATTTTGCATAAAATTTTCATACCTGTGTTCATGAGGGATGTTGGTCTGTAGTTGTCAATGTATTCTCTCCAATGCGATTTTTTTGGAAGAGGTTATCATTTCTCTTTTAGATGAAGAGGTGGAGCCATCTGGGCCTAGGGTTTTGTGTGAGGGAAGGTTTTCAGCTACAGTTTTTGTTTGTAAGTAGGCTCTACACCAGCGCGGAGCCCAGCACGAGGCTGGAACCCACAACCATGACACCAAGACCTGAGCCGAGGCTGGAAGCTGGACACTCAACCGTCTGAGCCACCCAGGTGGCTCTACAGTTGTTTTGTTATGTAGGGCTACTCAGGTTGTCTGTTTCTTCCTGAGGGAGTTTGTTACTTTGGTCTTAACAAAGATTCAGTCCACTTCATCTAAAGTGTCAACTTGGTTGCTTAGAATTGCTCATAATACTGTGTTTATTCACCCGCTGTAGGATCTGTAGCTATGTCACATAATTCATTATTGTTATTGGTAATTCGTGTCCACCCCACCCCCCCGTAATGGATCTGTGTAGAGGTTTGTCAATTTTGTTGATGTCTGAAAGAACCAGTAGTTGGTTTCATTGTTTTTCTCTTTCCTGTTTCCTTGGTTTTCTTCTGATTGGTGTAACCTGCTTTCTCTTCATTACTTGGGGTTTAATTTTTTTTTTCCTAGTGTCTTGCAGTGGAAACTGAGCTCATTGATGGGAGGCATTTCTTCTTTTCTGAGGTAGCTGTTTACTTCCATAAATCTCCAAAGTACTCTGTTAGCACAGTCTCACAAATTCTGATATATTTTGGGTGTGGTTTTAAAAAAAAATTCAGTTCAGAATTATCTCTGATTTCTTTTCTGATTTTTTTTTTCTTTGATCCATGGGTAATTTAGAAGTCTGGTATTTAGTTTCCAAATATTTGGGGATTTTCCAGGGAGCTTTCTTTTATTGGTTTCTATTTTAATCTCCTCATAGTCATGGGACATAATTCGTATGACTTGAATCCCTTTAAATTTATTAAGATTTGTACTGTGGCCCAGAATCTGGGCCATCTTAGTACATGTTCCCTTTGCCCTTGAGAAGAATGTGTATTTCGCTCTTGTTAGGGGGATGCTCTGTAGTTACCACTTCTGGTGGTCTTCGTTCATTTGTGTAAATCCAGACTTCCTCCTGGTACCCTTTTGCTTCCATCTAAAAGACTTGAATTTTTCTTGTAGTGCAGATCTGCTGTGATGGATTGTTTCAGCTTTTGTGTATCCAAGACCATCTTTATTTTACATTCATTTTTGCTTCGTATAGAATTCTCTGTTGTCAGATTTTTTTTGTCAAGCCCTTTTTCTTTATCAGTGGTTTTGGGCATTTTGATTATGATGCAACTTAAAAGCAGTCTTTATGTTTCTGTGGTAGGTGTTCATTGAGCTTCTTCAGTCTGTGATTTATAAATGTTTTCACCAGACTTGGAAAAATTGGGGCATAATTTCTTCAGATGTTGCTCCAGCCCCAATGCCCCCCTGGGCCATTTCTTTTCTTTCTTAATCTCTGGTTATTTCTCTATTAATACTGTTGAAGTTGTCCCAGAGCTCCCTGATCCTCTCTCTCTCCTCTCTCCTATCTCTCTCCCTTTTTTTAAATATATATATTTTAAAGATTTTATTTATTTATCTGACAGAGAGCAATAGCACAAGTGGGGGGCGGGGGGGGCAGAGGGAGAGGGAGAAGCAGACTCCCCACAGAACAGGGAGCCCGATGTGGGGCTCGATCCCAGGACCCTGAGATCATGACCTGAGCCGAAGGCAGACGCTTAACCTACTGAGCCACCCGGGTGCCCCATCCTCTGTCTTTTTTAAAAATTTTTATTTCTTGTTTCATTTTGGAAAGTTTCTGGTATATCTTCAAGTTCGTTAGTCTTCTGCAATGTCTAATCTGTTGTTAATTCCATCAAGTATATTTTTAATATCAGACATTGTAGTTTTCATCTGTAGAAATCCCATTTGGGTCTTTTAAATATTTTTCATGTTTCTACCTAACTTTTGAAGCATGTGGACAGTTGCCATTATAATGTCTCAGTCAGTTAGTGTTAACATTGTGTCGACTGTTCTGGGTAGGTCGCTGTTAGTTAATGGGTCAGTTTTCCTGCTTGACCATGTTCATAGTAATTTTTGGTTGGGTGTGTAATGTTTTTGTATTTCTTTCTTTAAATAGTTTTTGAGTATTGTTCCAGGATGCATCTAACTGACTTGGAAACAGTTTGATCCTTTTACATCTTGTTTTAAGAGTTGTTAGGCAGGAGTGGAATGGTGCTTCCTCAGGGGCCGGTTACTTCCCACCCCCAAGGCAAGACCCCATGCTCTGTGCACCTGTGGTGTTCTGGTCCAGTTGGTGGGAACAGGCGCTCCTTGCAGCCCTGTGTGAGGGAGGGATGCGTGCTGTTTCTCATCCTCTGGGCGGTTCTTCCCCGCTCAGGGATTGCGTCACACGGAGGCGGTGACATTTGTGCCTGCTTGAGAGGCCCCGGCAGCTCTGTCGAGCCCCCCCCCCCCCCGGTGCCTCCTGTCCTGGCACCCTCTCTGCCTCAGTCCAGCGTGCCCGCTGACTTCCTCCTGGCTTCCCATCCCACTTTCTGGGCCCGGGCTTGGGGACGTTGTGTGGGACTGATGTTCCTGTATCTGGAAAACTGGTTTCATTTACTCTGTTTTGTTTTTCCATTCAAAAGCTATTTACTCAGAATGCACCCTGTGCCCCATTCACTTGGGGTACGTCAGTGAGCATAACTGATGAGAGCCCCTCCTTTACGAGCGCTTGCGTCTGTTTGGCAGACGGGCAGGTCCTGATACACGTGATAAGTAAGTTTGTGATGGATAAGGTAAGAGGATGGTGACTACAGTGGAAAAGACAGAAGCGTGAGGAAAATGGAAAATGGGGTAAGATGACAATTTTTTCTAGCTTTATTGAGGTGTAATTGACAAGTAAAAATTGAATATATTTAAGGTATCCCACGTTGATCATGTGATACTGCAGTCACATCAAGCTAACTGACACATCCACTACCTCACAGAGTGTTCTCGTTTTTCTGGCGTTGCCGTGCCGAGAACACTGCGATCTGCTGCCCGAGCTGCAGGTGCCCAGCACAGCACTGGTACCTGTGGCCCCCCTGCCGTGCCGGAGATCCCCGGAACCTCATCCACCTGATAGCCGAAACTTTGTACCCCGTGACCACCATCTCTCTCTTGTCCCCACTCTCCAGCCGCGGGTCTACCCTCTGGTTGTATGATTTTGACTTTTTAGGTTCCACACACAGGTAAGAGCATGTAGTTTTTCTCTGTCGGACTTATGTCAGCATGGTGCCTCAGTGCTCACGTTGTCTCACGGCAGGATTTATGGCTAACACCCCACTGTGTGTACACACCACATCTTCTCTGTCCTTTCGTCTGTGGACAGCCGCTTAGGTGGCTCCTTTGTCTTGGCTACTGTGAGTCGTGCTGCAGTGAACACGGGAGCGCACGTCGCTCTTCAAGACACTGATTATTGCCTTGGGATATATGCCCAAGAGTGGGATTGCTGGGTCGTAGGGTAGCTCTGTTTTTAACTTTTTGAGGAACTTCCTTCCATTCTGGTTTCCACAGTGGCATCCCCAGTTTGCATTCCCACCAACAGTTCCTTTTCCTTCACATCCTTGCCAACACTTGTTATCTTGGTTTTTTGATGATAAGCATCCTAACGGGTATGAGGTGGTATCTCACTGTGGTTTTGATTTGCATTTCTCTAGCGGTTAGTGATGTTGAGCACCTTTTCATGTACCTGTTAGCCATTTGTAAATCTTCTTTGGAAAAGTGTTTAGGTCCTTTGCCCAGTTTTTTTTTTTTTTTTTTTGAGGATTTTATGTATTTATTAGCAAGTATGAGCGGGTCGGGGGGGAGTAAAGGGAGAGGAAGGAGCAGACTCCCCACGGAGCAGGGAGCCCGATGCGGGACTCGATCCCAGGACCCCGGGATCATGACCAGACGCTTAACGACTGGGCCACCCAGGCACCCCCTTTGCCCATTTTTAAATCAGGTTTTGTTTTGTTTTGCTGTTAAGTGTGAATGAATTTCTTACATGTTTCGGATATACCCTCTTACCAGATAAATATAGATAACTGTAAATATCTTCTCCCACTCCGTGGGCGGCCTTTTCATTTTGGTGCTGGTTTCCTTTGCTGTGCAGAGGATTTCAGTTCGATGTCGTCCCACTGGTTTGCTTTTTGCTTCTGTTGCCTGTGCTGTTGGTGCAGGTCCAAAGAGTTGTTGCCAAGACCAATGTTGAGGAGCTTTTTCCCAACATTTTCTTTTAGGAGTTCTACAGTTTTAGGTCTTACGTGCATCTTTAATCCATTTTGAGTTGATTTTTGTATGTGATGTGAGATAAAGGTTCAGTTTCATTCTTTTGCATGTGGCCGTTCAGTTTTCCCAACACCATTCATTGAAGACACTTTTCCCCCATTGAGTGTTCTTGTCAGCCTTGTTGAAAATCGGTTGACTATGTGTGGGTTTATTTCTGGACGCTGTTCACTGATCTGTGTCTGTTTTTATTCTCATACCAACCTGTTTTGATTACTTTGTAATATAATTTGAAGTCAGGGAGCATTTATGCCCCCTTTGTTCATTCTTGAGATTGCTTTGGCTGTTCGGGGTCTTTGTGGTTTCATGAATTCTAGGATTGTTTGCTCTGTTTCTGTGAAAAATGCCATTGGAATTTTGGGTTGGATTGCATTGAATCTGTAGATTGCTTTGGGAGTATAGACATTCTAATGATACTGTTGCAATCCATAAGCATGGACTATCTTTCCACTTACTTGTGACTTATTCCGTTTCTTTCATCGTGTCTATAGTTCCCAGGGTACAGGTCTTTCCCTTTACTGGTTGAATTCGTTTGTAGGTATTTTGTTCTTTCCAGTGCAGTTGTGAATGGGTTTGTTCTCTCAATCTCTTTTTCAGATTTTTGGTGTTCATGTGCAGACTGGCACATGGTGCCCGTTACTCACATAGACTTCCCCACTGGTCTTCATTCTTGGTTCTTGTCGTCCCTCTAGCTGGCTGTTGTCACATGACCCATCTTTGCATTTGCAGAGTCTTCCCTCCGCACGTTTGACCCTGCTGTGGAAGTGTGGTGTTGAGTTCTCAGGTTTATCCTTGCGTTCTTCAGCTCCAAGGTTTCTATTTGGTTGTTTTCTGTGGTTTCTGTTTCATTATTAAACTTCTTTCTTTGTTTCTGCATCGTTTTCCTGATTTCATTTAGTTGTTTGTGTGTTCTCTTGGATTTCACTGAGTTTCTTTAAGGTGATTATTTTGAACCCTTTGTCAGGTTATTTGTCCATCTGTGGTTTCAGTGGAATCAGTGACTAGAGCCTTGTTAGTTTCCATTGGTGGTGTCATATATGCCTTGATTCTTGTAGCTGCGTTTTGAGGTCTGTGCATTTGAAGGAGCAAACGCCTCTTCCTGTCTTTACAGACCGGTTTTGTCAGGCAAGGACGTTCTCCTGTGGGTTTGGGCTGATGGCGTGCCCTCTGCATTTGCAGTGGTAATGGGTTGGAGCTGGGTCACAAGGCTGCTGCTGGGTCTGCAATGGAGTCTGCATTTAGTGGGCTTGTTAGCGGGCTGGGGATCTCACCTGGGCACTCGGAGCAGGGATGATGGATGTGTCTCCGGGTGGGCAGAATTGCTTGTGGACTGTGGTGCAGCTGGGAGGGGCTGAGGCCAAGTCACAGGTGCGCTTCAGGACCCGCTCTCCGCCTGAGGTTGGCTGGCCTGTCTCTAGGGGCACTGATTGTGGGCATTTTCCATTGGGACCCTGGGCCAGCAGACCTGCTCAGAGACTGGCTGGAGGGTGGCGGCAGCCCACTTCCAGGGCCATGCAGTCGACTGGACTGCAGCCCAGAGGGGCTGGGGCTGGGTCGTGGGCCACTGTGGGGTACACAGGCAGGACTGAAGTCTGCGCTTATGACCCGGGGCTCAAGCAGGCAAGGCTCCTCCTTGGCAGATGATGCTGGGGACCAGACCAAGCCACACAGCACTGTAGCTGAGTCCTTAGGGGGCAGAGCGTTTCTGGGTCTGTAGCTGCGGCCTCTGGCCAGCCAGCTGCCTGGATGCAGGGCCTGGCTTAGCCTTGGACTGCAGCCAGGTTTCAGTCTCCTCCCTGGGTGCCAGAGCTCCCATTGGGCATTTTTGTCTGAGGATGGATGCCGGATTGTTGCCGAGGCACATGAGTGGGGACCTCCTGTTCCACCATCTTGCTCATGGCACTCCCCCTCCGTTCCCAGCTGTTCTGCTGGCTGTTCTCTGTCTTGCCTAGAAGCAGATGACCTCATGCCTGTGTCTTAATTGTGAGGACCGCAGCTGTCCGAAGAGTACACCCTGACACCTGCATGTCTCACACCCTCTGTCTGTGAACCCTCTACTCCTGTGTTCACAGGGACCCCTCCTCAGCTGTGTGAGGGGTCTTCCACATAGTTCTGTCCTCTCTCATGTTACATGAGACTGCCTTGGACATCCTGTCTTCCCCCACCAGAACTCTCCAGAAGCAGCGTCTGGACCAGCTGCCTCTTTGTGCTCACCTCCCCTGCGCCCTTAAGCCCCGTCCAGGTGGACTGTTTCCCCCGCCTCATCGCCAGCACTGCCTCTATCCGGGCTTCCAGTGACGTGGCGCTGCCAGACCGAGCGGGGGACCCATGTCTTCCCTCAGCTGACCTTGCCGTGCCCTCTGTTTCCCGCTGACTCGGTGCCCTGTCTCCCTCGCCCTGTCTTCTCGGTTTTCCTTCGGAGATTGGCCTGCCCAGGGGTCAGTCTTAGACCTGGGCTCTGTTCTTGGCTCAAGTCTCACCCTTCACCGAGAATAGTCGTAAATACTAGTGTATCCTTGGTTGTTGCACTGGCACCTAACTAGGCTCTTTGCTTCCCTCTTGTGCCTTCGCTGTCTTTGTTCAGCACAGAGCAGAGCAATCATTCCAAGATGTAAATTGGCTTCGTGTCACATTTAGGTTAGAATTCTCATGTCCTCATTGTATCCAGCCTGCTGGATGTGACAGCCACCCTCCCTGCCAGTGTGGCCTCATTCTGCGTGTGTTCCCCTGTGCACTTGCACCCCCTGCTAGACAGTGTGCCCCCCCAGATCCCTGACAGGCCTGCTGTCTCCTCCATCGGGCTCTGTTCCGTGCCTCCTCTGGAGCAGCACCCCTCTGGCTGGCATGTCTGGAGCAGCTCTGGCATGCTCTCCCCATGCCTTGTGGTATTCTCCTTTGTGTCTGATTCTACCTGACTTTATGTTGAATGTTTGTTCAACTGTCGATTGCCTCTCTCACTGTGAGCAGAGAGTTTGCCTTCTTTAGGCTGAATAAACAGTGTTGCGAGAGTGCCTGGCATAGAGGAGACAGTACACGTCTGAGATCTGTGGTGGAATGTGAATTTAAATGAGTGCTCAGGAGAGGCCTTTCTGGGTAAAGGAATGACATTAGATTGTGTTTCAAGGGCCATTTGTAATTTCTAGCCTCATGAAGTCCATTGGTTTTATTTTGTTGTTTTGGGTTGGTTGGGCGTTTTTTTTTGCTTTGTTTTATTGTTTGCTTGCTTTTGCTGGTTGGCGGTGGATTTTGTTAAAGCTCTATATGAAACAGGCACACGCTCTCTGTCCTTATTTGTTAATAAATGCCCTACTTTGTCCTTACTTTTTGACGGTCTTTGACTTTTTAAAATTTAAGTGTTTCTTAGAAAATTCCACATATAGGATTATGCATATATTTATGTAGAAGTGTATGAAAAACTGTTAGTTCTTCGTGTTTTGGTGCCTTTGATAGCCTGGCTGCCTAAAAATAGGGTCCTCAACCTGGTGTGCAGAGTCCAGGGGTGGGGAGCAGGGGCCTCACCCCAAACTCCAGTATGAAAATCCTGCTCTCACGGTGTATGGGTGTTGGGGGTGCCAGGGCCTTAACCCTGAGCTCCAGCTCACTGTCTGGTCTGTGACCAGTGCCTCGTGGGACACATGCTCAGATGTCACCCACGGTGCTCTCTGGCATCTTAGGAGACGTCTCTGCTAGAAGCTGGTGCCAGCCTCTATCTGCTTACTTGGTATTCTCCCGTAGGGTCTCTGAGGCACAGCACTTTCCACCTGTAGCTTTGACTGCCTGGACATTTAAAAGCAAGTTCATAAGGCTCCAGTGTAGAGACTGCGTAGTCCTTATGGCCTGTGTGCTCAGAATCCCCAGCCTTTATCTTTCTGGCCTTTATTTATCTTTTTCCTTATTTAGTATTCTGTGTTCTTGTAGGCTACCTGAAAGTCCTTTTTGAATTGAGACAAGGTATTAAATAAACTTAACTTTTTTTCTGGGAGGGAAAGAAGGACCTCTAAACATTGGTAATAAATCTTACTCCTCAGATTATTTTTGAAACTACTGTTTTTGTTTAAGGGAGAGGGAATTTTAAGTTTTTTGCCTCTGATTTCCTTTTCTTAGTAGGTAAAATAGTGATTTTCTTACTGTCTGTGCACAGTGTAGATGAATTAATATGTATATTGAAAACATGAGAATCACCGTGCTGAGTCATCTGCTCGGTAAATTTTAAGCCATTTTTCCTGAGTTGATCATTTCTTTTATGTAGGAGGTAATGAGTCTCAGCCGGAAAGCCAGGAGGATCCCCGAGAAGTACTTAAAAAGACATTGGAATTCTGCTTATCTAGGTAAGGATGCCAATGGTTTTTCTGGTACCTGCTGTCTCAGGTGTTCTGCACCAACTATTATGTACAGATGTAATACTGTGGAGAAGGGGTAGAGGTCTGTTGATATCTTCATAGACGTGGAGAATATGGAGCAGCAGTAGCCTTTTTTTTTTTTTTCCCCGCCCATGGCTAAAATTTTTTTTTAATTTTTTATTGTTATGTTAATCACCATACATTACATCATTAGTTCTTGATGTAGTGTTCCATGATTCATTGTTTGTGCATAACACCCAGTGCTCCACGCAGAACGTGCCCTCCCTAATACCCATCGCCAGGCTAACCCATCCCCCCACCCCCCTCCCCTCTAGAACCCTCAGTTTGTTTTTCAGAGTCCATCGTCTCTCATGGTTCGTCTCCCCCTCCGACTTACTCCCCTTCATTCTTCCCCTCCTGCTATCTTCTTCTTTTTCTTTTTTCTTAACATATGTTGCATTATTTGTTTCAGAGGTACAGATCTGTGATTCAACAGTCTTGCACAATTCACAGCGCTCACCATAGCACATACCGTCCCCAATGTCTATCACCCAGCCACCCCATCCCTCCCACCCCCAACCACTCCAGTAACACTCAGTTTGTTTCCTGAGATTAAGAATGCCTCATATCAGTGAGGTCATATGATACATGTCTTTCTCTGATTGACTTATTTCCAGCAGTAGCCTTTTTGACATGGTGGAGAACCAAACCGAATCAGCTAGGCCAGTGTTCCCCACGGTTCTCCACAAATTCATCATTATGGTCATTACCCGGGTTGCTTTTTGAAATTCAGAGTCCTGGCCGTGACCCCCTCCCCCCACCCCCAATACCACGGAATCAGACTCTGAGGGTGGGGCCTTAGGTCATCAGTCTGACAGACTTTTTTTTTTTTTTTTTTTAAGATTTTATTTATTTTGAGAGAGAGGGAGAGTGAGAGAGAGAATGAGCACAAGACGGGGAGAGGCAGAGGGAGAAGCAGGCTCCCCGCTGAGCAGGGAGCCCGATATGGGGCTCGATCCCAGGACCCATGAGACCCTGACCTGAGCTGAAACCAAGACTCGGGACGCTTTGACCGACTGAGCCACACAGGTCCCCCCACATTTTTTATTTTATTTTATTTTATTTTTTAAAAAGATTTTATTTATTTGTCAGAGCGAGCGCAAGCAGAGGGGTAGTGGCAGGCAGAGGGAGAAGCAGACTCCCCGCTGAGCAGGGAGCCCAATGCAGGGCTCCATCCCAGGACCCCGGGATCAGGACCTGAGCCGAAGGCAGACGCTTCACCGAGTGAGCCCCCCAGGCGCCCCTCGCAGAGACATTCTTGAGTACAGTGAAGTTTGAGAACACATTTCCCATTCTAGTTCTCCCAGTATGCCAAACCCTACAGTAGCAAATTGTTCTGTGTATGTACCACTCGTATGTTTAGTTGTTCCTTTATCCTGAGTAGTACCTTTTTTCTTGACAAATGGAGTAGAACCTTTAAAGTTCAAAATGGCAGAACGATACATACAGGAAGATGGGATTGGGTTAAATGTAATTTTCTTTGAGTGTGATGATAACTGATGGGCCATGTGGAAGATTTTCTCTTAGCGATGGAGATTTTTCAGGTGTTTCTTTGGGCCTGCCTTCAGACTTTCACAGAGTGTCTGAGGAGGGCCGCTGTAGAGACTGTGGGGCTGCATGGAGGGGAGGGGAGGGGTGGGGTGGGGAGGGGCGGGTACTCCAGCTTGCCTTCCTGGCCCACACCTCCCCAGTTAGGCCCCGGCACACGGCCTCAGGGCATGCCCTGAAAGGGAGAGCTGCTGCCCTGAGGCTGTGAGGTGGAAGAAGGGAGTCTGCACCTCACACAAGCTCGCTCTGTCCCTCTTGTGCTACCTGACAGGTGGGGACAGAGCAGCATTGCCCTCTGCGGATCTTGGAGACTGTCCTTGGCCTTCCTTGGGACCACTGTCTGTGTTGAGATGTTCTGAGCACATTGTCCTGTTTGTGGAGGCTTCTTACTAGGAGCATCACCATAGGCCAGAACCCTAGCAAGTGGCTCACCTCCCACCGAGCTGCTGGTGCCTGCAGCTTACCTGCCGTGACCCTGCAGCTGTGTTACTGGTCACGTGTCCTCCTCTGTCATTCTGGCCGCACGTGTTCCAGGCGGCACGGGAAAGCGCAGCAGGCACGTGGGCACCAGCATTTCCTGGCCTTTCCATAGCTTTCTTAGCGTTGTGTTCTTTCAGCTGGGTTGTCTTAACCTAAAAAACTGTGTTTGTATTTTTAATAAGTTACTCAAGCACTTTTTAGAACAAAGATAAGCTATAAATAACATTTTTAAGGGATTACCCACTCATTCATTGTGACTGTAAAAGGTGCACTATGCTTTTGCTCTCCCAAAACTTCCCCTGAGGTCAGAGAGCTGACAAGAAACAGATGGGGTTGGAAGTCTGATGTAACTCTGAAGCAGTGCCATGCCTTGCTCACCCTCTTTGGAAGTGTCCTTTTAAAGAAGGAGTCACTAAAAGCTCTTGTCTTCTTTCTGCAGGGAGAACCTTGCTAGTGACATGTACCTTATATCGCAGATGGACAGTGATCAGTATGTGCCAATCACCACGGTAGCTAACCTGGAGCACATCAAGAAGCTCAGTACTGACATGAACTTGATCGTGGAAGTGCTGAGGTGTAAGTAAACGGCGGCCTGGGCGGGCGCATACGTGGTCTCGCAGCCGTGTGGCCCTTCAGGTCCATAGCCAGTCAGGTACTTGAAGGCAGGTGGGGTCTTCCTTCACCCTCCTGCCTCTCTGGCTGGCCCCCGTGTCTGGTGAGGGGCGTCGATGGGCTCCGTAACTCAGACCCCGCGTATCCCAGGTCACAGGGAGTGGGCCTAAGAAAAGCTGCCCCAGAGACGACTGCTGGGGTGTTGGTGAAAGGAAATGACCGTCTTTGATGGAAAGTACAATGCATTTTCATTAGCATTCCAGCAACAAAAAGGGCTTCTTTAAATTTCAACTTCCTGCTAAAGTTTGAAAGGTGAAATAGGACTGGTTTTCTTTAAAAGGGTATTGTGAGCAAAGTTGTTTCTTGGACATTTGGCAGTGTCAGAGGAAGTTTTCAACATTACATCAGACCTGCAGGGGTTCAGGGACTGTGGGCCTTTAAGGGTGAAGCGCCTGCAACCTAACCACTTTGTTGTGTGTTTTTGAAGACACCATTTGACCGAGGTTATAACTGACATCCAGGGGGCTGCGCTGCGTGTGTGTGCAGTGCACGGCTGGGTCAGCGTGGACCTCGGTGGACGTCTGGGAGACCATCACTGCCCACAGTTTCTGAGAGCCTTTGTACTGCTTCCAGTCCTCCCTGCCACCCACGATGGCTTCCCTGGGGATGTTTTTGAAATTCAGTGTACAGTATATTGGATATCTTTTTAAATGGGATTGTTTTAATTATTAAAAGTCATTTTCGGTAATAGGACTGCAAGTACCAGGTGGATTATTTCTGTACTCTCCCTTCTCAGGGCTGCGCTGAGTCCTTCACAAAGAACACAGCATACATTGTGTCCCCCCGCCCCAAATATTTCTAAGTGAGGGGACATCCGTCACGCCAGAATTAAAACCCCATTTCCCCATGTCAGCACTGTGACTTTCTGTCACTGACACTTAGACAGCAGTGCTTCCGCACTCTCCCTGGCATGGCTGACGGGTAGTGATGATTTTTTGCTTGTGTGCATTCGACCTCGTAGAAGAATAGGTGAACGTCCTATCTTAAAACTTAGTTGGATTTCTGTTCGCAAATAAAAGTTCTCTACTTTCTGTTCCAAGGCAGATTTTTTAAGGTCATTAAATTACTGTAGCAGATATTGAAGAGAATGAGCAAACGTAATCTATGAAGTTTGAATTCTGAAAATTATAACCCCTGTCCCGAGATAAGATAGCTTTATGCTTTCCAGCATTGCTTTGTTTTTTGACACTCCAAAACAGAAATCTGTTTGATGGATCGGTTGAGTTTGGTTCTGTCTGATCCACTTATGAGGGCCAGTGGCTTTCTGAACGTAAACAACACCATCCAGTTAACATTCTTTCGTTATTGCTAGGAATCCCAGATGTAGTTATTTCTTCCATTCCTTGGAAACTTGGCTGCCCCGTGGATGATTTCTCGGTTGATGCTTGCTGGCTAGGAGTCTTCATGCAGAGCACGAGGATGTTGAATTGCCCTGTGTCCTGTGTGGTTGCTACAGGGAGCCGCTTCTCCCCGTGGACCCACAGCCCTGCCACCCTCCCCACCCTTCTTCTGCCTTCCCTGCCAGCACCGTCTCGGTGGGCGGTCGGTCTACAGTTGTAGTGGTAACTCCTATCCATCTGCCTTCAGCTCTTGAGTGTCTGATTGCTTCTTTTCACTCCAGTTGTAGACAGAAATATATGTGCATATGTAATAACCTAATGAACAGAATGTGGTTAGCATATTAGTTGTAGTTCTGGGGAGGGTGACATAAATAAGCTTCTGTGAGCAGTGATTTCCTGTTTAAATCTTATTCCCATCCCCAAAAATGCCTCACATAGAACGTTAGATACACAGTAGACACTTGGTAACATTTTATTTTAATTTGAATATTCCCTAGTACAACACCAAAACTCTAGTGTTGATTGAATTGCATAAATTATGTTTTTGTGTCATAATACACGTGGTACGTAGTGCATGGTACAGAATGTCTGATTCAAATGCTTTGTTTTTACACTTTAAATATAGTTGAAATTGCTAATTTAAAAATAGACTCAGATATAAATACACTGTGATGGAGCCTCACAGAGAATATACTAGAACAGATAAAACGAACGAGCCTACATTTTCAACAAGAATTCATTTTAAAATCGTAATGCTGAATACAAAAGCCTATTTTACATATGTACAAAATGATAACGTCTGTATAGAGTTTAGATATGAGTAAAATAGATAGAACTCTGCTTTTCATGGGCTCAGAGGTCCAGGGGTAAGAATACAAAGACCTGAGTGGGTCTGACTCTCCTGACTAAAGGTGAACGTTACAGGGGCACACAAACTGGGGACAAAACCCGGGGATGAGAGGCACGGGGAGTTTCACCAATCCCTGTTTGTTGTTCTGTTTTTTACAGCTTTCTTGAGGTAGAATTTACACACCTTAAATTACATGTGGTTTACATGTACATTTGTTAAATGATGACATCTTTACACCCGCGGAATTACTGTAATGAAGATAATGAACATACTGTCACCCCTGAGAGTTTTTGCTCCTGCGTCAGGCGACTGCTCATCTGCTTTGTGTCGCTGTACCTTAGTCTGCATTTTCTGAAAACTTTATGTAAATGGAATCAATCATGTAGTAGGCTTTTTGGGAGGCAAGAGGGTCTGGTTTCTTAAAATTATTGTTGAGTGTATCAGTAGCTTACAGCCTTTTATGGCTGAGTCCTAGTCCATTCAGTAGATAGACCACATTTGGTTTATTCACCCTGCAGTTGATAGACTTGGTTATTGCCAGGTTTTGACTACACATAAGGTGCCATGAGCATTGGTGTGAAAGTCTGAGTGTGCACAGAGGCTTCCGTTTCTCTCAGGGTCAGTAGCTGGGATGGTATGGTAGGTGTATTTTAACTTGTGAAATTGCCTGCCGGTCTCCAGAGCGGGCTCTTGCGGCCCCCATTGCTCCACACCCTTGCAAGCACTCGCTGTGCACAGGCATTTTACTTGCAGATTTTCTAGTTTTATCTCATTGCTGTTTTAATTTCTGTTTGCCTAATGCCTGGTGACACTGAACAATCTTTTCATGTGCTTGTGTGCTCTCCTTTTATCTTTGATGAAATGTCTGTTCGTGTGCCTTCCACTCCACGTTTTTATTAGTTTCCTTACAGTTGCGGTTTGAGGGGGGGTGTGTGTGATTTGAAATACTGTATTATCTATGTCCTGGATATAAGCTGTTAATCAGGTATATGATTTGCATTCTTCTGGTCTCTAGCTTCTCTTTTTTTATTCTGCTAGTAATAGTAGTTTTTGAACAACACAGTTCTGAATTTTTTGTATAGTCCAATTCATTAATTTTTTTCTTTTATGGATCTTGCTTTTGGTGTTGTATCTAAGAAATCTGTTCTTAATCCAGAGTCATGGAGGTTTTCTCCCAGAAGTTTTATAGTTTTAGGGTTTATATATTTAGGTCTGTGGTCCATTTTAAGCTAATCTTTGTATGCGGTTTGAGGTATGGATCTAAGTTCTCTGCCCCCTGACACGTGGGTATGCAACCGTTCCAGCACCGTTAGCTGGAAAGACTCTCCCTTCTCCACTGAGTTGGACTTGGTGCTGTTGTCGGGATCATCTGTCCCCACACTGCGGGTTTATCTCTGGGCTTTGTGTCCTTGATCTGCTTCTCTGTTTTGACACCTGCACTTCAGTGTCTTGATCACTCTGGCTTTGTAAGAAGTCTTCAAGTAGGTGCAGAGTTTCCCAACTTTGTTTTGGCTCTTCTAAGTGCTTTGTGTTTCCATATGAATTTTAGAATCAGCGTTTCAGTTTTTCAGAAACATTTTTATTGGGATTGCATTGAATCTGTAAATCAGTTTGGGGAGAATTGACATAACAGTAGTGAACACAGTATCTCTCCGTTTATTTACATCTTTTATAATTTTCTCTTGGTAATGTTCTGCAGTTTTCAATGTACAGGTCATCCGTATCTTAACAGATTTATAACTATTTCCTGTTTTTGACACAATTTTAAATGTTTTTATTTCAATTTTCCATCAGTGCTAGTATGTAAAAATACAATTCTCTTTTGTATGTTCATCTTGTGTACTAAAACTTTGTTAAACTCCTCAATTCTAATTTTTTGGGAAATTTTTTCAGATTTTCTACATAGAAATAAGCTTATTGCCTGTGAATGGAAAGTTTTACCTCTTTATACCCAGTCTGGGTGCATTCAGTTTCTGTTTCTTGCATTATTGCCTTGGCTTAAACCTCCAGTACAGTGTTGACCGGAAGTGGAGAGAGTCGGTGTTTTTGCTTTGTCCTGTCTTCAATAAGTGTGATGCTAGATGCTGACTTTTCCTAAGTAAGGAGGTTTTCCCTTCCATTCCTAATTTGCTGAGAATTTTTTTCAGGAATGTTGGATTTTGCCAAATACTTTGTCTGCATCTGTGAGGTAATGGTATGTTTTTTTTTGTTTTTTAGTCCATTAATGTGAATTACATTGCTTAATTTTCTGTTGGTAAACCAACCTTTCATTACTGAGACAAACCCCACTTGTCATGATTTGTTACTATTTTATATATTGTGGGATTCGATTTGGCAAAATTTGGTAAGAATTGTTGATCTGTGTTCACAGGGATATTGGTCTGTAGTTTTCTCGCTTTGTGTTGTTTTTGTTTAGTTTGGATATCAGAGAGCTGCTGGCTTCATAGGTGGAATTGGAGTGTACTCTCAAGTACTTTGGAAGAGTTCGTGCTGTAGAACTGGGTTTTCCTCAAGTGTTAGGGTTCTCTAGGGACACCATGTAGCCTTGAGTCTTCCCTTCTGTCCTAGATCTGGGTCTCTGTTGGTGACTGTCGTCTTAGAGCGAGCTCTGGTAGCGTGTGTCTTTAAGGATGTTTCTGTTTCGTGTAAGTTGTCTAACTTAATGTTCTGTTAGCAGGAACTTTTTCATGATATTCCCTTAGGGTCCTTTCAATACTAGTAGAACCTGTAGTGAAGTCAGTCTTCATTCCTGATGTTGGTAACATGTCTTTGTGGGGGTGGACAGCTCTGAGCCCTGATTGTGGTCATGGTTGTGTGTGACTGGAATCTATACATGATATGGTTTCACAGACCTGACACCAGAACAGAACATCACAAAAAGGAGTGTGTGTAAAAGCTTGTGAGGGCTGAATTCCGCCTGTCCCTGTGTTAGCACTGTTGTCCCAGCACCACCCTCCTTACGTAGACCGTGGGCTGCGATTGGTGGAGGATGTCACCGCTGGGAAGAGCTGTGTGGGGCGCACGTGGCACCTTGTTGTGAGTTCAAAGTCAGAAGTCGTAATAGGACAGAAAATTATTTTACGTTAGGGGCTCATAGAAAAGAACAAGCCAGTAGCTCTTGAGTTGTGATCTACATGTTGGTTGGGCTGTTGAGAATCCTTGTTTCATGGTGTTAAATTTATTTTAGCTCTTAAAGGACTTTTTAAAATTCCTGTGCTCCTTAGTTTTGAGAAATTAACCTGAGGGATGGGTGTAAAACCTTCTGATGGTTTGTGTTACGGTATCCCACTGTATACAGGTGTCTTCATTGTGTTAAGTAAATATAATGTAGCACATCACACTGGAGTGTCTGTATTATGTCATAACTAGAATGCAAATGATTTATTTTAATATTTGTATTTTACCATTCATTTTTCTTCTCTTTGTAGCTTTACCTTTAGTCCAAGTGGATGAGAAGGGAGAAAAAGTAAGGCCAAATCAGAGTCGTTGCATTGTGATCCTGCGTGAAATACCTGAGTCCACTCCTGTAGAAGTAAGTCTCCTTGGAAGGGCGGTTGGACGTTTTTTGTAGGTTTTTGTTTATTTCTGTTTACTTACTTGTTTTTTAGAGGGTGTATTGTAAAGAATACTGATAGTAACACTTTCTTCCCAGGATTTACACACTGTTAGTTACAGTGTGATTCATTTGTAAGAGTGGTACTCAAACTTTTTGGTCTCAGAACTCCCATTATATACTTCACATTAAAAAATACTGAAGAGGCAGGGAAGCCTGGGGGGCTCAGTCGGTGAAGCGTCTGCCTTTGGCTCAGGTCATGATCTCAGGGTCCTGGGATCGAGCCCCAAATTGGACTCCCTGCTCGGGGGGCGGGGGGGAATGTCTGCTTCTCCCTCTCCTTCTGCCCGCTTGTGCTCGCTCGCTCTCTCTCTATCTCAAATAAATAAAATAAAAAAGAAAAGTACCAACTTAGGCAGTAATTTTAGGAAACCACAGTATTTGATAGTGTCGGAGTCATGAAAAGTCCTCTACAGTTCCTGCTTTGCTGTACAGTCTGTTAACTGTCCAGACGCTTAAACTGAGGTGCGTTGTGTATTGAAAACCTGGCGGTTGTACAAGAGCCTTTGTGCGAGGCTCCGATGGAGTCAGCTCTTGACCTGTGTAGAGCGTGGTGGTTCACTGCTGTGGGGACTCTTCTTCGAGACCCCAGGAAGTTTGCTTTGTCAGTCACGGCGTCTTCCCTGAGGTGTAGGCCCGAGGGACTCAGGCCGCGTACATTCTCAGAGCCGTCTCTGCAGAGGAAATCGATTAGTGTGTGTGTGCGGGTGTACGAAGGACACTTCTTGGTGTAGTGTACCAGAGGTGAGCTCAGGTTCTAACAAGCCTAGGACAAGAAATTACATCCTTCTCGAGTATGGCATTGTTCTAGCAAGTTTTACTTTCTGTTCAGCTGAGGCTATTTTTACTAGTTCTATATTATATGTGAAGAAAAAGAAATTAGGAATGAATTTTTTGTCCTTTTTTTTTTAAGTTTCTAAATATGAAGTATCTTACTTCTTTCTACCAATCTGGATGTCTTTATTAACTAACAATAATATTTAACACGTAGGTCCTTTGAAATATTTGTAAGGACTAACCAAAAAGAATTTTCTACTTTTAGCTGCAGACATTGATCTTGGTATATTTATATTATTCCAAACGGCACACCCTGTGTCTGTTGTAAAACTTGAACCGTGGAAGTTTTTTAGTCTTTTTAGTAAAGTAAGAGTTGCGCAGAATGGGGTGGGGGAGGCGGTGCAAGCTGAACGAGAAGACAGGAAGCCTGCGGAGCACTGAGCACACAGAGCCCCTCTGCTCGGGCTGGCGCCCCCTGCCCCAGGGGCTTCAGAGCACTCTTCCTGTTTCAGTGCAGCCCTGTGCTTGTCAGTGGTTGGAAAACTCTTTCAATTGTAGTTCATTTGGTTGATTAATAGTCTTTCTTTCATAAAATGGCCCCGGTCCCCTGGTGATGCTTTGAATCGACTGTGGGGTGAGTGGCGCCGCCCCAGGGTTTTGAGTGGACTTCCTGTGGGCTGCCTGGAGTTGGGGCCTGCTCTTCTGAGCCAGGCTGCAGCTCCCCCTGCCTTCTGAGTGGGGAGCTTGGGTCGCTCCCCTGTGAGTGATCAGGAGTGGGCTTGGGTGTAAGCTGGCCACCTTGCTGCCCGTTTTCTCTTCGTCCCGTTCCTCATTTTCCTTTCTTTCCGTGCCTCCCTTTCTACTTGGGTTAAATTCATTATTTTTGTCTCCATTTTTGGCTTACTAGATGTAACTCTTTGCTTCAGTGGCTGCTTTTAGGGTTTGCAGTGACATGTCCAGCTGGTCCGCATCTGCCTGTAGTTAATAGTGCCCCACTGCTCCCCCTTCCGAGGCTCGCTCCACTTCCTGCGCCCGGCGGGCACGCTGTGTAGCCCGAAACCACACAGTACTTGGTTATGTTTGCTTCCAACAAGCGAGTTTTCTTTTCAAGAGATTAAAGTAAGAAAAATGTGTTTCCTATTTATCCAGCATTTACCATTTACAGTGCTTGCCATGCCCGTGTTCAGGTCCACACTTCCTTCTGGCCTCCTTTCTGCCTCTTTCATCCTTTATTTCTTGTGGTGCGGCTCTCCTGGCAGGGAGGTTTTTCAGCTTTTGTGTGTTTGAGAAATGTTTTTTCTTTTTTCTTTTTATTTATTCATTCTTTTTGAGAAAGTCTTTATTTTGCCTTCATTTATGGAAGCCATTCTCTCTGGGTGTAGAACCCAGGATTACAGGCTCGTGTTCCCTTCCTGTATCTAAAGATGCTGTGTGCCTGTGTTCTGGTGCGCGCTGTTTCTGGGGCTGCTCTGTCACTCTGCTCTTCGTTCCTCTGCATGTCGGCACCGCTCCCTTTTTCTCAGTGCTTTGAAGATCCTAAGCCATTTGATGGTGATGCCCCTTGATGTAGCTTGTGAGTTTCTTGAACTTGGAAGTGTCCTGAGCTGTTACTTCGTCATGCACTTTTTCTCTTCTCCCTTCTCTTCCTTTCAAAGTTCCTAACTAACTGCTAATGCAACGTAGTGCATTTTTCATTCCAGAAGTTCTTTTTGGGTCTTTGTTTCTTTCCTCTTCCGTGTCTCTATTGAACATGCTCAGTCTTACCTTTTTGAATATAGGAGACATATCTAAGAACTGTTTTAATATTCTTGCCTTTTTATTCTATCATCTATATCCTTTCTGGGCCTAATTTGGTTGATTTTTTTTTTCCCCTTCAGGTCTTTTCTGTTTCTTTGTGCGCCCGGTAAATTTTGAATGGATGCCAGGCATTTTGGATTTTACTTTATGGAGTACTAAATGTTTTTGTATTACTTCCCGGAACTGATGTTGAGCTTTGTTTGAGGTTCAGTGTGACCCTTTAGGAGTGTTGTCAGGCGGAAGTAGGGCCACATGACTGCAGGGCCTGTTCTTGCCCATGCCAGAGCAGTGCCCTTCTGCACACTGTGCCTGAGCCCCTGTGCATTGGGAGTGTTTTCTGCTCGGCTCGGTGGGGGCAGACACACCCCCTGTCTCTGTGAGTGCTGCAGCTGTTCCCTCTAATCATTGCAGGGGCTGTTATGCATGCTGTGCCCTGGGAGACCCCGTGAGAGCCCTACATTTGTGCGGCCGGGTCATGCTCACCTCCCTGGCACTGGGGGCCTGTGGGGCCCCCATGGGCACCCCAGGCTCACATGCCCTGCATGGCCTGAGCTCTGCTGTCTAAAACTGTTCTTTCATATAATTTGTTTCAATGGGAAGGTAAATCTGGTCCATCTTGGGCAAAAACAAAAGTTCAGCTAATGTTTAAATTTCTCTCACCACCACCTCATTCCCCAGTTGTGTAAGTTTACCAGCTTTCTGGTAGAGTGATAACGATATTTTCACATTAATTTAGCTTCATGGTACCTTGGTGTACGAAGAAAAGCTATCAATAAGTTGTGGACTTATTTTCTGTGCCAGTCAGCTCCTCAGCTCTTCTGAAAGAGGCTTACTAGCTGTCCATATGTTGGACTCTGTCTAAGGATCTGTCCTTGAGTGTATGCGTCATTTCTACTTGGTAAGGACAAACGTGGCGTAGTCAAGAATTAATTTCTACATCTCTGTTTCCTGTAGGAAGTAGAAGCACTATTTAAAGGAGACAATTTACCGAAATTTATAAACTGTGAATTTGCCTATAATGATAATTGGTTTATTACATTTGAAACCGAAGCTGATGCACAGCAGGTAAGCTGTTCCCAACCCCGTGGAGCTCAGCGTTACCCATACTTCACAAGTAGTACGTGGGGGGGCACTAAATTGGGGCCTGGAGATTACTACTGCATGGTGGTCTTAAGTTTGATTATAAAATGCAGAGGAAATCAGGTTATAGAAACTGAAATAGGTGTTGGTGAAGACAGTTTTGTAGCAGTTAAAGCATATGACATTATTTTCTAAGGACATGTGAGACAAGCAGCCCATGAAAATGAATTCTGTTGTTTCATCTGGGTAGAGAAAGTTAATATTTGGAAAGTGTTCTGGGAAATTTGAACGTAATTTTAAGTTTCACAAGTCATCATTGTGTGTATGTCAGATAGTTGAAAAGTCCCTGGGGAAGCTCTGTGAGGAGATGCAAGGAGTGAAGATGGGGTCTCCCTGGCCTAAAGGGTGGAATCTTATTTGGGGGAAACATTAACGTGCTTCCAGGAGTGCCAGTACAGTTGACCCCTGAGCGGCAAGGGAGTTGGGGATGCTGACCCCATGCAGGGAGGAGTCCACGTAGAACTATGGACTCCCCACATCTGAACTACTAATGGTCTACCGCTCACCTATCTGAAGCCTTACTGATAACAGCAACAATCAACACGTTTTGTATGTTGTTTTTATTATGTGCTGTGTTCTTACGATAAAGTAAGCTAGAGAAAAGAAAATACTGTGAAGAAAATCAGGAGAAAATACGTTCATAGTACTGGTCCTGTGTTTATTGAAAGAAGTCTGCATGTAAGTGGACCCTTGCAGTTCAAACCCGTGTTGTTCAAGGGTCAGCTGTACGGTGATGAGTGGTAGGTGATGTGGATGCTGGGAAGTTGAGATGAGAGAAACGGCCATTTGAAGGACGGGTTTGAGTGGGATGGAGGGAAAGGGCACAGGAGGGCAGGGCGGTGGGGAACGAGCAGAGTCCTGTCAGTGGGGCAGGTGCCAGTGCTCCTCACCAGGACAGAGGGGTGGTAGGCCAAGGTCAGGGCACGTGGCACAGAGCCTTCCCAGTTAGGGAGGGCACTTTGGAGAAGAATAAGGAGCTGCAGAAATAACTGCAATCTGAATGTTTCCCTTTCTTGAACTGTGCAATTCCATTTTCAAACTGGGGTTTAATGTTAGGGGTGTGGTGTCCATTATTTTCCCCAGGTCAGGATCCTTAGCCTGTGGTTGTGGGAGGCTTTTGTGGTATCTGTTAATACTAAAAGAATTGTATGCAAATGTTGTTCATGAGATTTTTTTGCTAGAGGCTCCTTAGCTCCTAGAGGTTCTTTTTTAAGGGATCTGTGACCCAGTGTAGGTTCTGGGTGTTTTCCCTTATATTTAAACTATACCATTCCTTATTCGAGGTCCTGCGTTAACTGTCAGTTCATCTTATTTATAAGATTAACACAGTGGTATTTTGGGTGATTTTGCCCTCAGGCTTACAAGTATCTGCGAGAAGAAGTGAAAACTTTTCAAGGAAAACCAATTAAGGTAAGCAAGACCATGGGTTATACTTTTCTTTACTTGCCAATCAGTTCTTGAGTATTCTGATAGAAATTTCTGTATTCCCAAACAGGCACGGATAAAAGCAAAGGCAATAGCTATAAACACATTTTTGCCAAAGAATGGATTTAGACCTCTGGACATGAGCCTTTACGCGCAGCAGCGCTACACCGCCTCCTTTTACTTACCTCCTGTCTACAGCCCCCAGCAGCAGCTCCCCCTGTACAGCCTGATCGCCCCCCACACGTGGTCGGCAGCACACAGCTATCTCGACCCACCCCTGGTGAGTCCTGACCTTACGTGGAGCTCGTGCGGCAGGACGTCGTGGACACTGCACGAGGTGCTTGGAAGGGTAGAGATGAGGTTGTAGTGGGGGACCCAGGTACACAGACAGTTTGCCATGGTAGAACAGACCTTCCCGTTCCTTTGTGGATTTAAATTTAATTGGGAGATCAATATGCAGCTGTGTACATTAAAAAAAAAAAAACCTTCATAGGCTATCATATTGACCCTTGGCCCAGTCCCCCTGCCCTCCTGTATAGCAGTACCTTCCTAAGCTGTGTAATCCCCAGTAAAACACAAAATGTGATCTGAAGTCTGGGATCCCTGGGTTATGCCTGAGCACGGGGGGCTTGCAAGGAGAGATGCTTTTAAGGAGACAGAGGTGTTTTAATAGACGTTAACAGTTGAGGACAAGTAGAAGACCTACAAGCTTTTTTTCTCACACCAGCCC
The DNA here is from genome assembly GCF_003265705.2 of Callorhinus ursinus. Classification (NCBI taxonomy): domain Eukaryota; kingdom Metazoa; phylum Chordata; class Mammalia; order Carnivora; family Otariidae; genus Callorhinus; species Callorhinus ursinus. Next base: position 15,516,559 of record NW_027397098.1, read on the forward strand.
CAGAGTTGGCTGGCCTGTGTAGTGGATCCAGTCCGCTTTTCTCCAGTTGTGCTGCTGGAGGGGTTAGAGAGGTCAGGTGCACCCTGCCTGGGCACTGGCATGAGCTCGGTGGAGTGTGGGATGTGAAAGTCAGGACTGGTCTGCTCAGTCCCGGCTGCTGGCCTCCCACCTGAGACAGTGGGGATGGACTGATGGACAGGTGCACCCGAGGTTGCAGGGCAGCTTTCTTTGGAACCAGAGAGAGGGAAGGTGGAGGGTGTGGAAGGTCATGGTCAGAAAGCAGGAGTTGAGTTTTAATGACTTTGAGGATACGGCTGTGGACCGAGTCAGGGCCAGTTGTGTGGGGCTCGGGTCAGGTGGGGGATGTGGGGATGTTATCTGGGGCTCTCGTTACCGCTCATGGTAGAAAGAGGATGTTGACTGAAGGGGGTGAGCTGGGGAGAAGAGCATCGCCTCAGCTGGGACGGTTGGTGCCTGTTTCATAACAACGTGTAAAGACATGTCCGTGAAAGAAGGTGGCCTGGAAGAGACAACGATGTCCATCAAACAGGCAGTAATTGAAGAAATGGGACCGAATACTCTGGAACTTATAATTAGGGGGTTATCGGGTGTTATGTCCTTTTCTGTTGAGCTTATCAGAAGGGGTGGGAGGGAGAGGGGCTGCAGGAGAGTGGGCAGCATGTCCCGAGGCGCTAGGTGGGGGGTGGCATTGTGGGTATCTCTGAGCTGACCCCGAGGCTGAGGCGGGGAACTGGGAGACAGCTGTACAGCTTCTTAAATGGGCCCTGGGGCATGTGGTTTGGGCCCGTGGCTGATGGGACGCGCGAAGGGCAGACGGGGAAGGGTGAGGAGAGGTCCTCTCGGGCGCCGGCAGAGCCCCAGGGTCTAGAACCACCACAGTGCGGGGGAGGGGCAGTTAGCAGACAGGTGCTGGCCTTCAGAGTTGCTTCTCTCTTCAGAGGGAATCCTGATAATGCACTACTTTTTTGAAATCTCTGCTACTTTCTGTAAGTGTGCCCACAGCCATGTAGCCTGATATATGATGAGAGAACCTTCAAGGGAGAGAGAGTCCTTAAATTCTTGTGTTGAAGAATTTCTCCCCAAGGAGGCTAGCCGCCACGCTTGTGCTGTTTAGTTCCTCTTGAGTCGCTTCTCTCATTTCTCTAATCGGCCCCGTATCCGTCCTGGAGCAGGGGCCGGGCTGTTGGCACCTGAGGTCAGTTGTCTGGCCATCGAGGAGGGTTCCTTTGATCCTAGTTTGGGGGGGTGGGCACATTTTTGCTTGCTTTAAAGCATACTGTGTCATTTTGAGCAGATGTGAAGATACAGTGCCTGTGAATTCTCAGCAAGTCGTGTTAAATTATTGGGTTAGGAACTGATTTATTTTTTAAACTCTTGAGCACAATTTTGCAAATACCAGAGTTGCGTATGTAAAAGGAAATGATTTGTCATGAGTGATCTTAGCATAGTTTACGATCCTCAGAATCTGGTTCTGGGATGGTTGATCCATTTTTTTTTTTTTTTTTAAGATTTTATTTATTTATTTGAGAGAGAGAATGAGCTAGACCATGAGAGGGGGTAGGGTCAGAGGGAGAAGCAGACTCCCCGCTGAGCAGGGAGCCTGGGATCATGACCTGAGTTGAAGGCAGTCGCTTAACCAACTGAGCCACCCAGGCGCCCGGCTGATCCATTTTTAAACAGTCTGACTCTGGGAGCTGTTCTCAAACATACGTTGAGGATTCTCACGAAGTCCCAAGGGTATCTTTCTGCCCCAAAGTTTACCCTCTGTTGCTTTTTTTTTTTTTTTAAATTAGCAATTTTTGGTCCCACACTGTCCCTAACATCCGTTTTCTGTCACAGCTCGCTCTCAGCTGTAGCCTCTGCACAGGTGTCAGTTAGCTTCCTCGGCAGGCTGCTGTGGGAAGATCACCCGAGTCGGCCCAGAAAAAGGTCTTAGCCCCCAGCCTGGCTCAGGAAATACTGGTCATTGGCAATGATCTAACACCATGTTCTTTTCAGCCTGGGAATATTTTCGGTATAAAATGGAAGACAGTGTCAAGAAACAACCCAGGCAACCACAAGGTGCGTACAGTGTTAGCCAATTCCAGGTCTGTCTATGGCTTGTTGACGTGTTTGTTTTTAATGAATCTAGGTAACTCCGTTTCCAAATACTGGATTTATAAATGGGTTTACGTCTCCAACCTTCAAACCTGCAGCATCTCCTCTGACTTCGCTCAGACAGTACCCTCCAAGAAGCAGGCAAGTTCCATGAGTGGTTGAAACGAAATGCCAAAAACGTGGTTGTCTGGGGTTTGTGGTAACGGGTCACTGCCATGGTGTGTACTCGAACAGCAAAGCAGGACAGATGGTGTTAAACCTGGAAATCCTCACCACGTGCACGAGTCACTTTTACTAAGTGAAGAAGCTGCTTCTGATGATCTGTTGGGATTTGTTTGACCAGTGCAGATCAAACTGCTCGAGGCATAGAATAACATGCTGTGAGAGGAACCCCTGAAATGTGTGTCGGAGTGCCTACAGATTGTCTGCAGCTTGTATCTGCATGTGTCTGCCTTTAATGTGGGCTTGCACTGCCACTAAGCAGGACATTGATACTTTATAGATTCGCACTATCGGACGCAGTGTGCATGAACTATTTCTTCAGCAGTGTTTTTATTTTAGCTGAGACATTCACATATTAGCAATCTCATTTTAGGACGCCACGATCGCATTATAACCGAATGTATGCAAACCTTTTGTTTACAGGAATCCTAGTAAATCTCATCTACGCCACACCATTCCCAGTGCAGAGAGAGGAGCTGGGCTATTAGAAAGCCCTTCAATATTTAACTTCACTGCAGACCGCCTAATTAATGGTGTTCGAAGCCCACAAACACGGCAGACAGGTCAGCCTAGAACACGGATACAGAATCCTCCAACCTACACCAAGAGGGAGGTTGGGTCTGGTCGAGTGGAGCAGAGCAGTGCGGAGTCGCCTCCTGGCTTAGGGAGAGGGAGGTGAGTCCTTCAGAGCTGCTGTCAGACAGCTGTGACCTACCTGTCCTAATAAGTTATTAGTGTTTTCAAATTCCATCAGTTCGGCATGTTTTATAATTGTTATTTTCAAATACATCACAGTCGAGGGCCCTAAGCTCTAAGCTCGTTAGGCCATCTTGGGCAAGACTGCTTGTAGGTTTTCTGTAAAGTAAACGAATTAGTCAAGATTATTTCTTTGAACTCCTTTCCAGCTTACACAGTACCAGTGTATTCAGTTGAAATAACAAAGGGATAAGTAAATTAAAACAAATATTATGGAGTAGAATTAGCTTGTGGGCTCTTAGGCCACGGAAGCCTGTCCGGAGCATGCCTGTCTGAGGCATATGGCCTCAGGGCCTCCTGGGCCTTGGCCACTCAGTTGGTGTTTGTTGCTTCAGTGCCGGGCAAGGGTGCTGGCCCCCAGAAATCTAGAGCCCTGTGCACGCAGCCAGAAGCGGGGTATTGCTGGTTCCTGGGGCTTGGAAACCCTGCTGCCAGCCGGTGGGTAGCGGGAGGGGGCTGATGAAGTCATGTCAGGGCTGAGGGAGGGAGTGAGAGCACACTAGCCTGCTTCTGGGTCTTTCTACTTTGATGATTAACCTGATATATTTTCATTAGCAGTGTTTACTAGTTCACCTGTTGGCTCATTGTCTCATTTTATATATCTCATCATTGCAACTGAATGGACATTCAGGTGTTTATGTAACAAAAATTCTAAATGACCACTAGGAAAATTCTGTCAGTAAATGTTTTTCTTTCTTTTTTCTTTTTCAAATCTAGACATTACTTTTAGTCTTTTACTATAAAATTCTTGTTTTGCTTATACTTCCTAAGGTTGGGATTTTGCAATCAAAAGTTAACTGTAACAGATTACAAAGTAAGAAAGACTATGTGTGCACATACCTGTGCTCAATGAAAAACCTTCCAAGTGGGAAAAAATTCACAGTCTTTTGCTTTCCTCTTGTCTAGGAAGAATTCCTTTGGCTACCGGAAGAAACGGGAGGAGAAGCTGACAGTGAGTACATTCAGCCCTTGACACTATTAAAAGACTTTTAAACTTAATTTGTACTAAACAAACGTGAGATTTAACTACATGAATGAAGGTTAAGAATGAAGGTGGAGCTTTTCAGAAGAGGTTTTCTCTTAATGTGGTGAGCATCAGGTGGTAACTGACGTGGCAGCCTGAAGAGGAGAAGCTAGAGGCGGTTCTGTAGAAGTGCTGGTTGCTGACAAGTCTCCGGCGTGTCGACACCTGGTGTCTCCATGTGCACACTCTGTGCGGTGGGCACGGCTGAGAACCTAGTGTGCACACACAGTGGTCTATGCACACTTGGAGATGAGTTCTGTCTGTGTGGGTAACTGTACAGTACAAGTGAAATTAACTGCACTGAACAGTAGGAATTAATTCATTGGTATTTTTTATTCAAAACGTTTAACTTGTATCTCCTATGTAGAAAGCATTACTGCCGGGGCGCCTGGGTGGCTCAGATGGTTAAGCGTCTGCCTTCGGCTCAGGTCATGACCTCCAGGTCCTGGGATCGAGCCCCATGTCGGGCTCCCAGCTCAGCGTAGAGCCTGCTTCTCCCTCTCCCTCTGCCTTTCCCCTGCCTGTGCTGTCTGTCTCACTTTAAAAAAAAAAAAAAAAAAAAGTGGTAACTTAAGGTTGGAACAAACCCAAGAATAAGGGGTGGGCTCATGTGAGTGCTGAGTACCTGAGGCATGGCCACATTTCTTGGGGTTACATAAAAGTTCCTCCTATGGATAATGCTTCTACCAAGCTCTGGTGTGGGGATGGATCCAGTGTGTTTCCACACGAAGTATGCCCAGTTAGTAGCGTGTGTGGACATGTGAGAAGAAGGATGTAGACATTGACACTTGGAGGACTGGAAAGACCTTGAGTAAATTCTTGATCCAGCCCCCTGAGCCGGTGGGTATGTGCTCTCCCGTTACAAAAGATCTGTTTTCTCTGTCTTGAAAGTACGAATTAGTAGTTACTAAAACATCCATAGTTCTACCTTGTTGGTCAGTTTAGTCTGGTTTTTGGTGAACCCTTTGGTGAGGTCGTTTATATTGGTTGATTACAGTTGGAATTAATGAATTCCTGTAACATTTGGACTAACAAGAGAGGAGGTCGTCACTTAACTAGTTACCTTAAATGAATTATTCCCCTTGGTTACTAAATTACCTGTAGAGGTGACATTTCTTCCCATTGCCATCTCTGTTACATTTTGTGTTCCTGACTCAACGTGGTCTTACCTGTGGCCGCTTGGAAGCCCAGGCATGTGATGCAGGTACATTTCTTAAGGGGAGTGCATCTGTGGCTGCATTGGGACATTGTGGTGACTTCTGGAACTTGGAGACGGATAATAGCGTGTGCTCACTTGGCCCAGCAAGGCTGTGGGACCAGGGCCAGTTCGTACCTCACCTCAGGCCATGCAAATCCTAAAAAATGTTAAACACTGCATTCAAGATCAAACCTCCTAGGTAGGCACTGCCGTTCTGTAACTCCTGCATCTAGGCAGTTGCCTGCCTCTTTCGTTCCTAAAAACTCAAGATTTAATAAATTTTTGTGAAGTTTTAATGCCTGGAAATATGGTCTTCTGAAAACCTGGGTTCACCTCAGAAAAATGCAGATGTGTAAAGCCCCAGAAAACTACTTTGAGACTATCGGTCTGTGCATGACAGAGCCTTGCTGAGTTACTGAAGCGTGGAGAGGCTGAGTGTAGTAAAAGGGAGCTTACTCCTGAGGGCACGTCACTCCCGAAACTGAGCTGAACTTGAGGTATCTGCACCATGATAAAGGTGAGAAACAGGCAGGGATGCCAGAAGGACACAGTGGGATTGATATTTTTAACTTCCTGTTGCGTTTTATTTATTTTTAAAAGTTTTCAATTCCAGTTATTCAACACAGTGTAACATTAGTGTACAGTGTAGTGATTCAGCGCTTCTGTATGTCACCGGTGCTCATCACAGCAGGTGCCCTCCTCTATACTGATCACCTGTTCACCCACCCCCCGGCCCCCTCCCCTCTGGTGACCAGCAGTGTGTTCTCTGGAGTGAAGAGTCTGTTTCTTGGGTTCTCTCTCTCTCTCTTTTCCCCTTGCCATCTGTTTTGTTTTCTTCAGTTCTGCATATGAGTGAAATCGTATGGTATCTGTCTTTCTCTGACTTATTTCACTTAGCGTAATACTCTTTAGCTCCATCCATGTCATTGCAGATGGCAAGATTTCATTCTTTTTGATGGCTGAGTAATATTCCATTGTTATGTATATACCATATCTTCTTCATCCATTTATCAGTTGATGGACAGTTGGGCTGCTTTCATAGTTTGGCTATTGTAAATAAACATTGGGGTGCATGTATCCCTTTGAACTAGTGTTCTTGTATGCTTTGGGTAAATACCCAGTAGTTTGATTGCTGGATCACAGGGTACTTCTGTTTTTAACTTCTTGAGGAACCTCCATACTGTTTTCCAGAGTGGCTGCACCAGTTTGCATTCCCACCAACAGTGCATGACGGTTCCCCTTTCTCCAGATCCTGTTGTTTCCTGTCTTGTTAATTTTAGTCATTCTGACAGGTGTGACATTTTATCTCATTGTGGTTTTGATTTGCATTTCCTTGATGACGGATGATGTTGAGCATCTTTTCATGTGTCTGTTCGCTCTCCAGATATCTTTGGAGAAATGTCTGTTCACATTTTCTGCCTATTTTTTAATAGGACTGACTATTCATTTGTGGGGTGTTGAGTTTTGTAACTTCTTTATATATTTTGAATACTAACCCTTTATTAGATACATCATTTGCATATATCTTCTCCTGTTCCAAAAGTTGCCTTTTAGTCTTGTTGATTGTTTCCTTTGCTGTGCAGAACCTTTTTATCTCAGTGAAGTCCCAATAGTTCATTTTTGCTTTTGTTTCCCTTGCTTCTGAAGACATACCAAGAAAGAAGTTGCTACTGCCACTGTCAGAGAAATTACTGCCTGTGTTCTCTTTAGGATTTTTATGGTTTCAGGTGTCACATTTAGGTGTCTGATCCATTTTGAATTTATTTTTGTATATGGTGTAAGAAAGTGGTCTAGTTTCATTCTTCTGCATGTGTCTGTCCAGTTTTCCCAACACCATTTGTTGAAGAGACTGTCTTTTTGCCATTGGACATTCTTTCCTGCTTTGTCGAAGATGAGTTGACCATAGAGTTGAGGGTCCATTTCTGGGCTCTCTACTCTGTTCCATTGATCTATGTGTCTGTTTTTGTGCCAGTACCATACTGTCTTGATTACAGCTTCGTAATAGAGCTTGAAGTCTGGAATTGTTATGCTTCCAGCTTTTTTTTCTTTCTCAAGACTGCCTTGCCTATTCAGGGTCTTTTGTGGTTCCATACACATTGTAGGATCGTTTGTTCTAGCTCTGTGAAAAATTCTGTGGGTATTTTGATAGGGATTGCATTAAATGTGTAGATTGCTTTGGCTTGTATAGACATTTTCACAATATTTTTTCTTCCAATCCATGAACATGGAATGCCTTTTCATTTCTTTGTGTCAGCTTCAATTTCTTTCATCAGTGTTTTATAGTTTTCAGAGTGTACAGGTCTTTCACCTGTTTGGTCAGGCTTATTCCTAGGTATCTTAACTGTTTTTGGTGCAATTATAAATGGGATTGATTCCTTAATTTCTCTTTCTGCTACTTCATTATTGGTGTATAGATATGCAACAGATTTCTATACATTGATTTTGTAACCTGTGACTTTACTGAATTTGTGTATCAGTTCTAGCAGTTTTTTGCTAGGATCTTTCCAGTTTTCCATATAGGCTATCATGTCATCTGCAAATAGTGGAAGTGTTGACTTCTTCCTTGCCGATTTGGATGACATTTACTTCTTTCTGTTGTCTGATTGCTAAGGCCAGGACTTCCAGTGCTTATGTTAAGTAACAGTGGTGAGAGCAGACATCCCTGTCGTGTTCCTGACCATACAGGAAAAGCTCTCATTTTTTCCCCATTGAAGATGCTGTGGGTTTTTCATAGATGGCCTTTATTATATATTGAGGTATGTTCCCTCTATACCTGCTTTGTTGAGGGTTTTTATCATGAATGGATGTTGTGCTTTGTCTGCATCTACTGAAATGATCATATGGTTTTTATCCTTTCTTTTATTAATGTGGTAAGTCATGTTGATTGATTTGTGAATATTGAACCACACTTGCAACCCAGGAATAAATCCCACTTGATTATAGTGAATGATTTTTTTTAATGTATTATTGGATTTGGTTTGCTAGTATTTTATTGAGAATTTTTGCATCCGTGTTCATCAGGGCTTTTGGCCTGAAGTTCTCTTTCTTCAGTGGAGTCTTTTATCTGATTTTGGAATTAGGATAATGCTGGTAGAATTCCCCTGGGAAGCCATTAGGCCCTGGACTTCTGTTTGTTGGGAGTTTTTGATTACTGATTCAGTTTCTTTGCTGGTTATCAGTCTATTCAAATTTTCTTTTTCTCCCTGTTTCACTTTTGGTGGATTATATGTTTCTAGGAATTTATCTGTTTTTTCCAGGTTGTCCATTTTTTTGGCATATAGTTTTTTTATGATATCCTCTTACTATTGTTTGTATTTCTGCGGTGTTGGTTGTTATATCTCCTCATTTGTGATTTTATTTATTTAGGGTCCTTTCTCTTTTCTTTTTGATAGGTCTGGCTAGAGGTTTATCAATTTTATTAGTTTTTTCAAAGAACCAGCTCCTGGTTTCATTGATCTGTTCTGTTGTTTTCTTTAGTTTCTATATCACTTATTTCTGCTCTATCTTTATTATTTCCTTCCTTCTGCTGGCTTTAGGCGTTTTTCTTTTTCTAGCTCTTTCAAAAGGTGTAAGGTTAGGTTGTTTATTTGAGATTTTTCTTGCTTCCTGAGGTAGGCCTGTATTGCTCTATACTTCGTTCTTAGAACAGCTTGTGCTGCATCTCAAAGGTTTTGGAGCATTGTGTTTTCATTTTCATTTGTTTCAGTGTGTTTATTTCTTACTTGATTTTCTGGTTGACCCATTCATTCATTGTTCAGTAGCGTGTTGTTTAACCTCCATGTATTTGTGGTCTTTCCAGATTTTTTTCTTGTGGTTGACTTTAAGTTTCGTAGCCTTGTGGTCTGAAAATATGCATAGTGTGATCTAGTCTTTTTGTACTTGTTGAGGCCTGCTTTGTGACCTAATATGTGATCTATTCTGGACAATATCCCATGTGCACTTGAAAAGAATGTGTATTCTGCTGTATTAGAAATGTTCTGAATATATCTGTTAAGTCCTTCTGCTCCATTGTATCATTCAAAGCCATTGTTTCCTTGTTGATTTGCTGATTAGATGATCTGTCCATTGCTGTGAGTGGGGTGTGAAAGTCCCCTACTATTATTATGTGTTATCACCAGTAAGTTTATGTTTGTTATTAATTGGTTTATATATTGGGTGCTCCCATGTTGGGTGCATAAATACAATTTTTAGATCTTGTTGGATTGTCCTCTTTACTATGATATAGTGCCCTTCTTGATCTCTTGTTACAGTCTTTGGTTACAATCTAGATTGTCTGATACAAGGATTGCTACTCTGGCTTTCTTTGATATCCATTTGCTTGATAAGTGGTTCTCCACCCCCTCACTTTCAATCTGGAGGGTCTTTGCGTCTAAAATAGTTCGTAGGCAGCACATGTTATGGATCTTGCTTTATTTTAAAATCTGTTTTTATGCCCTTTGTCTTTTGATTGGAGCATTTAATCCATTTACATTCAGAGTGATTGTTGATAGATATATATTTAGTGCCATTTTATTACTTGTTTTGTTTCTGGAGATTTTCTCTGATCCTTCCTGTCTTTGTCATTTTTGTTCTCTCTTTGCCCCTCAAAGAGTCCCCTTAATATTTCTTGCCAGGTTGGTTTAGTGGTCGTGAACTTCTTTAGGTTTTGTAGGTCTGGGAAACCCTTTGTCTCTCCTTTCCTGAATGATAGATAGCCTTACTGGATATACTGTTCTTAGATGCAGATTTTTCCCATTCAGCACGTTGAATATGTCATTCCACTCTCTTCTGCCTTTTGCCAGGTTTCTGTTGAGAAATCTCCAGCTAAAATCTTACAGCTCTTCCTTTGTAAGTTAATGACTTCTTTTGTCTTAAGTGCTTTTAAGACTTTTTCTTTATTATTGTATTTTGCAAATTTCATTACAGTATGTCTTGGTGTTGTGCTGCTTTTGTTGATTTTGATGGGAGTTCTTTTTGCCTCCTGGATCCCAGATTAGGGAAGTTTTCAGTTGTCACTTCCTCAAATAAACTTTCTGCCCCCATCATTGCCTTTCTTCTGGGATCTTGGGTTTATAAATTACTCTTGGATGTTATTATGAAGAATATTATTATGAAGAAAACAAACTCAAGGAACCTGATAAAAATCTGTCGTGAAATAACCATGTTTTTACACAGTGATTTTAAAATATAAAGTGAGGTTTCAGATAACTGAAGTCCCTTCCCCCTTCTTAAACTATTTTTTAATGGAAATCTTTGTAAAATTTCTTACATAAGTTTCAGGGAGTTCAGAGTGGCATTTTTTTGTTTATTTCTTTCACTACCTCCTTTGTAAGTTGGATGGCAGGCTCTCTGGTGATAACACAGTTCCTGTCTGGAGAGGAGTACGGTCAGCGGCTGTACTCAGGCTGTCCTGATGTTCGACCGGTGGGGTTGAGTTTGCCTCCCTCACTCGTCCATCCGATGCCTCTGTGCTATGCTTGGCCACATGCCTGTGTACCCCTGGTTTGTGTTGGCCGACTGTGGACTGGGAACCGGACAGTCTTGGCATGGCAGACAGGTAGCTCCATACAGCTGGTGGCAGCCTCAGGGGTTCGGCTTTATAACTGTGCTCCTGATGGTTACAGTTGCCTGATAAATGACCTTTGTTTAAATGACGACGTGTTGCAGTCATTGGGAGACCTCTCTGTTTTCAGACGGAGACGGAGATCAGAAGCTGGAACGGATTGTTTGCCTTACTCTTCGGCTCTGTGTCTTAGTGTCGGACGGTGTGTGCTTCTGCAGCATGACAGTGTTGTTCTCTTTCAGAGGAGTCAAACTCAGTCTCCAACGCCACCAAAGCCCCCATCCCCGAGCTTCGAATTAGGACTGTCCAACTTCCCTCCGTTGCCTGGGGCAGCAGGCCACCTGAAGACAGAGGACCTCTTTGAAAACAGGCTGTCCAGCTTGTTAATAGGGTCCTCAAAAGAAAGGGTAAGACACATACCGTGAATGTTTGCCTAGTGCCAAGTTTGCGCCAGGCTCTCTGCCACGCTCTTCATACAGGCAGTCTTCATATGTGGAAGAGCTTCAGAGAGGGTGAGTGATCCGGAGGCCACGTGGATTTGGAGTGGTGGGGTCAGACTTGAACCTGGGACTAGACCTTCTCTGTTAATTCCCTTACTGTCTGCCAAGGTCAGGGGTGGAAACTGGCATCATGTGCCATACAGATGCTCTCTGTCACCCCGAGGCTCAGATTGCACTTTTATTGTTGTTATTCAGGACCTACCTTTATTTTACAAGTCTGCAAAATAAAACAGAAATCTGAGTTACAGCAGAAGTGATGAGAATTTTTAGTGATCCATGCCACAACAAGGAGCCCGGAGACATCCTAACGTAGTAGAGGGCTCAGGGAGGGATTTACAAAGCCCCATGTCCAGCCCTCGTCCTCCTGCTGCATGCTTCCTGCTCCTGTTGTTAACCTTTGCAGTGGGGCGGACTGCAGGACTGTACGTTACGGTAACAGTCACATGCTACGTACATCTGGCATGTCTTGTGCATTATTTTAAGTCTTAAACTTTCGGACACTAGTCTCTGGGCTATAGCTGCCTCTCTCCAGTGATGTTAGAGTTGGTGCGGGTAAGGGGCCTTGACTTCCAGTGACCCCCTGGCCTTGCTCGTAACCCTTGGTGTCAGGCACACAGGGGGCAAACAGGCTAGCCTCCACCCCGCTCTAAAAGCAGCAACTACTATTTTTTACATTTCGAGTCTCCATGAATGCCTACTTTGAAGAAGTCTGAGCTGGATTCCACAGCCCGGGGAGTCACAGCTTCTTGGTGGGGCCCCTGCAACAGCGTTTTCTGTTGCCTTGGCGCTTGAATGTGGGAGCTGCTTGGGGGGGGGGGGTGCTTGGCAGCTCGTCCCCAGAAGGGAGCTGGGTCACGCTGGCTGCCGTCTGCACTCCGGCACAGCAAGACAAGACCATACCCTGGAGCAAGTGAACCTTTACAGAAAGGAGGCATTTCCCACTCGCACCTTCCCACCAGCCCGGCTTCCTTCCGCTGAGCATGCACTTGTGAAGAGTCTGGTTCTGTGGCAGGGCCACAGCACTGGGGGCACAGGGCATAGACGGTGCCATCCCACCCACCTTGCTCCCTCGAGATGTTCTCGGTTCAGTCTACAGCTGAACCTTTGACCTGCTCTGAAAGTAGAATTGTAAGAATGCGTTCTCAGTGCCCGTGCTGACTTCAGTGATGTATCCGTCACCCGGCATGAGGGACACTGCCCTGGTGAGCTGCCGCCGTGTGGGGGGCGCTGTCTGGAGTAAGAGCAGCTGGTGGTACTCACGTCTTTGTCCCATGACCGCGGACAGATTTAATGTCCGTGTTCCAAGCTTTCATTTTCTCGGCTGTTAAACTGGGAATAATTACACCTGCTTCTAGGGCTGGGAACTGCCAACACCGGCCACCCACCTTGAGGCACCCACATTTATGTCTGTAGGGAAGTGTCGATCTTTTTGATTTTAGTTACAAGAAGGAGCCACACGGAATTAGATTGGGAACTCCACATTTAACATAAATTTGAGGGTTCATTATGTGCCAGGCTGTGCTAGGCATTGGGGTGTCAGGAATAAGATGCCTTTGGTATTTATTCTGTGGAGAAAACAGGCTTGTGGACAACGAAAGTGGAGGCCCAGAGGGGGGCCCGAGTCACACAAGGGGTGAGGTGTTTGCGGGCACTGGGGGAGCACTCTGGAGGACAGGCAGGGCTCTGTTTCCTCTCACTGCTGGTTGCTCCCCTTGGTAGAGGCCATGCTTCCAGCCCCAGCAGAGTGACCCTGGGGCCCCCAGGAGGAAGGCAGGAAGCCTCCTTGTCGTTCAGACTGGGACCTTTTTTGGTGTGTCTAAGGTCATTAGGACAGAAATCTGAGGGCTGTGTCTCTCCCCGCATTGAACTGTCCTTCCCCTGGTTTTCAGAGCCTAAATACGGATGCAAGCACGAACACGCTCCCCGCGGTGAGCCCCAGAGAGCCCTTGGTGCCGGCTTCCAGTGCTGTGTCCGCAGCCTATGGGCGCGCTCCCTCCCCGGCCTGTCTGCCCGAGTAAGTACGGCCTTCTGCCGCGCCTCCGTGTTGTCGGACTGCCCTTGCCTGTCGTGAGTGGGAGATTCAGCCCTTGGGTGGCATTTTTACAGGGATCCCAAGGTGGTGGAGAAGCAGAGAGAAGCCTCGAGTGTGGACAGACTTCCTTCTGCCCTGACGACAACGGCAAGTAAATCAGTGCAGGTGAACGGCGCTGCCACGGTACGTGTCCTGGCCGCCCTTCCCACCCCGGGGAGGAGGGGCGTGGTGTTCCTTTTCTGTGTCAGCTTATTTTCAGTGGAAGTCTGGTTTGCTGGGTTTTTTACGTGTGTAGGTGCTGTGCTTTCCCCACCTAATTCCTTGAGTATTGGCTGCTGACTTTCCACTGAGTGTCCTGGTTATTTCTCATTGCCGCCACCCTGGGGGCTTCTTACTTCACTGTTGGTTGAGCCAGGTTGTCTTTTGAAGTCTCAAGACTGCAGCCCAGTGTTCTCCATGGATTCCGATCACTTGTCCCAGTGGACACCGGGAAGAAGCCACGCCACCCCTGCCCACCTGCTCCCACCCCTGGGCGGCTCCGTCCTGGCTGCAGGCCTCCCTCCGCCTCCTCTGCCTGCCTCCTTCCCCCTTGGTGCAGCCAGCCTGGTTTATTCTGATTCAGTGAATTTTTGTCGTTTAGATTTGGGAGTTAAACCCTGTCTATAAGGTTGCATCTTTAAAGGAAACATTTTTATAGATTACAGTTACTTTTAAGTTAGTAATGGCTTATGGAGGTGAAATAGTTTTAAGTTTCTCTTCTGATATTTAGCCTTCCAGCTTCCACTTACCTGAAAAATTAACTTTTTAAAAAAAGTTTTTAACTCTGTCTTCACCTTCCCTGGATCTACACCACCAGCCTGTGGTGGTTTGAAATGGGCACAGACATTATTTGAAGCTCCTTGGTAAGTGATGGGCTGCATGGTTCAGGTGTTCCGGGAAGCCCATGCCGTGCGATGTGAGGGTGTTTGCAAGGCCGTGTGGGCGGAGGAGGCAGATGCTGCTCCCGGCTCTTTCCAGGGGCAGCTTTTCTCACACCTTTTTTCAGGGCTTCCTTGTGACTCGAGAGTGCAGAGGCCGGCACTGCATATGCCAGGACCTTTTCTGGTTTTATCCGTTTTTATAAGACGTTCCTAGAGTGTCTTGGAGGGAGCTTTGTGCTGCAGGGGAAGCACAACTGGTTGAAATCTGTGAGCTTTTACAAGTGACAGCACTTTTGGGTGTGGAATTGAGCATCCGCTGAAAACATCGCTCACGTTCCCGAAGTGAGCTGCACAGGTTTGGAGGTGGCCTTTTGTGCACGTAACCGCAGCATTGTGTCCCTTCCCCAGGAATTGCGAAAACCCAGCTATGCGGAGATTTGTCAGAGGACGAGTAGAGAGCCTCCGTCTTCCCCGTCGCAGCCCCCAAAAGAACAAAAGCCCAACGCCATCAGTTGTGGGAAGGAAGAAAAGAAGCTCGCCGAGAGAGAGCCCCCTGCCCCCAAGTCCAACCCGGGGCCACCCAAAGACCAGAGGAGGCCACCGGGCCGCCGGCCCTCGCCCCCCGCTGCCGGGAAGCGTCCACACAGAGAACAGAGCACCCCCCCCAAGTCCCCTCAGTGAGCGCCGAGGTCTGGGAGGGCTGTGAGGAGCTGGGGTCGCCACAACTAAGCACTGTCCCACTCGGGGCCAAGGATGAGCCGCTGGTTAGGGGCTTGCAGCGTAGACAAGGCCGGTGAGGTGCCTGCAAGTGGTTTTTCTTCCATGAGTCGGATTTTCCCCCTCTTGAAAAAAATCTATTTTTCAGGATTTAATTAATATAAACCTTATTTTAGGTTGGTGCTTAACTGGAGGTGATGCATAAGTCTGATTTTTTTCAGGATAGAAAATGCATTTATCCTAACAAATTGATATTTTTATTAAGCCTCCATGTGGCTATGAATGCAAGCTATATATAGTGAGTTTTTCTAAATTAAGCGGAACTATGCTACTTCATTTTTTAAAATAACTGGTTAGCAAGTGCATTCCTTTGAGATGTCCAGACCGATGGGTGGGCTGAAGACCGCTGGGATCGAGGTTGGAGGCGACACGGTCAGTGTGGCCCGGAGAAGAAAAAGGGGTCAGGTCATGCCCTCGCTGGCTTGGGAGTTGTACTTCATTCAGAATCTTAGCAAGTGACGCTAGTGGTTTTGTTTTTGTTTTTGTTTTTTTAAAAAAACACAGCCCGTTATTGACCTACTGGGCGAGATGCACCCCAGAGAGCCCTGAAACCTTGAGTTTTGATGTGCTGCAAGCAAGTAACCAGCCTCTCACTCCTGTCTCAAGTGGTTGTTGTGTAAGACAGAGTCAAAGCACATTGTGAATAGAACTTAAATGAAAACATAAACCTGGTTGCCCACTCACGTGTCCCCGCAAAAATGTACCCTGATGTTGTCTTGCTCCCGAGAGCTGGCGGGAGGGCGTGGGCACCCCCGTGGCCCCCGCGGCTCCCCCGCATTAGCCGCTGCGTGGGCACCTTCCCGTGGCTCCGCGTCGGCCCGCAGTGGAAGCGTTGCTTAAGTTGTGAGGGAGTGGAGTCTCGGGGGGGCTCGGTGGTGAGGCTGACAGTCCCTCCCGGACGAGGGTCTCACTGATCCCCTTCCGGAAGTGCTGCACTCTGAAGAACGCGCATGCACTAACGCTAGCGGTTCATAATAAAGTTAAATATAAATTATTTTGTTTTAAAATGCCTAAATTTTTTCTTGAAGTATTCTAAGCAGACATTAAAACATTTCCTGCTAAATGTAACCATACAGTTTATTCCACAGAAGGTTATTTAACAAGACTGAGGGTTCTTTTTAAAACATTATTTCCATCCAATATTTAAAGACTTGAATTTTATTTAAACTTGAAAATGACTTTGCCTTAACTTTTGTATAAGACAGCTTAGAGTTGGTGGAGACTGGCCCCCGGGTTGGCACGAGGGGTACAGAGCTGCTCAGTCTGGTGGGGCTGCCGCCACGGGTGTCCCCGAGCGAGCATTCTGTAGCACAGGTCTGCAGTACACCCCGAAGATCTCCAACAGTTGACCTTCTTCAGATTGTTGAGAAACCCTGTAAATGCAAATAGTCGATACTGTATTAAATATGTGCACTTGGGAGTGTGTGCTTTGCTTGTACAGTTGTAAATAATCAGAACATATTAAAAAGGTACCCTAAAGAGAAAAATCTGATAAAAATTATTGATATATTATAAATGTTGCTATTGAGCTGGATGTAGATAAACTAAATGTTGTGGTTTGAATATTATTTTAATTTGTTGAGGTGTTTTTCTTTTTCTCTGATGCTGGTGTGTTGGGCTGATTCTGCCTCTTTGCTGCTGCAGAAGGGAAATGGAAAGTCCTAGCAGAGCCTTCCGACGTTTTCATGCTCTTCTCACAAGTCTGTAAATATGTACTAATCATAGCTAATGTGAAATCATAATGTAGGAAGCAGAAACTGGCAGGAGCTTCAGGAGAAAGCAAAAGATAATCTACTTAGAATCCTAACTGCCAGAGGAGAGCCAGCCCTGGTGCGCTTGACCGTCTCCTTCAGAGAAGCCGCCAGGACTCACTATCTAGGAGTACACAGTGCTAGTGTAAAAGGAACAGGAGGATTTCTTTTTTTGTAGGTGAGGGATTGCTGACTTAAAAAATCAGGAATTAGTTGACCTCTGACGCCCCATCTCATGAGTACTGTAAGAAAAGCTGGAAAGGCAAGCCCCAGGAAGTGCTCACTGTGGCGATCTTTGCTGGAGGAGGGAGCGGATGTGGTCAGCCTTGGTCACCCGCCCCCCCGCCCCACCCAGGGGCCGCAAACCCTGTGTGGAGCTGACACACTGGTTTTCAGCAATGACAGATCCTTGCCCTGGCGGCAGGCTGTGTGCTAGAGCCAGCCGTAGCCGTCCACGGCCGGCAGGACGAAGGGGGTCACTCGTGACAGCAACGGGGCACAGCCAGGCACGGGGGCAGCTGGTGCGTGGGAGGGGCGTGGCCTGGCGGTCCTGTACCCTCCGTGCCCGCTCGCCGCACTGCGGCCCCTGTCCTTGCAGCCCACGTCGGTTGCACCCAGAGTTGCAACCTCGCTCTGGTGGGATTTTTATAGCATCCTTTTTAATTAAGCAACAGTGATACACCAAACAGCTATATAACGTCCCAAACCCCAGCTTTCTGAGATCACTGTGAGATTTTCCCCTCACAGAAGAGAAGGGAGCCTGGGACGTGGCACAGAGACGGCTCTGGCACGAGCAGCCACAGCTGGTTGGGGGCTTTTGTCCAGTTTTAGAAACCGAAGTCTTTCCTTCCCCCAGCAGTAGTTCAGGATGTAGAATCAGAGATACAGCAATCACAAATGACATTTTAACTTGTAAAATTATGTGAGGATACTTATAATTTGGAAATAGCGAGATGAGAATCTGGCCCCGTTTCACCAGACATGAATTTCCAGTAGAGTAGTTGCTTTTTAGGAGTTGGTGTCCTGATGTTCCTGGCCCGGCCCGCCTGTCCTCGCATCACTGATTGTCACTGGTGGGTGGCAGAAGGCGCTTCCGGCGGCTCTGTTAGCCAGGATCACGCAGTTTACATTTCAAAGCCAGTTCAGTTTGTTACAGGGGCAGCGGGTGAGGAAGGTGCGTGTCTGTGCCCGCCACCAGCGAGCTGCATTTGGGGGCTCGTGCGCTTCGTGGCCTGTCACCCCCAGGCGCCCCAGACAATCCAAGTCAGAAGCAGAGCCAGCAGCCGCCAGTCTGCCGAGCGGGACGTGCTACGGAAGCTTTCTTGAGGGCCTTTGTTTTTGTTCTACTTCTTTTCATTAAGACTGGAATCAAGCTTACGTGTAAACTATTGATAATTTAAGTTTCCTTTTGTGTCATTCAGTGTAAAACTGTCTAATTTGAAAAAAAATGTAGGTTATGAAAAATAAAGATTTAGGCACTGTTGCAATTTTTCTTTGATTTTTTTTTAATTAAAAATTCCTTCAAGAATACATCTTTTTAAAAAATAATTCTTGTCTCTTCCCATCAGCGTACATGAGAATGGAATGTGGTTGCCTCCAACTGGTGTTTGGATTGTCGAGGCCCCGAGCGCCTGCAGCGTAAGGGGCCCCCAGTCGGCATAGTGGTCTAAGACGTTCGGGGGAGCAGTGCACTAAATCCAGGATTTACCACGGAGCTAAATATCCCAATGTCGGGATCTTCCGTTGCTTGTGTTAAATGGCCTGTCTCTTGTGCGATGTTCCCGTAGAGTCACTTGATGATGGGTCCTTGTGGTTTTCAGATCAGACGTGAGCCACAGAAACGAAGTAATTGACTCACCCTTAAATACTGGTGATGCCAGCGCTGCTCAAGGCTGCAGGTGGATGAACAGCTTAGTAGATTATTGATTTGGGGCACGAATGGTCTGCTTCAATGACAATTGACTAATTTTCCTCGTCTGTGAACTGCCTGTTCGTTTCCTTTCCCCTTTTTTTCTACGGGATTATCTTTTTCATACTGATGTGGTGTTCCTGATCTGTTTGGGCTACTAACTCTGTCTGTTACGTATGTTACAAATACTTCCCCTCAATCCCTACCGGTTGTCTTAACGTTTTTAGAGTATGTTTTTATCTTACAGTTTTTGATTAACATGTAGTAAAATTTATCCTTCTTCTCCTTTGTGGTTCTAGCGTCTTGGTCTTGTTTCTGAAGTATTTCCCTGCTCTGTAGGCATGAAGATAATCTGTGTGTGTGTGTGTGTGTGTGTGTGTGTGCGTGCGTGTGTGTGTGTGCAGTCCATCTGGAATTGTTGGCCTGGATGTGCATGTGTGGTCTGGGTCATGGCCTAACTCTACTCTTGCCATACGGAGGGTCTCTGGTTTGTTAATTCTCCATGGTGCGTGATGCCACACTTGTTCCTTGCAGAGTCCCCACAGATGCATGCATGTTGTCTAGGTGCTCCCTTCCTTCCTGTCTGTAGTTCTGTTTCTTTGCTGACCCCATAGGCTTTCATTCAGCCATCATTCTGCGTGGCCAGGAACTTCTTTCATGGAACTCCTCACAGTTGTAATTCAGTGTGCTCTACGAAGGCCGGAAGTGAGCCCATCCCAGTCACTTTGTATCCCCCGTACTTAGGACACTCTGCAACATGGTAGATGCTCAATAAATGTTTGTTAAATTGATGAAATATTTGAGTATGCTTTTTAGCACAGCACTGGCCTAGAAAATTTGGAAGAACTAGGGTCATGCTCTGCTGTTTCCATGTAACCATCCAAAACTCACTGGCTTGATGTGACAATCACACATCAGGATTGGCTGATGAAGGCTTGGTGTGGCAGCTCTGCTGACCCTCGGCCCCACTTGCTCACAGATGCACGGGTGCTGCCTCCTCGCCACCGTGTGCTGCTCATCTGGGCCTGCTTTTTGATAGCCGTGGGAGGGTGCAAGAGCTGAACCCTGGCGTTTAAGCCTCCCTTCCCCCAAGAAGTTGAAATCATTGCGTTCCACTCCTTGGTATACCTACATGTTTCGCTAACATTAAAATCCTGTTTTTCTGAGTCATGGACTAAAAGCCATGGTTGAAGAAACACCACCGGCAGGTGGCCTCATTGCCGGGTGTGATGAGCAGTGAGCCCCATCTGAGCCCAGGGGACTGACGGTCGTCTTAGACGGGCGTGTCTGGGATTCCCTGGGACACACTGTTCCTGGCCTGCCGTGCGGAGGCGGGCCGGCGGTGAGGCCGGAAATAAGAACAATGGGTGACTTTTCACCAGCACCTCCCCACGGGGGCTCTCTGTGTGTGTGGAACCAGAAACACCGTGGAGCGCCACTAGCATGGGTGCCCACCAGACGTGTGGGCCCTGCGCTCCCGTCCCGGGAGGCTGGGTGGTCGGGTGGTCCTCCTCTGAGCTGAAGCGGGCAAGAGAGCCGCCCGGCGAGGTGGGTCGGCTGCACTGCTGGCGATTGCGTGTCTGCGAGATGCAGCTGCAGCCATTGGTGGGTGTCCCCGGCGTGGTAGCGGCCCCCAGGGCCTGGGTTCACACTCGCCCGGGTTTTCCTTTGAGCCACGGTGGCCCCTCGCCTCCCTGAAAGTCACGACTTGTTTACGAACGGTCGTGTGCCCGCGTGCTCCGTCGGTAGGTGCGTGGTGCGCGAGGGCCTCCAGAACTGAGAAGCCAAGGCGGGTGCTTGTGGGGGCGGCCGGTCCTCCCGCATAGCACCTCCTCGCCTGGCCGCAGCACAGAGGACGCGTGCGAAGGACACACGCTGGGCCCATACCAGCAGGCCCTTCTGAACCGGTCCAGCGGTGAGGCCCCGACGACTGTGATCACAGTTTGGGAGGGAGAGCGGGCCGTGCCTGTCCCGGCCTCCCCGTGGCCTGCAGAGCATCCGACACAGGAAGGCTCAGTGGCCATGTCTGAGTGTGGGAAGGGATGGGAGAGGGGACCAGGCAGGGGCCCACGTGTCAGGGCAGCAGTCCCTGGTCCACACACAGCCCTAGAATAAGCCCTTTTGTTTGAGTGACCGGGAGTGAATCCTTGCAGGAAATGGGGGATGTTAGAGCTGGCGCCGGGCCTGCCCCCAGGGGAGCGCCCGCCCCAGGCCTCGAGGCAGGCGGCCAGCTCGGCTCCCTGCTGCGTCTGGCTCCCAGGGGCCCCAGGCAGCCTCGAGGCAAAGGCCGCATCCCGGCACGTCCCAGCACGTAGCCGTTCGAACCAGGAACGAGGCTGCCTCCGAAAACCACACCAGGAGACCCTTCATCTTGGGACGAGTTTCCGAATGAGCTTGAGCCTAATTGGCAAAGCCAAACTGAGAAGATTTGCTGACTCCCCTGCCATGAACTTGGGGTTCGGGGTGGGGGGTGGTGTGCTGACCCCCGTTGGCTGGTAAGGACACAGGAGGGTCGCCCAGCACACCAGCCGTTGTCGCGAACTAACGGTCGAGAGGTACTTGTGGTTAATAGGTCGAGTCCCGGGGGGAAAAGCCCCGCAGAAACCCCAGGACCAGGGCTGGCTCAGGTGGGCAAACCCGAGCTCACCAGTCCTTGAGATTGAGTTGGGTTTATTTTGCTCTTTTCCTAGTTTCTCAGAACTTTAAGATGACCGATTTATGATCTTTCCTGAGGTGAGCGTTCCATGCTATCAATTTCCCTGTCAGCTGAATCCCAGTTCTTTGTATTTTTAATTTTTTTTTTGAGATTTCTTCTTTGATCTGTGGACTGTGTAGAAGGCGGTTGTTTTCCTTCCAGGTGTTGGGAGATTTTCCTGTTGTCCTCCTGTTACTGGTTCCTAGTGTGGTCGCACCGTGGGCAGAGCAGGCCGTGTGATCCTGTCTTCTTCCAGGTGCGTCAGGGTGGGCTTTGTGACGCGGGTGGGCGCCCGCGGGTCGGGAGGCCGGAGACGGCGTGTGGCGCTCCAGGCCTGTGCTCTGCGCGGGGCTCGCTCCCGCGTCGCCGGCTGTCCCAGCGCACTTGCCGCGTCGAGGGGCCCCACTCCGGCCCCCAGCCCCACTGGCGTTTGGCGGGGTATTGGGGCGCTCTGCTGGTGGGTGCCTGCACCTGCACCTCTTGATCCCCTCGCTCTGAGGTTTCACTTTATTGGACGTCATTAGACCCGTTCCCGCTCCTCGTTTCCCGTCGTGCCCGTGAGGTGCACCTTCTCCGACCCTTTGTCTCAGCTTGCGGCCGTCCCTCCCATCCTTGACCGGGGGCCCACGGGCCGTGTACGCGCGAAGGGACCATCTGTGTGCTGCGCCGTGTGTCTTCCACCTGCTCCTGTCTCGTTGCTCCTTGCCTTCCGGGGGTGGGGGGGTTAGTCATCATTTGCCGATTCCTTAGGGCCCAGGTCACAGGTGGTTTTAGAGACAAGTCAGCCACTATGTGTGACGGGGTTGGCGCCCAGTACTCCGGCCACACCCGTGTGACAGGCACAGGTGAGCGAGGAACCGGGGACAGCGGCCTGCTGGGGTGGTTTTGGGAGAGCATGTGAGGTGGAGCCAGCTGCCCGAGGGAGCCGTCCGGAAGATGGTACCCAAACACGGGCAGAGCCGGGAGAACGCCACACAGCCTGGCGACGTCAGGGACCCAGCCTGGCGTTCTCCCGTACGCCTGCACCAGGCTGTGGGGGCCGCACACGTGTGCAGTAGGTGCAGGGAGTGCGTTAGATGTGGCGGACAGCGTGGCCAGTGTGGACGAGCGACCGTCCGGCTGACTGGGGGCGGGCAGTGTGGACGAGTGACCAGCTGGGTATCTGAGAGCGATTGAGGGTGACCTGAAACCCCCCAGAGGTGAGGGCCGCTGGTCGGTAGGGACCACCTGGGGTCCCTTCCTGGACATCCCTGGCTTGGTGTCCTCACCTGTCCTGGGAGCAGGGTCCAGCCATGCTGTGTGGGAGCCTCGGCAGCGTCTCGGGGCAGCTCTCCCTGAAGCCTCGGCTGCCCTCTGCCCTCAGGCTGCCCGTGTGTAGGTGCCACCCAAAGCAGGGACATTTGGTGGCTTTCCCAGTGTTCAGGGGTCATGCAGTGAGCGTGCAAGGAACGCTGGGTCAGGTCACTTCTCGGGGTTCACCGGCCACAGGGACCTCTGCATTCTGAGAGCTTCCACCTTTCAGTTCTGCCGTGTCCCCCGCTTTCCCTGCCGGGCCTCACTGTGGGGCTTCCTCGGCACTTGTCATCGATGCACAGAGACCTGCACGCTGAAGCCGAGCCTGTCCTCGGGGCGGCAACGGAGGGACCCAGCTGGTCACTGAGCAGGCGGTCAGAGCTCAAGGTGTCCCCTCGGCGTCCCGCCCCCCTCTTGCAGGCCCGCGTCGTCCTCACGCGCCCGGGGGGGTTTAGCAACGTCAGAGCTGTCGGGGAATGTCTCACCTCACCGGGCGGACTTGGGAGCCATTTCAGTTCTTGACCAGTGACCCGCGGGTCCACCCCTGGGGCAGGGGGAGAGGGCCCACGAGGGGTGGTCCTGGACACAGAGGGACGCTCCTCGGGAGACGCCGCTGTTGACACCGTGTATCCCAACCCCTTGGACCCCATGTGCCCTGTCCCCTCCCTGAACCTGCTGGCTCGCGGCCACCGCGGACACGTGCTGGGGCAGCCTGACCTTCCCGAGGTGTCACGGGCGCTCATGCCTCCCGATCCTCTAGTGGCTGTCCGCTCCCGGCCCGTGGGGGACGTCTGGTCACCCCCACCATCACTGATGTCCTTCTCCAGGACTCGGGCCTGCCTCCCCCGGATTCACGCAGGGACCGCTGCTGACATGCCGGGTTCTCCTCTGCCTCTTCCCGCACGGCCGCCAACCCTGCCCATGTGCCTGCCACCACCCGTGGGAGTCCCCTGTGGCCTCCGTGCCCTGCTGACCTGGAGGGCCCAGTGGCCATCAGACAGGGTGTGGCCACATGTGCTGCTTAGCTGTTGGCTGGCCTCTACTGGGGCACGGCTGATTTGGGGGGTGTGTTTTGTTTAATGCCGTTTGCCCGGTACCTGGAACTGTTGGGAAGGTGTTTGGTGGCGTGCTCTGCGAGATGCTCAGTGAAGAAAGCCGTCTGTGCTGCCTCCTGAGAAAGGGGTGGAGAGGGGGCGTGGCCGCAGCGAGGCTGGGAGATCCTCCTGGCCGGCTCAGGGGGAGGACCGCGGCTTGAGCACTGGGGTGCAGGTGGGGAGCCCAGGGTGGACCCAGAGTTGCGCTTGCACACCTGAACTTTGCAAGGCCGTGGCACTCGGAGTGCCCGGGCACCAGCGGAGGAAGAAGGGGTAGTGGGCTGAGGTGGACGACCCCTCCCACGTAGACAGGGGAACCACACCGGTCCCCTCCTTCCACCCTCGTGGACCCCTCCTCAACCACTGGTGGGCAGCCGTCATGCAGGGACTTCCAGGGGGCTCGCTCCCCCACAGGGCGCCGCCCCCATGCTCTGGCCTGTCTTTCTGCTAACATTTCGCCCTCATGCTGACATAGCTTCATAGCTGACTGGAAACCGGAAGCACCAGTCCTCCAGCGTGTCCTTCATTTGCAAGGTCATGTGGCTACTCTAGGGTTTAGAGCCAGCTTGTTGGTTTTTACCAAAATGTCCTGCTGGGATTGTGATGGGAATCTCACTGGATCTGTAGACCTGTGTGGGGAGGCTACAGAGCCCTTGACCCTTTCTGAGGCCCTCCTGATTTCCCTCCGATGAGTTTTGTACCTTAACGCGCAGTCCTGGGCATCTTTTGTTAAATTAATCTCTACATATTTTGTATTCTGGCGCTGTCGTAAATGGCATCCCCCCACTTTCTTACCGTCCGTTGCAGGCATGGGGGAACCTGACAAATAGGCTTTTGTGTAGGGGACTGTGTCTCTCTGCTCATCCCTGCTGGTTCAGACCTCAGCCCCGCCACGAGTCCGGTCCCACCGAGCCCTTGGGAATGTGTCTTTAAACCAAACATTTCCTAGGATTAAATAAACCCCATGAAAAATGGAAGCACTCTCTGGAGACCGATGTAGTAAACTGCCCGCACAGACCGCCGCGGACGCCGCCCGCCTCTTTGACCCAGCCGCCATGGGCCTTCTCCTTTGAAGATTAACAATATTCAAAAACACGGTTGGAGGCCTGGGAACCCCAGATGGCATGGCTGTCCCCCACCAGACTCTCAGTTTCAGGGAGTGCCACGGAGCGTGGGGCCATGCCGGGGCGCTGGGTGGAAACTCGTGTTTCCCATCTACCCTGCGGGCCTGTTTCTCTGCATGTTCTGAGACGCACACGTGGCTGTTGTGCAGGTGCCCGAGTTAGCCTGACCGAACAACGTGGGGCTGGTGCCTCCGGGCCGGCTGCCCTCAACCGTCAATGGGGAAAGAACCGCAAGAGAGGTTTTCAAACGTTTAATTTAATTGTACATCTAGAACACACTTCTGTTTTTCCGTACGAGTCAGGCGGTGGGTGGGCTTGCCCCACTCAGGCCCAAGCGCGGCCGCCATCCAAGGGCCACCCGCCCAGCCCGAAGACTGCACATGGCCTCGCTTTCTAAACTTGGTGGGCGGCGCTGGGCGGCGGCGTTCGGGGTTTCTAGCCAGGACTCTGCCACGTCAGCCTCACGGGACTCACCGGGAGCGCCAAGAGCCACGGCTCCAGGAAAAACGGGGTTCCAGGCGCGTTGTCGTTTAGCACGGCAACCCGCAGACCTGCACGCACACGCATGCCCGTGCCCATGCCGGGGCAGCCGCAGGAAGGCCAGCCCAGGCCCCAGCGTCACGTCTCGCCAGCAGGAAGGGCCCTGGGGAGTCAGCCAGGAAAAGAGAAAGTTCCAGAGCGAAGTGAAGGGAGCTGGCCTCCTGTGGGAGCCTGCCGCGTGGACGGCGGGGACAGGCTCTGGGCTGCTGCAGAGACCACGGTAAGGAGAGGCACCCAGACGCTGCCTCAGGGGCTCTTCACTGAGGCGCGGCCGCCGTGCCGGACATGTGTCCCGGAGCCTTTGTGTTCCCCACAGTGGAGCTAAGTGACTGTTTTTAGCTTGAGATATAAGTGACATCTAGCATTGCACTGGCTAAGGTGTGCAACGTAAAGATTTGAAATACATATATACCGTGAAATAATCACCCGCTGAGTCTAGTTGCCATCCACCGCCGTGCAAGTTACAGTTCCTGTTTGCGATGAGAACATCCACGGTCTACTCTGTTCTCAGCTCTAAAGCCACAACACGGTGTTATCAGCTAGGGTTGCCATGACATCCCCAGGACCGCTTTATGCTATAACTGGAAGTTTTGTACCATTTGACCCCCTTCACCCATGTTGCCTACCACCCCCTGCCTCTGGTAACCACCGATCTGTTCTCGCTATCTGTGAGTTTATTTCATTTTATTTTTTTAGATTCCACAGATAAGTGAGATCGTGCAGTATTTGCCTTTCTCTGAGTTATTTCACTCAGCATAATGCCATCGAGGTCCCTCACTATTGTTGCAAATGGCAAGGTCTTATTCTTTTTTATGGCTGAGTAATATTTGTATATACACCACATCTTCTCTATCCACTCATCCATCGATGGACACTTGGGTTGCGTCCATATCTTGGCTGTTGTAAATAATCCTGCAGTGAACAGGGGGTGCAGATATCTGTTTGAGTTAGCGTTTTTGTTTTCTTCAGATAAATACCCAGCGGTGCAATTACTGGGTCATAGTACAGTTCTATTTTTAACGTCTTGAGGGAACTCCATACTGTTTTCCAGAGCGGCTCCACCAGTTTGCATTCCCACAAACAGTGTAAGAGTTTCTAATTTCTCCACATCCCCACCAACATCTGTTTCTTGTGTTGTTGATTTTAACCATTCTGACCAGTGTGAGGTGGTGGTATCTCATTGTGGTTTTAATTTGTATTTACTTGTATTTCCCTGATGACAAGTGGTGTTGAGCATCTTTTCATGAGTCTGTTGACCATTTTCTTTGGAAAATGTCTATTTCCTCTGCCCATTTTTCAATTGAATTTTTTTGTTTTCTTACTCTTAGGTTTTGTAAGTTCTTCACATATTTTGGATGTCAACCCCTTATTGGATATGATTTGCAAGTACTTTCTCCCTTTCCGTAGGCGGCTTTTCATTGTGCTGCTGATGGTTTCCTTTGCTGGCAGAAGCTTTTGGTTTGATGTCGTCCCATTTGTTTGTTGTTTTTGTTGCCTTTGCTGTTGGTGTCAAATCCAGAAAATCCAGGAAAACAGCATCAAGGAGTTTACTGCCTATGTTGTCTTTTAGGAGTTTTATGGTTTCCGGTCTTACTTTCAAGTCTTTGATCCATTTCAAGTGGAGTACGATAGGGGTCCAGTTTCATTCTGCTGCATGTGGCCGTTCAGTTTCCCAGCACCATTTACTGAAGAGACTGTCCTTGTCCCATTGCATATTCCTGCCTCCTTTGTCGTGAATTAACTGACCATACACATGTGGGTTTGTTTCTGGGGTCTCTATTCCATTGACCTGTGTGTCTGTTTTTATGCCAATACCAAACTGCTTTCATTACTGTAGCTTGTAACATAGATTGAAATTGGCGAATGCAATGCCTGCCGCTGTCCTCTTCTTTCTCAAGATGACTTTGGCTATCTGGGGCCATTAGTGGTTCTGTACAAATTTTAGAATTGTTTGTTTTATTTCTGTGAAAAATGCCATTGGAATTTTGATAGGGACTGCAATGAATCTGTAGATTGCTTTGGATAATATGGACATTTTAACCATGTTAATTCTTCCAGTCCATGAATGTGGTATATCTTTCCATTTGTGTCTTCTTCAATTTCTTTCATCAGTGTTTTTTAGATTTTCATGTACAGATATCTCACCTCCGTGATTGAATTTATTCCTAAGTATTTTATTGTTTTTGACGCAATTGTAAGTGGCATTATTAATTTCTCTTCTGATCATTGTTCTTAGAAACACAACAGATTTGTGGGTATTGATTTTATATCTTGCAATCAGTAATCAATACTGAATTCATCGATTAGATCTAATAGTTTTTGGGGTGGAGTCTTTAGGGTTTTCTATATAAAGATGTCATCTGCAAAGAGTGACAGTTCTACTTCTTCCTTTCCAATGTGGATGCCTTGTGTTTTTTGTCTGGCCTGGTCCCTGTGGCTAGGATGTCCAGTACTGCGTTGAAAAGGCGTGTTGAGAGCAGACATCCTGGTCCTGTTCCTGACCTTAGGGGAAGAGCTTTCATCATCTCACTGTTGAGGATGATATCAGCCGTGGGCTTGTCATACGTGGCCTTTATCATGTGGAGGTGTGTTCCCTATGTTCTCACTTTGTTGGAAGTTATTATCATGAATGGATGTTGGGTTTTGTCAAATGCTTTTTCTGCATCCATTTTTCTGCATCATCTATTGAGATGATGATGTGACTTTTATCTCTTATTTTGTTAATGTGCTGTACCATGTTGATTTGCAGATGTTGAACCATCCGTGCATCCCAGAGATAATCCCACTTGATCATGGCATATGATCCTTTCACAGTATTGTTGGATTTGGTTTGCTAATAACCCATTGAGGATTTTTTTTTTTTATCTATGTTCATTAGAGATACTGGCCTGTAGTTCTCTTTTCTTGTTGTGTCCTTGTCTGGCTCTGGTATCAGGGTAATGCTGGCCTCGTAAAATGAATTTTTAAGTGTTTCCCCCTCTTCTGCGTTTTGGAAGAGTTTGAGAAGGTTTGCTGTTAATTTTTTCTCTAAATGTTCGGTAGAATTCACCAGTGAGGCTGTCTGGATCTGGACTTTTGTTTGTTGGAGGTTTTCTATCACTGAGTCAATCTCCTTAGTAGTAATCAGGATTTGGATTGTCTATTTCTTCACAGCTCAGTGTTCTAAGTGATTTTCTAGGTGCACGCACACGGACAGGCTTCTAAGGTTATCTGGATTCTGTAAAGCCAGGGGCTTGAACTGCTCCACAGGCTTCTAGGTCAGGTCCCTGTGGCTGTTAGGTCTGCAGCTGTTGGAAGGAGGGTTGGAGGCGGATGGAGTCTCCTCCAGGCACTGAGCCGTCTGCTGGAGACGGTGGGCCGGGTGGGCCGGCAGCCCTGTTTGAACATCTGCAAAGGGAAGGGGAGCGTCAGAGGGAGGGAAAGTTCCGTCAAGGAAGGCCAGTCAGGCTCACTGCCTGCACAGGGGCCTCAGCTCACGTTCACCTCCAAGCACAGGCACTCATCGGGATTTGCTCCTGTTCCGGCCTGAATGCTGGGTGACACCCACACTCCCCCTCCCAGGGCTCTGTCCTGTGCGCCCCAACCCCGCAGTGCTGTCAGCACCTGCCAGGCCACACCGAGCCCGGGCAGTCCGCCCAAACAACAAAGGAAGGTGTTTGGCCTCAAGTGGGCGCCCGTGCTCTGTCACCAGAGGCGGTGGGAAGACGTGAAGGCTGCAAGCTCTGTTCTCCTGGGGGCAAAATCAAGTCTCAGCTTGATTCCTGTGGGACCCTGGGCCTGGCCAGCCCCTCAGTGCTTTTGTGCCCAGGGCTGTAGCCTGATTGGGCCGCTCTGTGCTTGTTTCAACACCAGCTTTGGGGTATGTGGATTCTGGCTGGGCCTGGGGAACCCCCCGCCCCCCGCCCCGGGGCCGGCTGCCGTGGGCAGCGCAGGCCTGGCCTGGGACACCCAGGAGGTGCTTGCACACACGGGGTCTGCCCAGAGTGCTAGAAACACGTGCTGTCCTCTGTCCCCAGAAGCAGGAAGGGTCAGATCGGCCACAGACCGGCAGGCCTCCCGGTCCCCTCGCCCGCATCCAAGGCTGCTCACTGGCTTCCTGCCCAGGCCCTGGGGCTCCGTCTCCGGGGTCCTCCACCTTCCGGCACAGTGGGACCTAGGGAGCCGTGGGTGCTGTTGTGGGCCTGCAGCCCAGGGAGGTAGATGGAGCCTCAGGTGGGAGTGCCCCCCTTTCCGGGAAGAGCGGGAAGATGCCAGGGTCAGGATCAGTGTTTTCTTGGAGGGGGGGCACGTTTGGGCTGGGTAGCCCGTTGTCTGGTGCCGGAGGGTCTGAGGATCTGGTGGCCTTCCCCGTGTCACCCTGTGGGCCCCCGTGGTTAACCCCGTGTCTGCTCCGGGCCCCACACAGGCAGCTGCTGAGCCCCACGGTGTCCTTTGGAACAATGGCCCAGACACACCCTCAGCCTCCTCACCCAAACACGTTTGCCCGCTGCTTCCAAATTCTTCCCAGATGTCCCACATCTGTAGGTTCTGGTTCCTTTTCCCTTAACAATTCCTGCAATTTGTGTCTCCCCCCCCGTCTTACTGTGAACAGTCAGGAGAAGCCTCCCGGGTGCACAGATCCAGCCTCCTACCTGGCGTTCCCGAGCGCCCCGAGCCCCGGGCTCCTGCCCTCGGCGCCACAGAGGCCTCATTCCCACCAGACACTCTGTAATGTGGGGGTTTCTCTCCTGCCCTCACCCGAACCCCTCGAACATCTGCGCTCCTGCAGACAGAAGTATGGTTTTCCAGAAGCTTCTCAACGTGCTGGCCCCGCCATCACCCAGCCGCCCCGGTACCCGAACGGTGTTCGGGATGGCGGCACCCTGCTCCTCCGCACTGGAATCTTGGTCTCTCGGGGCCTAGCAGAGCTGCAGCAGGGCTTTCTCACGGTCAGGGTGCTGGCCGGGCTGGTGCCTGCAGGTGAGGACTCTGTCTGGCCTGGGACGGCTCCTGCGTGCTGTCCTCACGAGGCCTTCCCCCTCTCTTCTCATGCGGATGCTGGCCCTGGGGAGTCAGGGCCCCCCCATGGCTCACCCCAACTTCCCTCTGCAGAGACCCCATCTGCAGTGCAGCCACGCCAGGGTGGGGGCTCCAGCACCCAGACTGGGGGGACTGTAATCAACACAGATGGAACCAGGAGGGCACAGGTGCTGTGGGCGTGAGATGCAGGAGCTCAGGTGGGATGGAGCACTCCTCGTGAGGTCGGGCTAGAGGAGGGAAGACGTCCCAGGAGAAACGGAGAGCCAAGAGCAGTGCAGGCTGGTGAGGCCAAATGAAGAAGGAAGGATGTGACTCTGTCCCGTTTGGGGGGGGGGGGGCAAGGGCAGCAGGGACGTTATTAGGTTCACGCTTAGGAAGTTCATTTTAAGTTACAAATGGATGGACTGGGAAGGGAAGAGCTTGGGAGAAGGGGTGGCAGTCACGAAGACAGTGCAGGGGAAGGTTGGGTCTTGGTGGCAATGGAGAGAAAGGGACATGGGGGGCTGCCCCAGGGAGGGGAGCCCTGTGTCCCCTGACCTCTTGGTCGTGGGCCAGTGTCCAAAGAGACAGAAGCTGACCCAAGAGCAGCCCGGCTGGGTGCAGGTGATGGGCTGGAGAGACAAGTGGGTGTGAACAAATCCTACATGAGACAAGACTCACTGAGCTCGATGGGAAAAAAGAAAGCCCCTCCCTGGGTGTCCACAGGCAGGAGAGGGGCCTCTGCGTTCACCGGCATGTGTTATGTAACCGGTTGTCCTGAGGGCACGCAGACGCTTTCTGCCCTGAGATGTCCCTGAGGCCTGGCCCCCTCCTGCCTCCTTACTCACCAGTGATGCTCCTGCAGGGAAGGAGAGAGCCGGGCTGGGAGAGAGCCAGCACCCGTTCCCGTGCCGGAGATGGCTGCAGCAGGGGTGCGGCTGGGGCCTGGAGAGCTGTGGGGTTGGGGACTCACCCGGGCCCCCCGTGCTCCTTGGGCTCCCTGTGCTCCCTGTGCTCAGGTGCGACTCCGGAAGCCCCGGCTGCGATGCCTCCTCCCGCTTACGGGTGCAGACTCCTCCGTGCTACGCCCGTGACTCGCTGGGTGCGCACAGCTAACAGCTGAGTAAATACGACAGAACGAGGAGAAAAGGTCAGGAATGGAACGTAAAAAAGAAAAGCTCTTTGGTGCTGCGATCATCGCGGCGTTCTCTGTGTTTCAAGTATGCACATCAGCTCCGGGGGAAGAAAACATCCTAGTTCCGTAAGTCAAACAATTAACTGCAGACCTGAAATGATTCAGGATTGATTTCCAAACAATTAAAAGGAACACTCCGTATACACCGCGCTCCGCGGCGAGTGGGGAGGCGGAGGGCGCCGTGAGGAAGGGCGGAAGCCCCGCGCACGCGAGTTCACGCGGGGCGGGAGGGGGCCCGCGGGCTCTGGCTGCTGTGCAGGGGGCTCGGCTCCCTCCACAGCCGGAGAGCCCTTTCCCTGCAACAGCGCCTGCAGGACGAGGCTCAGCTCCCCCTCCTGCTGCGGGCCTGGGAGCCCGCCCTCGGTGACACACACCCCTGCAGGCGGGCTCTGTGGGCCTGGGGGCGCAGGCGGCTTCCGGGCTGCGTGCAGAGGTGGGCGGGGCGTCTGCCCTGAGGCAGGTGCTCCCGGCCTGTGTGCCACCGCTTCTGCACAAACGGGGGTGGGGCGCCCCGCCCCGCCCGCCCCGGCATCTCCAAGCGCCTTCCCACGTCGAGGGTGGATTCCGTGAGTTCCAAGACCTGGAACAGGGCTGCCTGGCTCCCCCGGAGGGGCGGGAACGTCTGCTGCCCACCGGGGGATTCTGCAGGGGCGGCTCCTGCCCGCCCCCTGCTTCCTGCAGATGCCCCCAAACTGGCCCGAAGCAAGTCCTCCGCCAACAAACACCACCCTCCTGCGGGAGTCCCCAGTCTGGGGAGGGAGCAGTTCACGGTTCCCCAGAGTCTAGACCAGTAGAAATATAATGCCAGGCACAGAAGCAATTTTAAATTTCCTAGTAGCCACGTTAAAAAAACACACAACACAGACTAAGTTAATTTTAGTATTTTTAATTTACTCAACGCATATATTGCTAGTTCAGTAGATAATGAATGTCAAAAATGATCAATGCCGCATGATGCTGCACACCCACCACGAGGCGCTCAGGGGGAGAGGGACGGCTCCTGGCCAGAACAGCCCGGGGCTCCGAGGGGCTCCCAGTCCACCCCTCAGTGGGCGTCCTGAGCCAAGTCTTCTCCCCCAGCACAGGGACAGCAAAGCGCAAGGCCTGAGCAACACCAGCCCACCTCCTACAGGGGAGAGACTTTGGACAGTGGCCGGCTCTGGGGCACAGGTGTCTTGTCCCAGCTCCCACCAGGGCCGAGGGGATGCAAGTTTGAGTTCTGCTTTGCCATTTAACAGCTGTGTGAGTTTGGGCATGTCCCCTGACCTCTCTGAGCCTCAGTTAACTCAGATGACAAATGGGGGAAGTAAAACCCACCTGTTGGGTCTTTTGAAATGAAGGAAATCATGCATGAAAATGCTAAGACCAGGACCTCCGAAGACCTTGTGTGGGGCGACAGCAAGGCTCCTTTGCTGCAGCTCGGGGAGCTCAGTACCACGAGGGGCTGACCTGTCCCCCCAGGACCACCCAGCTTTAAGCCCAGCCACCCACCCCCTGCCCCATGCCCCATCAGCCTCAGCCGGTCCCCAAGGGTCTGTCAAGCGCCCAATCCTGAAGGTCCACCGAACACAGCCCCTCTTCTCTGAGAATTGTCCTTTCTACGTCTCAGGCTGTACCCTAGAGGCTACCTCTGGTTCCGTGTCACCTGAGGCAGAGAGAGAGAGAGAGAGAGGCAGGGAGACACAGTGGCAGAGAGGCTTGGGAAAGACTGGACAAGGGGTCTGGCCTGGGTTCTGGATGGTCTTCCTTGGCCTAGCCCCTTGGGAGACCTGGCGGTACTCCCGCCCTTGCATTGCTGAGACGCTCCTGCCATCTTACAGACTCCGCTGAAGCGGGTTGCGAGTGGTTTCCACGTCCCCGAAGAGCCCTGGGACTGGACCAGCTCAGGTATGAGGGGGACACAGCCCAAGGTGCCATCCCTCATGGAAGCCCTCTCGAGACCCCTGCCTGATGGGGCCCTGAGCTGCGCTGGCCATGGTGCTGGGGGCCGGCTCAGGGACCCACCGCTGCCCTACAGCCGGGACCCACAGTCTTGCTGCTGGTATGACAGGGAGCTGGGCCTCCCGCCTCCACCCAGCGCCCTGGGCCCCTGCCTGCCCCCCAGGGACTCCCCCTGGGACCACCTACCCTGCCTGGTGGGAGCCAGAGCCTGGCTGCCCTGAGTCTGGTCAGCCTGTCCTCCTGTCTAGGCTCCGCACACCTGTCTGTCTGCAGCAGAAGGCTCTGGCAGGCCCCCCTCCGTCCCGTGCTCCCCTGTGACGGGGCAGCCAGGACACTAACCAAGCCTCCCTCCCCGTCTTCCGAACTTCGGCTGAACTCTGCTGAACATCTGCCAAACAGGGACGTGAGGCCTCTTGGTGTCCCGAGCAGCGTGCGTAGGGCCAGAGGGAAGTGG
Organism: Callorhinus ursinus; assembly: GCF_003265705.2. Lineage (NCBI taxonomy): Eukaryota > Metazoa > Chordata > Mammalia > Carnivora > Otariidae > Callorhinus > Callorhinus ursinus. Next base: position 15,550,642 of record NW_027397098.1, read on the forward strand.
CGGGTGCTGTGGCCTCCAACCTGGTGTGGGCTGGACCCGGCGCCTCTGCCGCATCCTGAGGAGGAACCGGTGCCGCAGATGAGCTGGGATAGCATGTCCAAGATCAGGTCACACAGGGCCCACCCTGCCGTCCGGGGGAGGCCGGCTGCTGCCGGAGCCTCCCAGGCGTCTGGCTAAGCCCGGATTCCTGAGCAGACACGCAGATAGCAGAGACAACAGGGCTTTGGGGCCGGGACTCTGCCTGCTCAGCCCCAGCCACGCCCCTGCAAAGTAGCCAGGTGGAATGTTCAGGAATGGTCCCCAGGACAGGGGTGCGCCCCAGCTGTGGCGGCCTGGCACCCACGCGCTCGCCCATGATGGGGATCCTGGCAGCGACCGGCGAGTCTGAAAGCCGTCTAGGCCGTCTCCCTCTCTCTGCTTCTCCGAGCAGCCCTGGGTGTTAGACGGTCCCTGGGCACTGACCTGGCGCAAGCCATGTCTGCCGCGTTCACGGCGATCATGCCAGTTAAACCGCCATCCGGGTTTCCCTACGCGGGGAGAGGGGCATGCGGGGGGGGCGTCTGCAGTCCCCCCAACAATGGGGCTTGTCCCTGAGGAAGTTGTGAGTGCTTCTATGGCCCGCTGAGGGAGCCCCAGCTTTTCTCCCAAGACCGTCTCGGAGTCGGCACACAACCATGCCAACTCAGGACGTGCTGGTTTGTTCACGGACCCATCCCATGCCTGTCCTGAGGGGGGTTCCCACCTGAGACCCTGGCCACTGTTTGGGGGGAAACAGGGCCTTACATCATGATCATGGCAGGGCACACCTCTAAGCCAGGACATCACCAAGTTAGTGACGCAGTGCTGTCCAGCTGGCTGCCCAGGATACAGGGCCTGGTTCCCAGGTATGACCTGGCCTCAGGCCTGACTGGCTTCACTGTTGGGGATAGCATGCATCCCAACTGTGGGCACCCAGACGCAGCTCGAACCAGGCTCAGGCCCAGTTTAGAGCCGGGTCCTGTCCACTGCAGACCCCCCATTATAGACGCTCTTTTGTCTGCTGGGCCCCAGGTGTGGGGCAGGACCTGATCCTCGGTCAGAGGGGCCTGGGGCTGGCAGGGTCCCTGTGGGCAGCCTCATCTCTTGGTGTGGGGGCACCTTCCCTTCCGGTTCTGCCCACTGGGAAGTAGCGCTCTGCAAATTCTATTTCGATAGTGGAATTTCTGATTCACTGGTACTGAGCCCTCAGTGAGGCTCTAAAAATGGCTTTTCTGAGCACTGACTCAGTGGTTAAGAAGCATTTGGTAGGTTCGTCCCTGCAGCAGAGGAAGGAATGACTCACCCTCCCACACGGAGCTGGAGAGGCCCTTGACCTAACTCGGGAGTTGGAGTCCAGGTCCAGGCCGGGCCTGAGCTGGGCAGCCCCAGGGAGAGGACGTGTCAGCCTGCCTCCCAGGAGGGATGGACTCACTGTGCCTCCCCCAGGTAAGACGTAGGAGCCCACCCGCCCCATGAGCCGTGAGCCGTGAGGCACGTGGCACACCTGCCTGATCCTCCCTGCCCCTCCCTGCATGGGGGCCTCTTGATCTGAGTCACAGAGAGGGTACCACCTTTGACCAGAGGTCAGGGACAAGTCCTGGGCGCAGCATAAAACACGCTTGGGCTTTCTACGGTGCTGGTCCCACTCTCCTTTATTCTGCTGCGCTCTCAGGACAAGGGCCCCACGTCTCCCCAGAAAGGTCTAGCGCCCCCGTGCCTCAGCCCACATGTTGGTCAGCTGCACCTGTCCTCCTGCTGGTGGCCCGGCCCTCCGGCCAGGCCTGGCGGTGCCGGGGAGCCAGGAGGGCGCTGAAATTTCTCGCCTTTGTCAGGAGCTCATAAGAAGAGCTGAAGTTGGCGTTTGTGGGCACAGGTCCTGGAAGAGCCGGCTGGAGAGCCAGGGAGGGGACAGCGGACACCAGGAGCCTTGTCCAGTGTGGGACAGTCTGGGCAGATCCAGGGAGTTACCCACGACCCGCGCAGAAGGAAAGGCCCAGGCCAGGTCTTGGGTGATCAGAGGGAGATGGTGGCTGCCAGGTGAGACTCAGGCGTCCAGCCTATGCCCTTGGGCCACCTCCACAGCCCTCTGGTCAGACAGTCCTTCTTTCCCACGGGGCAACAAGAAGGTGTGTGCTGACTGCGGGTCCATGGTGCACACGGAGCTATGGCTTGAGCGACGCCAGGGGCCAACGCTGAGGATAAATAAAAGTAGCAATGAGCGGGAGGAAGAGTGTAGGAACGAAACCGCACACACCCCAGGTCTGCGAGCGGAGGCTGGCTGGCCCAGCTCGGATGGGTGCGGCGTGCACAGCCTGACAACCACCTTCTCCAGTGAGAAAGGGTTTTCTGCTTCCAGCGTCCCCGGAGCTGTGGGTGGGTGGACGGACGGTCTCTGAGTGCCTCTCCGGCTGCCCGCCAGGGCCGTGAGAACAATTACTCAGATGGACCTAACTTATAAATAATCCAGGGCAGGGAGCCGGCTCTCCCCGGGCGGGACTGGGCGAGCCGCACCCCGCGGAGCTGTGTGCTTTGATTTCTCAGAGAATAGGGCAGACCCTTCTGGCTTTGAGGGCACCCGGAGGATCTCCTGGCCCTGGGTTGAGAGCTGCTGCCTTGGAATGAAGGTGACGGCAGAACGATGATGCTGGGCCAGGGGTTCTCGCTGATGCTCTGTTAGAATGCCCTGGAGACTCCCTGAAATGCAGGTCCTGGGCTGCTTCGGGAAGGCCTGAGAAGCAAAGGACGAGCAACCCCCTCTGAAACAGATAAGCTGTGTCAGGAAGGAGCCGAAAATCAAAATCAGGCTTCACATTTAGAAGTTAGGGCTCCTGGTCAGAGCTGAAAAGCTGCCCCAGTGCCCCAGGCCCTGCTCTTGGTGGGGGGGGGGGGGCTCTCCAGGGGGGCAGGGGGGGGGGGGCCTCTGCTGGGCCTGCACCTGCAGCACCGTCTTAGCTACCATAGGCCACCGGGCTGGGGATCATAGGTGCACCGCCCTGCGCTGGAGCCCCGGACGTCCCCGGGCCAGCCAGAGTCTCTGCTGTGGCCAGCTCCCCCTGGACGGGGAGGCCTGGGGACCAGAAGGGCCTCACCAAGGCACGTGTGGGCAGAGCAGGTCAGCGCAGTGCCCGGGGCCGGCCTGGCCATGCTGACTGCGGCTCCCAGCCCTCCTGGCTCCTCCCCAGCTGCCACCCTTTCTGGGGCCCATGACTGGCCTGACATTGACCCTGAGCTGCCCCCGAGCGAGGAAGGCACCTCTAGCCTCTTTTCCAGACGCTGTCTCGTTGAACCGTCACGAGGGTTCTGTGAAACCGGTACTCAAACATACCCCCTTTCAGGAAGGCTTCCCTGACTGCTCTCACCAGGGGCACCTCTTCTGCTCCTCTCGTAATTAGCATGATCACCTTTTACGTTTGCGTACAGACTAGTTGACTTTGCTTCCCTCCGCCGTCGGACCCTCCGCCGTCAGACTTGCTGCGCTGTTACCGCATAACATCCTCCTCCAAAACCCAGCGGCATGAACTAACGACTGCTTTACCGATTCTGTGGGCCAGAGTTCGGGCTCGGCAGAGCCGTCTCGGGTGGGGTGGCGGGGGCTCCAGGGCTGGCCTCCATCTTGAGCACACGGTCTCTGCGAGGGCGGGAACGTGCCGACAGCGTCTTCCCTCAGGGCAGAGGCCCGGTGCTGGGGTGGTCGCCGCCCTCCCCACGGTGAGACCCCCTTGAGAGCAGATCGGCGGCTGTAGGGCCTCCCCTCCTTCTGGAAGCTTCTATTCTGTTCTGCTGCCACAGGCCCGCCCGGGTCCAAGGGGAGGGACCACACAGGGGCCGACACAGCAGGTGGGGTCACCAGGGGGTGGCCCTGGAGACAGGGCACCACAGCCCTGAAAGCCAGGCTGAGAACAGAGGCCACGTCTGCCACATGGAAGGCGCTGGAGACACGGGCCGAGTGAAGGAGTAGACGCACGAGAACATGAGGCTGAGGTCTGGGGGACTATTCTTGGACAGCAAGGAAAACAGACGTTTCCTGCCGGTGGCAGCCATACAGGCACGCTCTGCCCAGCTCGGAGGGTTCCCAGGGACCCGACTCTCGCTTTCCGAGTGGACTTCCACTCCCCAGGCCTTCCCGGCCGAGGCTGGGGCAGCACCCAGCCCCCCCGGGCCATCGCGATACGGAGGAAGTGAGGTGTTTTGTTTTGTTTTTTAATTTTTTATTGTTATGTTAATCACCATACATTACATCATTAGTTTTTGATGTAGTGTTCCATGATTTATTGTTTGTCCATAACACCCAGTGCTCCACGCAGAACGTACCCTCTTTAATACCCATCACCAGGCTAACCCATGCCCCCAGCCTCCTCCCCTCTAGAACCCTCAGTTTGTTTTTCAGAGTCCATCTTCTCTCATGGTTCATCTCTCCCTCCGATTTGCCCCCCTTCATTCTTCCCCTCCTGCTATCTTTTTTTTTTCTTAACATATGTTGCATTATTTGTTTCAGAGGTACAGATCTCTGATTCAACAGTCTTGCACAATTCACAGCGCTCACCATAGCACATACCCTCTCCAATGTCTGTCACCCAGCCACCCCATCCCTCCCACCCCCCACCACTCCAGCAACCCTCAGTTTGTTCCTGAGATTAAGAATTCCTCATATCAGTGAGGTCATATGATACATGTCTTTCTCTGATTGACTTTTTTCACTCAGCATAACACCCTCCAGTTCCATCCACGTAGTTGCAAATGGCAAGCTCTCATTCCTTTTGATGGCTGCATAATATTCCATTGTGTATATATACCACTTCTTCTTTATCCATTCATCTGTCGATGGACATCTTGGCTCTTTCCACAGTTTGGCTATTGTGGACATTGCTGCTATAAACGTTGGGGTGCATGTACCCCTTCGGGTCCCTACATTTGGATCTTTGTGGTAAATACCCAGTAGTGCAATTGCTGGATCGTAGGGTAGCTCTATTTTCAACTGTTTGAGGAACCTCCATACTGTTCTCCAGAGGGGTTGCACCAGCTTGCATTCCCACCAACAGTGTAGGAGGGTTCCCCTTTCCCGAGGAAGTGAGTTTTGAGGACAAACCAGAAATCAGGAATGCCCGCCACCTGATGGGCAGAGCGTGGTGGGGACCAGTCCTGAAAAGGGGACCTGGGATTGCAGAAGCCTCTAGAAACACCAGTGCCTTGACCACACCCTTTCAACTGTCCCCCTGATGATCTGTCTTGACAGAACTTCCAGCTGTTTTTACCGAGATCCTTAAGTGCATGTGGATTGTAGAGCGGGTTTGCACAGGTGTTTAAAAAGCCAGGCCCCTCGTGTGAAGACTGATGCTTTTGTGTAGAATTTCATGGACGGTGGAGCCCCCCGCGCACAGCCGAGCTGGGGCCACGGTGGCTGTCCTGACACGGGTCTCTGGTCTCTGATCCCAGGGCCTGACCCTGCATCCTTCCGCGGTGATGCTTGTGACTGGGCTCTCTTGATTCCTACCCACAGATCCGGGTCTGTGACGGGGAGTCTCGCTCGATGGCGAGAGGCCGAGCCCCTCCTAGACATCCTCCCTCCGCATATGCTGGGTATGTGGCCGCCTCCCCCGCCACGGCTCCACGCCTGCCAGCCTCCGGCCCAAACCGACATTTCGGGGAGCTTTGGTCCCAGCACGGACCCAGAAAGCTTCAGATATCACCCCCTGGAAAAGGGCTGTGGCCCCCACATGTGCCGCCAGCACGCCAGGCTCCCAACCCTGGGCATGGGGTGGGCGCGGGTCACTCAGTCAGTGGGCAGCAGACATACTCAGTTACTGCAGGATTCCCAGCGACCTCCCGCCGGAGTAAGCAAGCTGGGTCTCCCCGCTGACCCTTCCGCATCGGCAACAAGCTCACCTGTGTCTGCAGTCGATCCCCAGGATCGGGCATCTTCAGCTCAGCGGGATCCTTTCAGAGATTTGTCACCGGAGCAGTGTGACCTCCCCTCAGACTGCGCCCGCAAAGGTCTGGGGCGGGGGCAGGGAGGGCGGGTGTTCTCTGTCCCTCGGCGGGTCAGCACCACCCGAGCGCACCAGGCGCAGGCCTGGGGCCATCCGGGACGCACCACCAGCCTTCAATCACCGGCCACCTGCTACGCAACACACAGAATGTGAGCCCCTGCCGTCCTGTTAGATTTCCTAGTGGACACACCGAGGACAGAAAAGGGAGGTAAAATTAACTTGAAATATCTGATTTACACACCATATCCATAATATCATTTCAGCAGGGAATCAACGCTGTGTGTGGTTTACACCAACAGCCCATGTCCCTTCTGATCGCTGTATTTGTGCCCAACCGTGTGCATGTCCGTCCAGCACACCTGCAGTCTTGGCGCGCCTCCCCAGCCCTGACCCCCAAGTTCCCACCCGCCCGCCCTGCACGGCCAGGCCTGAGGTCTGCTCTCAGGGCCTCGACCCTGCCGTCCGCACCAGAGCGGTTTTGTAGCGGGTCTCCCGGGCCCTCCCGTGTGTGCACAGGTGCCAGGTGAGGGCCAGCAGAGCCCAGGTGGGCGCCTCACACACTTCCCCTGTCCCGGAGAGGTGGGGTCCGCCGAGTGACAGCGGGCTCTGTCGGTCCTGCACAGCACAGCCGAGGGCTCTGGGTCACCTGGCAGCCGGCATGGCATGCCTGCCCGGTGTGGACGAGCTGCCAGGAGGCCGGCGTTGTCCTGGGTGCCCAGGGAGCTGTAGGAGGGGCAGGAGGCCCGCAGGGCCCGGGGCAGCCCCGCCTGCACCTCTGCACCTTCCCTCCTTCCAGTACCCTCAGCCTGCAGCCATGTGACTGCTTAAAAATACACAAGCACCTTACAAATGATGGCTTCCACCCCGAAAACAAGTTTAGTTTCCACATCCACTCATATTATCCTAAGAAATGCCAGCAGTGTGGATTTCCACTGATTGAGTTCACGGGCTCCAGTTTCCCCACACGCTGTGCAGCATGTAGGAGACAATGTGGTGTCATAGTCGCCTGAGTCCGGTGAGAGGGGAGACCCTGCCTTAGGTGTTCTCACCACAACGCAGTTTAAAAAAAATGCTGGCGAAAATACCCACGTGACAGGGAAGGAGAGGCAGGTACAAAAACGTCAGATTCCAACGTTTAACTTTTAAATGGTTGCAGAGGGGTCCAAGTTTTTGGCCCCTTCTCTGTGCCCTTTCCACCAGCAGCTTGGGTGTCCTTCAGTAGAGAGTCTTGACAAGGGATTTCATGTGGTCATCTCAAGGATAAATCCTGATAAGCAGAGCTCTCGTGTTTTCTAAAGCAAGTTTCATAGTACAGTTCTTGGAAAAGATTTCATTTGGAAGTGACTGTGTTTATTCTCATGACTAGTAACTGTTTAAAAAATGCAGCCCCCCCCCCGCCGCCCACCTCCGTGTCATCCCACCAAAGTCCCCTGCCGGCCTCACCGCCCCAGGTGCCCTGAGGGACTGCCACTGCCCGGCTGTGGAAATTGCCGGTCGGCCCTGCTTTCCCCCCGTCTTTACTCTGCCCTTTCATCCCATTCTGAAGTGAATATGCTTTTTAAACAATCGAATTTCCCACTGCCATCTCCTAAATTCCATAGCAGAATGAGGCAGGACTTTAGAACAGAGGTCAGTGTGGCCCGGGGTCTGTAGAGAATATCCAGCCCGCGCTCCCCCCACCCCCTCTCCGCCGTGTGACCCGTGAGGTCCCGCGGCACTTGACTCGGTGGGGGGAAGGGAGGTGACAGCCCCCTGTCTTCTCTGGGTGGCAAAGCAGTAAGAGATTTCTGTTTATCTGAGGGCGAAGCCCACCTGTTGCTGCCCCATGATTGCCAAGAGGAGATGCTCTGCATCGCTGGGGACGGCGGTGCTGGGATCACTCGGGTCAGTGTTTCACTCAAGAGACTGACGCAAAGTGAAAGTGAACTTCTGGGTGTAAAGGTGGGGGAAATGTCAGAGGTGGGCTGATGGGCCCCCGGGCCGCCAAGTTAATTTTGCTGCCGAGTCTACCTTGCTGTTAGCTGCGGATTTTAAGGCTAGTGATGCAATCAGAGAGATTTTACCAGCATCAACATTGTACAGAAAGCTATTCCCCTTCTGCAAAATTTTTTAGAGAGGTAACCACTTTCAGTAAGAAGATGGTTCTGGGTGGTGCCAGATGCATAGGGTCAGCCGCTGCCTCGAAAGCACGGTTGGGAGGGAAGCCAGGGCTCAGCCAGTGGAAGCTTCCACTCGACACCTGCATTTCTGCTCCGATCACAGCAGAGACTCACTGGACTCCCTTTGGTCCATCACTCGGCACAGGGAGGAGCCGTACTGGCGGGTGTTGGGACCTTGCGTGTGGGGCCGGAGCGCAGAACCTTGGGGAGAGGCCTCAGGTGCCATCCACCCAGGCTGCTCCCTCAGCTTCTCACCCAGTCCGTGAGCCCCACCTGGCCCCTGGCTGAGCCCCAAATAGGGCCTGGGGGAGGTGTTAGTGAGAGGGCCCAGGGCATGACCCCTGCGGCTGGCAGAGGCCGCCAGGCGGGAGGGCATTCAGCTCCTGGTCGGAGCCATCTGCTCGAGGCCTGGGCACGGCCGCAGTGTCACTGAGCTTGAGCCCCAGCTGCATGGCCTGGGCTGGGCATGTCCGTGTCCACGCTCTCAGTAATGCCACTGTCCACGGGACAGTGGAGCCTCTGGTCCTCAGCCGCCCACCCCTCTGTCTCCTCCCTACCCTCCCTGCCCTCCCCCCAGGCGTCTGAGCCATGGGCCAGGGCCAGTGGCCCTTACTGCTCAGAACAAGGGATGGCCTCTTCCTGTCCCCCTCCCAGCCCTCCACAGTCTGGCTCATTTTGTCTCGCTGCCGTGGGAGGCATCATCCGGGTCGAGCCAGCAAACAGAATCGTGTCATTTCAGTGATTCTGCATACAAGTTACAGGGCCCGATGTCTGCATTTAAAACTGCATTGCACAATGTAAAGATGAGCGGTAATGGATTTTCTTAGAACAATGACAAAGAGCAAATAAAAATAACACAGGTCGAGAGAGGGTGACGGCAGAAGAAAGACAAAGCCTGAATGCAGGCTTCACGGCACTCCCTGCCCGTGTACGAGGGGCCTGCATGTGGTCAAGGATGCCATGCCATGGAACTCTGGCCTCCGCACCACCGACGGCCACGTGCCCACTGCACACACACATGTGCGGAAGGGCAGAGACCACTCTTCCAGACCTGCACATTCATAAGCGCAGATTTAGACAGAAAGCTCTCAGCAGTCGTCCCAAACTTCCCCTGCACCAACCCAAGAACTGAAAGCACAGCAGAGTTCCCTGCTCGACCTGAACCATGGTGGAAGCCACAGGAACCTCTGAGAGGTTGGATGGACAGATGGATGGATGGACGGTTGGACGGACGGACGGATGGATGGACAGATGGACGGATGGATAAATGGATGGACGGATGGATGGATGGACGGATGGATGGACGGACAGACAGATGGATACACAAAATGTGATCCATTCACATGATAGAATATTATTCTGCCTTAAAGAGGCTGCATCGTGGTTGAGCGTGGAGGACATTATGTCCCGTGAAATAAGCCAGCGGTGTGATTCTGCTGCTGTAAGTTGTCTAGGGCAGTCAGATTCACAGGGATGGGGAGTGGAATGGTGGGTGCCAGGGGTCGGGGTGAGTGGGCAGTTAGTGTTTAACGGGGACAGGGTTTATTTGGGAAGTTGATCTGTGGATGGATGGCAGTGACGGATGCATAACGGTTAATGTGCTGAATGCCTCTGAACCATGCATTTAAAATGGTTAGGACCGCACATTTTCTGGCATGTGTATTTTACCCCTGTAAAAACCAGCCACACATATGCCTTGTACAAGTGAGAAGTGGACGCTGTAGCAGGAGCTGCGGGTGGAAAGACAGGCAGGAAGGGCCCATGCAAGTGCCAGGTCTGGCTCACCAGGTTCCCCTGAGCCCATCAGGGCCCTGGACCCCACGGGACAAAGACCCATTAGCCTTCCCTGGGCTCCGGATCCTAGGCAGGGTGGCGAGGGCTGTGGGTGAGCCATCCCTGGAGGGAGAGTCCTCCACAACGTGGCCGAGTCACTGTTGAGGAACACCTTACACAATTCCTGGTGTTTAAAGACAGGCATTGCTTTAAACTGGGCTTCTCATCCCAGTTCCCAGAGGGCCTGGGAGAGACCTGACTCCAGCTTCCAGCTTCCCCCAAGGCGATGTTATAAGCCCTTCCCTTTGGAAGCATGGGGAGGACTCTGACGTTACAGAGAACAGGAGGAGAGTGCAGCCCAGCTACTCCTGCCCTGGCCCCGCAGTTTACCTTCATAAGAAACTGCCTGACTGATGTGAAAAGCATCTCTGCCACTGGATTTCCCCACCAGCAATAAGCGAGCTTCCCATTACCTCACATCCCATCAGCACTTGATGTTGTCAACCTTCAAACTTCAGCCACCTAGTAGGTACTTAGTAGAATCTCCTTGTGGTTTTGATTTGCACCGTGTTAAGCATAATTTCTGGTATTTACTGGACGTTTGCATACTTTATTTTACAAACTGTCCAAATATTTTTTCCGTTAAAAAAAAGTTGAGTTGTCTTCTTACTGAATTGTAAGAGTTGTTCATACATTCTAAGTGCAAGTTCATTGTCAGATAAGTGAGTTAGGTACTTTCTCCTAGTCTGAGACTTGCTTTCTCACTTCTTCATGGAGAACTTCTCATCCCCCCCCCCGCCTTTTTTTTTTTTGCCAGTTTTCTATAGATTTATCAAAAATTTTTTTAAGTAGGCTCTACACCCAACATGGGGCTTAAACTTATGTCCCCAAGATCAAGAGTCATGTGCTCCACCAACTGAGCTGGCCAGGCACCCCCGGAAGTTTTCACCTTAAGTCCAATTTATGCTTTTTTTTTCTTTTAATTGTGCTTTCTGCATCAATTTTCTTTGGTTACTTTTAAGGTTTTGTTTCTTGTCTCTGGTTTTAAATACTTTCATTATGATATGTCTTGTGGTTTTGTGTTTATACTTGTTGGGGTTTTGTTGAGTTTCTGGGATACAGGCTTATACACCTTACCAATTTGGAAAATTTCATCATTACTATTTTCTGCACCCCACCCACTTTCCAACTGGGCTGCCAACCACGCATATGGTGACCACTGGATGTTGCCTGTTGCTGCGCTAGGCCTCTGCTCACTGTTTTTTTGGTCTGTGCTTTATTTTGGATACCTTCTTTAGCTGTATCTTCAGTTCACTGAGCTTTCCTTCTTCATGTCTCATCTGGTGTTAATACCATTTAATACCACTTTTATTTCAGTTCTTGAGTTTTTCATCTCTAGAATTTCCATTTGGTTCTTTTTTTTTTTTTATATCTTTCACACCTTCTACTTCTTTCCTCATTAGGTTCATATGCTCCGTTATATTCTTGAGCAGAGTGGACATTTTTATAACTTTTCTGTTTGTGTGTGATAATTCCTCCATCACTGTCATTTCTGGGTCTGTTTCTATCGGCTAACTTTTCTTCTGAGCGTGTCTCACATTTTCTTGCTTTAGTGCCTACGTAGTAATGCTTCTGTTGGATACCAGCCATTGTGAGTTTAGATTCTCAATTATAGATTTTGTTGTATTTCTTTAAAAAGTGTTGAAGCTATATTCAGTCCTGCTGGATTCCTTCACGGCTTGTTTTGAAGCTATTTTAAGGCAGGTCTAAATTAGTTAGTCTTTCCTATAATAGGATTAGTTTAACCTCGTTACTAAGCCAATCTACCGGTTGCCCACGTATTCAGCAAGGTCTGTTCACTCTGACCACAGGGAATATGAACAATTCCCAGCCCTGTGTGAGCTCTCGAAACTGCTCTGCTGTGGCCTCCCAATACCCTTTCTTTCCCTGGGATTTGCTGTGTATGAAGTAGTTTTACCTTGATCACAAACAAGTGGTTTCCAACAGAAGACTCAGAGAACTCCATGCAGATTTCTAAGCTCTTGGCCTGCGTGGTCTTCTCCTCTTCCACAGTATTGTGCCTCCCACATTTCACCTGAGTCCCAATCTCTGCCTCCCCAACTCAATGCAACCCCTGCCCTGTTTTCCCTACCTGTGCCGAGATCATACCTTGTCTTCAGGGAGAAATCTAGGTTGTCTGAAGGGCTCATCTCCCTTGTTTCCTTTCTCCTAGGGATTACAGTCCTATATGATCTGTTGTTTAACATCTAAAACCAATTTTATGTACTGTGGCTATTTGCAGATGATTTGTTTAACACATTATATCTAATTTTTTAGCTGTTACAGCAGAAAGACAAGTCTGGACACTGTTACTCCCTTACAGCCAGAAGTGGAAAACTCAGTTTTATTAAAAAATTTTTTTTATTAATTACAAAAATAACACATGTTCACTTTAGAAAATTTAGAAATTACAAGTAGATACACAAAAATAAAATAAAAATTACATGCACCACAAAAATTAGCCACTAACATTGTGGTATATATTTTTCTGATGGGGTCCCTATGAATATATGTGTATGTGTATGACTGTGTATATATATATGTGTATATATGTATATATATTTATATGTTTTTTTACAAAAATAGGATGCCATTGCACATACTGTTTTATAATCTGAATTTTTTCACTTAATGTTATATCATAAATAAGTTTCTAAGTCATTAAAGTCTTGAGACCATTTGCCCCACGTCTTACAAATCTCCTCCATCTACCTTCCTTCCTGGCTTCTGCCCTTCCTCTTCCTCTAATTCTTCCTCAAAACTTCTCTGCAGCATCTATCCATCCCTAATATCACCTAGACATTGCAGCACACAGAAAGGGAATGGAGGTCATGGTCTCTGCCCATCTGCAGCACACCAGGAATGCGGAGTGTAGACAAGCTTCACACAGTGGAGCTGGATGTGTCAGTGTAGAGTGGATGCAAAAATGGGAAAGATTGTTGAAAAAATAGAGTCCCAGTGATCTCACAAAATTCCCCTCTGTAGAGAATTTATGGTACTGCAGTGATGGAACCAGTATTGTGGGATTTTTAAAGCTTTGACTGATCTAAAGCTTTTGACTTTGGAAAGTTTTTCTCTCTTCATAGGAAAGATGGTTTTGCCTTGCTGGTGCTCAAAATCTGCCATAATCCTGTTGCTAAAGTAGTAAAAAAAATTCATAATCTTACTAATTTGTTCACTTAAAACGCAAGGCAGAAGACAGTGCAATATAGTATTTTGATAACATGATTATTAGGACCCCTAAAAGTGTGAATGTGAGAATTTTACTTGTGGGATGTTAATCACAGGGGTAAGTTAACTATAATAAAAATCAACCTCTCACGTATGTGGGAGGTAAAGCAAGGTGAAGGGCTAATATTTAGAAGGCTTTTCTTTCCTTGTGGTATATTGTTTGCTATACTAATTAAATTAAATTTCTGTATTTTTAATGGCTTTGATAATTTCATATTTTCATCACGCTCATCAATAAATTTTCATATTTTAAAATTACAAAAATTCAATTCACAAATATGTACAGGTCTATTTCTGAGCTCTTTTTTCTGTCCCACTGGTCCATCCGTGAACCAATACCAACACATTGGGTTATGTCCTATAACTTGATAAGTCTTGATATTGGGCACGTCTCTATTGGGCAGGTCTTCAGGAGTGTCCTAGCTGTTCTTGGCTCTTTGCCCTTCCATAGAAATTTTGGAATGAACTCCTCAAATTACCCAAAAATCCCTCTTGGAATTTTGATTAAAGTCGTATTGAATCTATAGAACAATTTGGGGGAAAAATAACATCTTAATGATCTTGAGTCTTCCTAGTTATTACTATATTTCTCTATCTAAAGGTATTCTGTAATGGTTTTCAAATAAGTTTCAAAATTTTCTCCATCATGGTCTTGCAAATTTTTATAGGTATATTTGGAATGACTAGACATGCATCAAACACATTTTTTGCCAAATAACAAATAGCCAAGTGTCAGAGAAGGTCCTTGATCAAAGCCCATGGCTAAAGCTGAATATCAGAAAACTAAGTAAACACATGGATAAATATAAAATTTTATCAGAAAACTTATTTTATGAAGAAATATTTCCATTTTTATTAAAATGTTGGTATCAGAATTTTAAGTGTGATGTTTTGATGTGGAACTGATGGTGGGTAGGTGTCTCCTGCAGGTGCTTGCTTGCTCTCACTCTCAACGAGGCGCAGGGAAAGACAAGCTATGTTGGAGGTGTCTCCCTTCTATAAAGCTTTCATTTTTGTATTTTTATGTATTTATTGAATAGGGTCTTTTCTAGAGAAATTTTGAAGTGGCAAGCAACAGTATGCTTTTAATTTATCTGGATCAGATGCGGAGGATTCCCAAACAATAATTTTTCTCAAAGATCTCTTGGTTTAAAATAAAATTAAGTAATTGAAAATTAAGTATAAATTTTAAAGATTATCTTTTAATGTAATGAGTGCTAGTATGCCAAACAATTCTAGGACAGCTAGAATAATTACAAAATCTAATTCTTAGTACTGTGCTTGTATAATTACATAAAGTTTTGTGAACATATCTTGGTTCAAAAATGACAACGTTCTCTCTAAATTTATCTAGCTAATGCCTTTTCCGAAAACTCACATTAACGTGTAGTGTTTTCCTTTATTTATTTAGCTATTCGGAAGCTCTTCATTGTTGTTTTCCTGCACAAAATTAATTGCTTTCACAACTACCATTAATTATTGCAGAAATTTTTTTTACTCCAGCAATGATAAGCACACAGTTATACTACAACTAATGTCTCACTGTGGAGAGAAACTGAGATTTTTCCTTCAGCGTACATGTAGAATGTTTACCTATGCTTGTAAAGTAAATATTTACATATTAGCAATAAAATCTAATGCATGCTTTGTTTGCATTGCTAACGGTAACCTGCACAATGCTATGATGACACACAGGCTCCGGGACGCAAGAAATGATATTAAAGCCGCCATCAGACATTCCCATAGTCAAAGCCAAAGCCAAAGAGCAGATTTGGGCCAGAAACAGAGGTGACAGGTGGTGGGTAACTTTCTCTTCATTGCAATTATAAATCGCATTTTTAATAAATCACATTTTCTATATATGTTAGCATATAGAAATGCAGGTGAGCTTTGCACATTGATTTTATATTTGTATCTAGCAAATTTGCCAAATTTTCTCCTTAGTTTTACTATTTTGTCTATGTCTCTTGGGGGTCATTTCGAAGACCACTGTATAGTAGCTGTGAATAATGACAAACTGTCTTTTCTTTTGCAATGGCATTCTTCTATTGCTTTTTCTTCAGTGCACAGGCCTCACAGTGTTGAACACAAGCAGAGTTCATAGGCCTCCATCTTGTTTCTGATGCTAAACAGAACACTTTGAACATTACTTCATTCGTTATGAAGCTTGCCGAGTTTTTCAGGGATACTATGGAAACAAAACTGCAACCCCATATTCTTTGATTCAACAAGTCACACATTCGATGAGTCCCAAGTACTTAGATTAAGTGTGGCTCAAATAATTCAATCATATGCCAGAGATTGGGGGGCTCATTATAAACGTTTATTACCAAGAACCTTGGGAAGATGAAGGCTATTGACTCACGCAGGAGGAGAAATCAAGGACAAAGTCTGCAGATATTTGTAAGACACTTGAAGATGCCAAGAATCTGTTTTCTATTTTTTTTTAAGACTTATCCATTTTAGAGAGAGAGGGAGAGCATGCAAGCAGGGGGAGGGGCAGAGAGACTCTCAAGCAGACCCCCCTGAGCTGGGAAATAGACCCTGGGCTCTATCCCACAACCCTGAGATCATGACCTGAGCCAAGACCAAGAGTCAGACGCTTAACTGACGGAACCACCCAGGCACCCCTCTGTTTTCTCTTTTTAAAAAATTGCAGCAAAATATACATCATGTCAAAATTTACTGTCTTAACTATCTTTAACTACAGCTTATTGACATTAAATACACATTATCCATCACCACATTGTCCACCTCCAGAACCCTGGTCATTTTGCAAAGCTGAAACTGTCCCTGTTGAGCAATGAGTTTCCACTCTCCCTGGCCCTCGGGCTGTGGTGCCTGCCATCTACTTCCTGTCTCTGTGAATTTGACTATTCTAGCTACCTCATTAAGTGGAACCATGAGGTGTCTGCCCTTTCGTGACTGACTTATTTCACTCAGTGTAATGTCCTCAAGGTCCATCCATGTTGCAGCACAGCTCAGAATTTCATTGCTTTTTAAGACTGAATGATACTCCATTTTATATATAACACCACATTTTCTTTATCCACTCATCCATTGATGGACACCAGGGTTGCTTTCGGCTGCTGTCAACATGAGTGCACAGATACCGGTGTGAGTCCCTGCTTTCATTTCCACTGAGAAATGGAATTGCTGGATCATACGCTAATTCTAAATTTTTTATTTTTGTGAGGAATTGCCATACTGTTTTCCAAAGCAGCCGCACCACACATTTTACATTCCCATCAACCATGCACCAGGATTTTTGCCAATGCGTGCTATTCTCTGTTTTTGTCAGTTGCCATCCTAGTGGGTGTGAGGTGGTATCTCGTTGTGGCTTTGATTTGCATTCACCTAATAATTAGTGATGCAGAATATTTTCATGGGCTTAGTGGTCATTTGTATATATTCTTTTGAGAAATGTCTATTCAAGTCTTTGCCTATTTTTTAGTTGGGTTGTTTTTTGTTGTAGGAGCTCTTTATATATTCTGGATATTACCTCCTTATCAGATATATAATTTCCAAGTATTTTCTTCCATTCCTTAGGTTGCCTTTTCACTCTGCTGATTGTGTATTTCAATACACAGGAGTCTTAAATTTTGATGCAACCCTGTTCATCTACTTTTAGTTTTGCTGCCTGTGTTTTTGGTGTCATATCCCAGAAATCATTGCCAAAGCCAAAATCACGAACATTTCCCCTGTATTTTCTTCTAAGAGTTTTACAGTTTTAATTCTTGCATTTAGATTTTTGGTCCATTTTGGGTTGATTTTTGTATATGGCATATGTTAGGGTGCAGCTTTCTTCTTTGGTTTGTGGATAGTCCGTTTTCCCAACACCATTTGTTGAAAAGATGGTTCTTTCCCGATTTAGTGGTCTTGGCACCCTCGTTGACAATCACTTGACTATGAATGCGAGGATTTACTTCTGGGCTCTCCATTCCGCTGTTTTAAGCTGTCTGGCGGTTTGTCAGTGCCACACTGTTTTAATAACTGCAGCTTTGTAGTAAGTTTTGAGATCTGCAAGTTTGAGCCCTCCAGCTTTGTTCTTTTTCAAGATTGTTTTGGCTGCTGGGGTCCCTTGACATTCCATATAAATTTTAGGATGGGTTTTTCTATTTCTGCAAAAAGTGTCATTGGGTTTTGATAATGCATTGAATCTGTAAGAGAATGTAAAACTTGACCCAAGTTGGGTCAAGGTTCTTTTCTTTTTTAAAAGATTTTATTTATTTATTTGAGAGAGAGAGAGCACAAGTGGCAGGGGGAGTGGCAGGCAGAGGGAGAGCCAGGCTCCCCGCTGAGCAGGGAGCCCGATGCGGGGCTCGATCCCAGGACCCTGGGATCATGACCTGAGCTGAAGGCAGATGCTTCACCAACTGAACCACCCAGGCGCCCTGGGTCAAGATCCTTTTATGTTGACATTTATAGCTGTTCTAGATCTTACACTAGTAACTTGGAGAAGTTCTATCTTAGAAGCTCCTTTTTGTGTCATCTAGAATTCAGGTACTAACTTTCAAATAATCTCCTGTGGAATATAACAATCTTGAGGCTACACATACCAATTGCTTATCTCGGGAAACTGAATTTTCTGTCACCTCACTTGTCTGCAAGGAGATTTGTAGACTGTCAGTAACGAGAAATCTTCAAGACCTTTGTGTGGATTTCTCAGTTCAAGCTCGACTGCAGCAAACTGGTAACCCTTTCTGAGTCAGTTCTTAAAACCACATGTGACAAATTTCTGTTTATACTCCTTATCACATAAAGGAAGCTCCCACCCTTCCCAAGGTTGCTGAAAGACTTTATCATAAATGGGTGTTGAGTTTTATCAAATACTTTTTTTGGTATTTACTGAGAGAGTCATATGAGATTTCTCTCCTTTAACTTATAAAGGTGGTAAATTGCATTAATTGATTTTCTATGCAAAACCACGTTGCAAACTCAGGGTAAGTCTAACTTGTTCATGATACATTACCTTTCTTTTATAATCCTGAGTTCTGTTGCTAAAGTTTTGTTTAGGATTTGGCCTCTGTGTTCATAAGTGATGAGGTGGCTAGTCTTCACAGATGACCCCATGTCTCCCGGAATTCATGCACTGTGTGGGCAGGCCCCTTCCCCTTCGAACCTGGACTGGTGCTGCAGCCCAGTTTAAACACTAGTGTGGCGGAATTAACGCTGTGCTGCTTCTGGACACAAGTCTTAGAAAGGTCATGTAGGTTTGGCGATCTCACCATTGAGAACCGTCAGATGCCATGCAACAAACCTCGCTAACTTGTTGGAGAATCCACAAGGGGGGGCCACATGGTCAAGTACAAGTTCTGAGACCCTGTGGAGAGGGGGAGGTCCCATCATCATCGCATGCTAGCTGAGCCCAACATTCCAGCGTCCCCACCCCGGCAGCACACGGATGATAAAGCCATCTTGGACAGCCCAGTTCAGCCTGAGACCACTACAGCCCCAGGAACCTTATGTGCAGACAAGAGCCACCACGTGAGTCCTGCCAGTTGGAGAGTAAATGTTTGCTTTGTACGTCACCAAATTAAGGAGTGGTTTGTTATGCATCAAATATACCGCTGAAACAGTTTTTGTTTGGTTTTTGTATTAAAATTAAATCAGCTTCATAAAATGAGTTGGGAATATCCACCCCCCCCTTTTTTTCCTATTTCCTGGAAGAGTTTATGTAATGTTGGAATTAACTGTTCCCTGTAGGTTTAGTAGAACTTCACTATAAAACTTCCTGGCTCTGATACTTACTTTGTGGGAAGACTTTTTTTAACCATTGGTTCTATTCATTGGTTGATTAAACTTGTGGTTCTCAAGCTGAGCCCCAGGGCTTCCCAGTGTGCGGCCCGAAGTCACAGGGTGCAGATTTTTCAATTTTAGAGGGAAATACATTGTCATCTGACACCTGTTGGACACTGCATACACTGTAACTCAAGGTAGTTGATGGTTTCCACATCGGATCACACTATGTTCTTATTGATGACGTATCTTCGTGGAACTGGTTTTCGGTGATGGAGGTCAGTGCTCAATCTGAGTCCACAGTCTGAGAAGCTGTGCAGGATCCAGGGGGCACCTGCTTCCCAATACTGAGCAGCTGTGGTTGAGAAATTACTTTTTTTTTTTCAGAGTATGTGCATATGTGTACTTTTTCCCAAAAGGCAAATAAGTTGTTTGGACATAATATGTGCTTTCTCTCTGCTATCTTTGTCTACCTGCTAGAGGTTTATGAATTTTATTGATCTTTTTGAAGAACCAGCTCTTGATTTTTTTGACATTTTATGGTGACTTTCTATTTTCAGTTTCTTTGATTTCTGCTCTTAATGTCTATATTTTCTTCCTTCTACTTCCCTTGGGTTTAATTTTGCTCTTCTTTTTCTCATTTCTTAAGGTGTAAATGTTGATTATTCATTTGAGAAAATTTTTTTCTCTAATATAACCATGGAGTGCTTTAATTTTCCCCCGAAAGCACTGCTTCTGTGGCATGCTACAAATTTTGATATGGTTGTATTTTCATTTAGTTCGAAATATCTTCTAGTTTCCTTTGAGACTTAATTCCATTGTCAGAGAGCACATTTTAAATGATTTCCCTTTCCAAGATTGTTTTCCGCGGTGGATGCGACATCTTCCTTTGCTGCCAACAGTGTGCAAGTGTTCTGTTTTCCCCATATCCTCGCCAACACTTGCTTACTGTTTGTATTATAGTCGTCCTAGTCGGTGTGAAGCTGTGTCTCTCTGTGTTTTCGACTTGCATTTACCTAATGACTACGGAGGTTGAGCATCTTCTCACGTGCTTATTGGCCATTTGTACCTATTTTTTGGAGAAATGTTCATGTATGTCTTTTGCCCAAATTTCAATTGAGTTCTTTGTCTTGTTGGTGTTGAGTCATAGGAGTTATTTATATATTCTGGATATTAAACCCTCATCAGATATATGATTTGCAAACATTTTCTCCCATTCTATAGGTTGTCTTTTTATTTCTTAATGTCCTCTGATATATAAAAAGTTTTTAATTTTGATGAAGTACAATGTGTCTCTCTGTTCTTTTGCTGATCATTCTTTTATTGCCATCTCTGAGGATCCATTGTCAAATTCAAGGCCATGATGATCTACCCCACTGTGTTTCTATAAGTTTTAGTCCCTATATTCAGGATCCATTTTGAGTTAATATTTTTTTTAAACATTTTATTTATTTATTTTGATGGAGAGAGAGAGAGAGAGACAACGAGAGAGGGAACACAAGCAGGGGGAGTGGCAGAGGGAGAAGCAGGCTCCCCGCTGAGCAAGGAGCCCGATGTGGGGCTCGATCCCAGGACCCTGGGATCATGACCTGAGCCAAAGGCAGACGCTCAATGACTGAGCCACCCAGGCGCCCTTTGAGTTAATATTTATATCTGGTGTGAGGTAGGGACCAAATCCATTCTGTTCAATGTGGAAATCCAGTTGTCCCAGCACCATCTGTTGAAGAGACTACTCTTTCCTCATTGAACAGACTTGGCTCCCTTGTCAGAAATCGATGAGCTGTGGATGCATACACAGGTCTCTATCTGGACTCAATTCTGTTCCCTTAGTTCTCATACTCCACTAGTCTTATGCAATGCCACACTCATTCGATTACTGCAGCTTTGTGATGACTTTTGAAGTCAAGAGTCCTCCAACTTTGTTCTTTTTCAAGGTTGTTTTGGCCTTTTAGGATCTATTGAATAAGCACACAAATGTGAGGACCTTCATTTCAGCAAAAAAGACTGTTAGAGTTTTAATAGGGATTGCATTTGAGTAATGTTGATATTAGCAATAGTATGTCTTCCTTCTTATGAACAAGGGATGTCTTTATTTAGATTTACTTTATTTCAGCAATGCTTTGTAGTTTTCAGCATACAAACTGTTCACAACCTTGGTTAAGTTTATGGCTAGGCGTTTTATTCTTTAAGATGCTACTGCAAATGCAGGTACTTCCTTAATTTCATTTTCAGCTGGTTCATTGCACATATACAGAATTGCAGCTGATTTTTATATGCTGGTCTTATAACCTGCAGCATTGCTAAATTCCTTTATTAGCTTTAGTAGCTACCTTGTGGTTTCTTTGGGATTTTCTATGTATAGGATTATGCCATCTGCAAATAGGGATAGTTTAACTTCTTCCTTTCAAGTTGGGATGCCTTTTATTTCCTCTTCTGTTCTAATTGCTTCGGCTAGACCTTCCAGTACAATGTTGAATAGCAAGATTGGAAGTGAGCATCTTTGTCTTGTTCCTAATCTCAAGGGTAAAGGTTTTGATCTTTCACCACTAAGTATAATATTAGTACAGGTTTCTCATGAATGATGTTTATCACATTGAGAAAGTTCCCTTCTATCCCTAGTTTTCTGAAAGTTTTTGTCATAAAAGAGTTGGATTTTTTCAAATGCCCTTTTGCATTAATTTAGATGATCATTTGGCTTCTTCTCTTTGTTCTAGTGATGTGGTGTATTGTATTAACTGATTTTATTATGGTGAACCACACTGGCATTTCTGGAATAAATCCTTCTTGGTGATGGTGTATAATCCTTTTAACTTGCCCTTGGATTTGTTTTGCTAGTCTTTTACTGAGGATTTTTTAATCAATATTCATAAAGGGTATTGGTCTCCAGTTCTTTTCTTGTGATGTCTTCATCTGGCTTTGGCATCAAAGTTTAGTGCTAGTTCATTGAATAAGTTAGCAAGTGTTCCTTCCTTGTTTATTTTCTGGAAGAGTTTGAGAAGAATTGGTGCCAGTGTTTCTTGAAATATTTGGTAGAATTTTCCAGTGAAGCCATCTGGTCCTGGACTTTTCTTTGTTGGGTGATACCTGATTACTGATTCAATCTCTACTCATTACATGTCTGTTAAGATTTTTTATCTCATCTTGAGTCTGTTTAGGTGATTTATATGTTTCTAGGAATTTGTCCATTTCATTTAGGTAATGCAGTTTGTTAGCAAAAAACTGTTTATAGTGTTTCCTTGTAATCCTTTTCATTTCTGTAAAGTTAATGGTGTCCCACTTTCCTTTCTGATTTTGGTTATTTGCACCTTCTTTCTTTTGTCTTTTTCAATCTAGGTTTGTCAATTTTGTTGATCTTTTCAAAGAAGCTTTTTGGTTTTGTTTTGTTGATTTCATTGTTTTTCTCTTCTCCAGTTTACTTATCTCCTCTCTAATTTTATTATTTCCTTTCTTCTGCTAGCTTTGGGTTTACTTTTCCTTTTCTGGTTCCTCACAGTGTAAAGTTAGGTTATTGATGTGAGATCATTCTTCTTTTCAATTTATTAATTTGTTAATATTTAAATTGAGGTGTAATTGACATACAATATTATATTAGTTTCAGGCACACAACACAGTGATTTGACATTTATATACATTACAAAATGCTCAGTACAATAAGTGTAGTTACCATCTGTGACCGTACAAAGTTATTACAATGTTATTGACTATTTCCTACGTTGTCCTGTTCATCCCTATGCTGTATTTATTTTATGTCTGGAAGATTGTAGCTTTTAGTCCCCTTCACCAATGTTGTCCCTCCCAACACCAGTCTCCCCTCTGGCAACCACTAGTTTGTTTTCTATATTTATTAGTCTGTTTTGTTTTGTTCTTTTAGATTCCACATCTAAGTGAAATCATATGATATTTGTCTGTCTCTGTCTGACTTATTTCATTCAGCATAATACCCTCTAGGTCCATCCATGTTATCACAAGTGGCAAGATTTTATTCCTTTTTTGTGTTTGAATAATATTCCAATGTGTGTGTACACCACATCTTTTTTATCCATTCATCAGCCGATGGACACCTGGGCTGTTTCCCTAGTTTGGCTATTGTTTATAATGCTGCTATAAACATCGGGGTGCATGTATCCCTTTGAATTAGTATTTTTGGATTCTTTGGGTAAATACCCAGTAGTGTGATTGCTGGATTGTAGGGTAGTTCTATTTTTAACTTCTTGAGGAACATCCATACTGTTTTCCAGAGTGGTTGCACCAGCTTGCATTCCCACTGACAGTGCACGAGGGTTCCCCTTTCTCCACATCCCCACCAACACCTGTTGTTTCTTGTGTTGTTGATTTTAGCCATTCTGACAGGTGTGAGGTGGTATCTCCCTGTGGTTTTGATTTGTATTTCCCTGATGACGAGTGATGCTGAGCATCTTTTCATGTGTCTGTTAGCCATCTGGATATCTTCTTTGGAAAAATGTCTATTCATGTCTTTGGCCCATTTTTTTAATTGGATTATTTGTTTTTTGGGTGTTGAGTTGTATAAGTTCTTTATATATTTCGGATACTAACCCTTTATCAGTGGTTTTGATATGTTATGTCTCTGAGGTCTTCTTTTAAAATTTAGGCATTTACAACTTACACCTGTAAGTTTTGGTATGTTGTGTTGTTTTTTATCTCAAGTATTTCTTCATTTCCTCTTTGATTTCTTCTTTGGCCCATTGGTGTTTAAGATTGTGTTGTCTACCACATATTTGTGAATTTTCCAGTTTTCCTTTCATTATTTTTTCTAGCTTCATTTTGTTGTCATCAAAAAAGATACTTTGCATGATTTCAATTGTTCTATTTATTGAGAATTGTTTTGTGGCCTAATGTATGCTTTATCCTGGAGCATGTTCTGTGTGTGCTCGAGAAATGTGTGCACTCTGTCGTTGTTGTGTGGAGTGTTCTGCAGATGTCTGTTGCATACAGTTAACATGTTGTTCAAGACCTCTCTCTCTTCAGTGGACTGTCTGCATTGTCTATCCATGATTGCATTTTACTGTGTAACCATTTCTCTCTCCTTTCTCTCAGTGCTTGCTTTGTATATTTTGGATCTCTGTTGTTTGGTGCATATATTAATATATAATGTCTTTATCTCTTTTAATAGTTTTTAAATTTATTTAAAACAATTCTTAATATGGAAACATTTTTATTTTTTTAACTTTTATTTATTAAGTAATCTCTATACCCAACATGGGGCTTAAACTCATGACCCAGAGATCAAGAGTCACATGCTCCACCAACTGAACCAGCCAGGCACCCCAATAGTTTTTTAATTTAAAGTCTATTTTGTCAGATATTAGTATACCCACCCAGGTCCCTTCTGGCTACTATTTCTATGGAATATCTTTTCAATCTTTTCAAGATTGAAAAGATTGTCTTTGAATCTCAGGTGAGTCTCTTGTGAACATATAGTTGGATCATGTTTTTTTTTTTTTCTTAATTTTAATCCATTCTACCTATCTCTGCCTTTTGATTAGGGAGTTTAAGGTACTGATAAGAAATAACTTCTGCCATTTTGCTCTTTTCTTTGTGTCTTACATCCTTTTGTGTTCCTTATTTCCTCAATTACTGCCTTCTTTTGTGTTTAGTTGATCTTTTTTTTTTTAAAAATAGTGAATCATTTGATTGTCGTTTCATTTCCTTTTGTGTATATGTATTTAAAGATATTTTCTTTTGGTTACCATAGAGACTATGTTTAACATCCTAAATTTAAAACATTTTTTGAGTTGTTACCAATTCATATTCAAAAGCACACAAAACTACTCCTGTACAATTCTGCCCTCTCCTGTTTATGTTGTTGTCACAAGATATATCTTTATACAGATGTGCCCAATAATACAGGTTCATAAATTTTTTAAAATCCTATAGGACATAAAAAGTGGAAATACAAACCAGAATACAGTATACTCACTTCTATATTTGTACATGTATTTACCTTTGCTGAAAGTCGTCACTTCTTTAGACAGCTATGAGTTGCTGTCTTCTGTCCTTCCATTTCTAGGACAATTCTAGTGGTAGTAGACTCCCTCAGATTTTGTTGTTCTGGGACTTTCTTATTTCTCCTTCATTTTTCACTTTTTTCCATTTTTTTTAATTGAAAAATATTTTTTAAATTTATTTCTCCTTCATTTTTAATAGACAGTTTTGCCAGATATAGGATTCTCTTTTGACAGTTTCTTTCAGCTCTTTACATATGTCAACCCACTGTCTTTTGGCTGCCAAGGTTCCTGGTGAGAAACTGGCCATTAATCTTATGAGGATCCCTTACACATGATGAGTCACTCCTCTGTCAACATTCTCTTGCTGTCAACATTCTCTCTTTGTCTTTGTCTTTCCATGGTTTAATTATAATGAATTTCATGTAGGTCTCTTTGAGTTCAACCTACATGGAGTTTATTGAACGTCCTGGATTTGTAGGTTTATAGGGTTTTTTTTGAAATCAAACTTGGGGACATTTTGATTATTATTTCTTCAAATATTCTTCCTGCCCCTCTCTGTATTTCTCTCTTTCTGGGACTTCTATATGTATATGTTGGTTCATATACATATAGAATATACATATATTGGTGTTCCACCAAGTCCCTTGGGATCTGTTCTTTTTCACTTTTTTCCATTTTTTTAATTGAAAAAATTTTTTTAAATTTATTCATTTGATACAGAGAGAGAGCATGAGCAGGGAGAGAGGCAGAGGGAGAGGGAGAAGCAGACTCCCCACTGATCTGGGAGCCCGATGTGGGGCTCGATCCCAGGACCCTGGGATCATAACTTGAGCCGAAGGCAGACACTTAATCATCTGAGCCACCCAGGTGCTCCCCCATTCTTTTTTCTGCTTCTTCAGACTCAATAATTTTTTCATTGTCCTATTTTAGGTTTGCTGATTCTTCTGCCTGCTCAAACCTGCTGTTGAAACTCTCTGGTGAATTTTTATTTTGTTTGTTGTATTCTGCTCCAGAATTTCTTTTTGGTTCCTTTTTTATTGTTTCTACCTCTTTGTTGATATTCTTGTCTTGTTTGTACATCATTCTCCTGATTTGCTATGGTTCTTTGTCTATGTTTTCCTTTAGGTCATTGAGAATGTTTAAAACTGTTATTTTAATGTTTAATAAGTCTGAAGTCTGGACTTCCACAAAATGATTTCTGTCCGTTATTTTGTTCCTTTGAATGGGCCATGCTCTCCTGTTTCTTTGTATGCCTTTTATTGTTGCTTCTGCTAAGGATGACATTTGAATAGTATAAAGTGGTACCTCTGGAAATGAGACTCTCTGCTTGCTGTTGTTTGGGTTATTGAAGATTATACTAATTGATTTGAGACTTTCCCAAACTGGTATTTCAGAGGCATTGTATTCCCTGTTGATATGCTCCCTGAAGTCTTTGATCCTCAGCATCATGTTCAGCTAGTGTCTTGTTGAGATTTTCTAGAATGCTGGGAATTAAGACAAGAAACAAACAAACAAACAAACAAAAAACAGAGAAAAAGAGTGACAGAGACAAAGAGATAGAGGGAGAGACAGAGACAGAGGAAACAGAGAGAGGGAGACCGAGACCGAGAGATAGAATGTTAGAGAGATACAGAGGGAGACAGAGAGGCAGAGAGCAAGAGAGATAGAGGGAGGAGAGACACAGAGCTACGGTGCGAGCGAGCATGACCTCTCCCAATCTTTGCACGCTGGTGCTGTGCCAGGAACATCCTTTAACTGTTAGCCAGACTTGCACTCAATAAGTCCCAGGTGAAATTTTAGGGTCTTCTCAGGCTTTTTCTGAGCATGTATTGTGCCTGGGCCTATGTTTTGCTTTCTAAATTTCCCAGTATATACAGTTTATTTTGCATGTCCTAGTTTCCCTAAGAAACTCTCCCAGCTTATGCCTTAGGCAGGTTATCATATACTTTATACTGCAAATTTTGCTCCAAGAGTCTGAGGGCTGTTGGTTTGGCTTGTGGTATTTTCATGCAATTCTCATCACTTTTCTAGCCTGTGTTCCAAGTTAGGTGCAACTGACTTGAGCGCCTTGAATTGATCCTTCAGGTAGACCCCAGACCAGTGACAATAGACCTACATAATTTGCTAATAAGGTCTGCTCTGCTCCCTCCAGGACCAGGGAAGTGACTGCACAACGGGAACATGGCCACCATGCCAGGCAGGGTGGGACCAGGACAAGGAAATCTCCACAGAACTTTCCTGCCATTTGAAGTGTCTCTTTCTTGGTACAGTGCTCACTTAGCTGCTGTCAACTTTCACTGTTTTCCAGGGTTCTCAGAAAAATGATTCTTACAGTTTCTGCTGGTTTCTCAATGTTTCTTTAGGGGGATGAGCACTTAGAGCTGCCTACTTCACCACTTTCTGATGTCACTTTCAAACTTTATTTTGATGAGAATTTTCATAGCATACTTTTTGCATCCATTTACCTTGAACTGTCTATATCACTATATTTGAAGTTAATTTCTTGTCTACAGCATATATACCTACATATATTTCCCCCCTATATTCTGAAGTCTCTGTCTTTTAATTGGTGTGTTTAGATGACTTATATTTAATGTAATTATTGATGTGCTTAGATTGAGATCCATGATTTTAGTAGTTGTTTTCTTGTTCCCTCTGGTTTTTATTCCAGTTTCCCCTTTTTTGCTTTATTTTTTGTTATTTGAATATTTTAAATATTTAACTTATCTATTCTGGTTTTTTATTCTATCTCTCTGTATAGTTTTTTTTTTAATTGAGCACTTTTTTATTGTTATGTTAATCACCATATATTACATCATTTGTTTTGGTGTAGTGTTCCATGATTCATTGTTTGTGCATAACACCCAGTGCTCCATGCAGAATGTGCCCACTTTAATACCCATCACCAGGCTAACCCATCCCCCTACCCTCCTCCCCTCTAGAAACCTCAGTTTGTTTTTCAGAGTCCATCGTCTCTCATGGTTTGTCTCCCCCTCTGACTTACTCCCCTTCATTCTTCCTCTCCTGCTATCTTCTTCTTTTTCTTTTTTCTTAAAATATGTTGCGTTATTTGTTTCAGAAGTACAGATCTGTGATTCAACAGTCTTACACAATTCACAGCGCTCACCATACCACATCTCTGTATAGTTTTTTAATGGAATGTTATAGGGAATAGAATAAAGATAAGTTTTCACAGTCCACTTTGCTGCTTCAAATGGGACACAGAAGCCTCATCACCACATAGGTCTCCTCACCACCCCCACTTTATGTTTCATTTGTCATATATATATATGCATATGTATGTATATATATATGTGTGGGTATATATATATATATATATATATATTACATCTACATACACTAGAAAACCGATCAGTGTTGTAATTTTTGCTTTCAACTGCCAAACATATTTTCAAGATCTGGAAAAAAAGGTCTATTATATTTACCCAGATGTTTTAAGTTTCTCTCTGGTATCATTCCCTTCTGTCCAAAGAATCCCGTTAGCATTTCTTTTGTAGCAGGCCTGTTGGCAAAGGATTCTCTTTGGTTTGCTTCATCTGGGAATGTCTTTATTTCATCTTAATTCTTGAAGGATATTTTTCACTGGATATATGGTTCCGGGTTGACAGCCCTTTCTTTCCAGCACTTAAAAAGTGTGTCACTTCATTCTGGCCTCTGCCTTTTCTGATGTGAAATCTGCAGTCGTGAATCCTTGTTCCCCATAAATAACCTGTCATTTTATTCTCATTGCTTTCAAAGTTTTTTCTTTGTCGTTAGTTTTCATCTGTGTAATTATGATGTGTTTGAGTGTACATTTCTTTAGGTTTATCATATTTGTGATTTTCTGAGTTTCATAAAACTGAAAACACTGGGGTTTATATCTTTTGTCAAATGTGGGAATTTTCCAGCCATTATTCTTTAAATGCTTTTTTTTCTGGACCATATTCTTTCTTCTCTCCTTCTGGGACTCTGGTGGCATGAATGTTAGACAGTCTGATGTTATCCTACAGTCCCTGAAGCTGTCTCTCTCTTTTTTTTTAAATCTTTCTATTGTTCAGGTTGGAAAATTTCTACTAATGCTTGTTTAAGTTCACTGTCTCTTTCCTCTCTTACTCCATTCTACTATTGAGAATGTCTGAATGTCCACTGAGTTTTAAATTTTTCCATGACTGTATTTTTAATTTATAAATTTTCCATTTAGTTTTTATTTATGATTTCTATTTCTTTGCTGTGACTTTCTATCTTTCCATTCATTTCAAGGGCATTCAACTTCACTTCTTCTTCTTTTTTTTTTTAAAAATATGGCCAAAGGATTTGAATAGACTTTTCTTCCTGGAAGACATGCAAATGGACAATAAGCACATGAAAAGATGCACAACACCATTCTACCTCAGGAAAATGCAGATCAAAACCATGAGATACCCCCTCACACCCACTAAGGTGGCTGTAATAAAAAAGACAGTAACAGTTGTTAACAAAGATGTGGAGAAATTAGAACCCTCCTACACTGTTGATGAAAATATAAAATGGTGTAGCCACCTTGGAAAATCCTTTGGAAGTTCCTCAGATAGTTAAACACAAAATAAATCCATACTATTAGTACTCATTTCCCATACTTCTAGTCCCTGTCAACCACTAATCTACTTTCTGTTTCTGTGGATTTGCCTATTTTGGACATTTTGTAAAAATAGATCATGCAATATATGGCCTCTTTTGTCTAACTTCTTTCACTTGGCATAATGTTTTCAAGGTTCATTCATGTTATAGCAAGTATAAAGACTTCATTCCATTTTATGGCTGAATAAATATACCATTGTATGATTATGTCATGTTTTGTTTATTCATTTTTTCATTGACAGAAATTTGGATTGTTTCTACATTTTGGCTATTATGAATAGTTTTACTATGAATATTTATGTACAAGTTTTTATTTGAACACCTGTTTTCAAATTTTTTCACCTTCACTTCTTGGAGCATTTTTATAATAGCTGACTTAAAAATCTCAGGTAATTCTGACATCTGTGTCATTTTGGCATTATTATCTATGGATTGTCTTTTCCCATGCAATTTGAGATTTTACTGGTTCTTCTTCACCCCCTCCGTACTTTAGAATATAACTTTATTTATTTATTTTTATTATGTTATGTTAGTCACCATACATTACATCATTAGTTTTTGATGTAGCGATCCACGATCCATTGTTTGCGTATAACACCCAGTGCTCCATGCAGTACGTGCCCTCCTTAATACCCATCGCCGGGCTAACCCATTCCTCCACGCTTCTCCCCTCTAAAACCCTCAGTTTGTTTCCCAGAGTCCAGAGTCTCTCATGGTTCGTCTCCCCCTCCAATTTCCCCCCTTCATTTTTCCCTTCCTTCTCCTAATGTCCTCCATGCTGTTCCTTATGTTCCACAGATAAGTGAAACCATATGATAATTGACTTTCTCTCCTTGACTTATTCCACGTAGCATCATCTCCTCCAGTCCCATCCATGTTGATGTAAAAGCTGGGTGTTCATCCTTTCTGATGGCTGAGTCATCTTCCCTTGTATATATGGACCACATCTTCTTTATCCATTCATCTGTCGTTGGACATCTCGGCTCTTTCCACAGTTTGGCTATTGCAGACATGGCTGCTATGAACATTGGGGTGCATATGGCCCTTCTTTTCACTACATCTGTGTCCTTGGGGTAAATACTGGTTCTTCTTATGTCCAGCAATTTTGGATTGCGTCCTGGACAATTTGAATATTCTATCATGGGACTCTAGGTCTTGTTTAAATCCTATGGAAATTGTATATATATTTAAGGTCATATGCATGCATACTTCAGAGGTGAATCCAGATGTTCTTAAAGAACTGCATGGATCCACTTTCCTGAGATTCTCCTTCTCCACAATTTCCCTGGTACCTTTTAAATTTCCCAGAACTCCCCATTTCAATCTTCCAACCAGAAAATGGGGGCTTTAATTGCCTTCCTCTGCTGTACATTCATGCAACTAATCATGTGTCCAGCGCTGATCATCCAGAGAAGAACAAGAAAAAGCAATAATGTTTGCTTTTGTCTATCACACCATCTCCAAATGGAGAGGTTAAGCTCAGTTAAGCTCCTGCGGGCGGGGCCTTACTGCTGCTGTTGCCACTGCTGCCACCCCAGAATTGCTTAGAGATTGAGATATGAGTAAATAGATAAAATAAAAAATAGATTTCTGAGCACTAGGACACTCCCTTTTCATTCCTCAAGCCAGAGTAAGACAGCTTCTTCTGGAGACTTCTCTATCTGCACTCTCTCCTCTGAATTGTAGGCTACACAGAGTCCAGGCTGGGCAATACTGAAAGAAAACTGGTAAAGTCACTGCTAGTTTGGGGATAATTCAAATCCCGCTCTTCTCAGTCTGCCTGCTACTGTTTACAAGGACTTCAATTCGCTGCTCCATGCATGGTATTGTTGGTTGTTGTTTTAAATAGCTGCATTTAGTGGGAAAGACAAGGTGGAGCACGTTCCATTAGAACAAGAACCTGTATACCATGTCCTTAACTTTTCATGCTCCAATTACACTCAGTATTTTAATATATCACATAAAATGCACAAGCCTTGTAATTAGTCTGTATTTCTTCCACCCCACATCCTTTATGTTATAGCTGTTAGATATATTTTATCCAATATATTATGAACTCCAAAGGTACTGTTTATGGTATTTGCTTTAAATAGTCACTTGTAGTATATAGAAATTAGAGGCAAATAGAGCAAAAAAAGACTTATATTTAGCCAGATATTTACCCTTTCTTATGCTCTTTACTTCTGACAATGCACATCTGATGCCAACTCCTTTTATTGTGGAGAACTGACTTTCTCATTTCCTGTAGTGTTAGTTTTCTGGTGGTAAATTCATTTCTGTTATATGAGAAGGTATTTTGCCTAGATTCTTTTTTTTTAGACCTAATTTTTTTTTAGAGTAGTTTTAGGTTTACAATAAAATTGAGAGGGAGGTAGAGAGATTTCCCATACACTCCGTGTCTCCACACATGCACAGACTCCATTACTATCAACATCACTGCCGGGATGGTACATTTTTTACCAGAGACAAACCTACATTGACACATCATAACCATCCAGAGTCCATAGTTTACCCAAGGGCCCGCTCTTGGTGCTGTCAGTCCAGTGGGTTTGGGCAAAGATATGACAAATCTTTCATTATGTCATACAGAGGAGTTTCACTGCCTTAAAAATCCTCTCTACTTTGGATAATTATCCCCCCCACTTCCACCCCCGGCACCCAGTGATCTTTTCGTTGTCCTCATAGTTTTACCTTTTCCAAAACATCATATAATTCAAATCATACAGTATGTAACCTTCTCAGATACACTTCTTTCACTTAGTAATATGCATTTAAAGATTTCTCCAGGTCTTGTCATAGCTTAGTAGCCCTTTTTTTTTGTGTGTGCTGAAAAATATTTCAATGTCTGGATGCACCATAGTTTATTTATGCATTCACCTATTAGAGGACATCTCGGTTGCTTCCAAGTTTTGGCAATTATAAATAAAGCTGCAATTAATGCCTGAGTACAGGTTTCTGTGTGGACATAAGTTTTCGTGTTCTTTGGCTAAGTATAAAGGAGCATGATTGCTGGATTGTATAGTAAGGGTATATGTTTCGTTTTATAAGAAACTGCCAAACCGTCCCAAAGTGGCTGGGCCACTTTGTATTACCATTACCAATGTATGAGAGTTTCTATTGCTCCACATCCTTGCTAGCATTTGGTGTTGTCAAGTATTCCAGATTTTGGTTATTCTAATAGGCACATAGTTCTATCTCATTGCTGTTTTAATTTCCATGTCCTTGATGACATAAGATGTGGAGCATATTTTCATACCCTTATTTGCCATCTGCATATCTTCTTTGGTGACGTTTTTGTTCAGGTCTTTGATTTTTAATTGGGTCTTACTGTTGAGTTTTAAGAGTTCTTTTGGTATATATTTTTGATAATAGTACTTTATCAAATGTATCTTTTGCAAATATTTTCTCCCAGTTGTGGATTGTCTTCTAACTCTCTTGATATTGTCTTTTGCAGAGCAGAAATTTTAAATTTTAATGAAGTCCAGTTTTTCAATTATTTCTTTGATGGATCATGTCTTTGGTGTTGTGTCTAAAAAGGCAAGACCAATACCGAGGATCATATAGGTTTTCTTCCCTGTTACCTTCCAGGAATTTTATAGTTTGTGTTTTACATTTAGGTCTATGATCCACGTTGTCATTTGTAGTGAAGAATGTACGATCTGTGTATAGATTCATTTTTTGGCTTGTGTATTTCCAGTTGTTCCAGCATCACTTGTTGAAAAGACTATCTTTGCTCCATTGTATTGTTTTTGCTCCATTGTCAAAAATCAGTTGACTATATTTATGTGGTCTATTCCTGGTTCTCTGTTTTGTTCCCCTGATCTATTTGTCTATTCTTCCATCAATACCACCCTGTCTTGATTACTGTAGCTTTATAGTAAGTCTTGAAATCAGGTTGCATTAGAAGAATTTTGTTCTCCTTTCATACTGTGTTGGCTATTCTGGATCTTTTGTCTCTCCATACAAGCTTTAGAATTAGTGTGTAGATATCCACAAAATAACTTGCTGGTGTTTTCATTGGTATTGCATCGAATCTATAGATCCAGTTGGGAAAAACTGACATCTTGGCAATATTGGGTTTTCCTGTCCATGAACACGGAATATGTCTCCATTTATTTAGTTCTTCTTTAATTTCGTTCATCAGAGTTTTGTAGTTTTCCTCATATAGATCTTGTATGTATTTTGATATATATTTCAGTATTTCATTTTGGGGAGTGCTAATGTAAATGGTGTTGCATTTTTAATTTCAATTTCTACTTGTTCATACAGGAAGGCAATTGACTTTTGTCTATTAATCATGTATCCTGCAACCTTGCTATCATCCCTTATTAGTTTCAGGTTTTTTGTTGTTGATTCTTTCCGATTTTCTACATAGATAATCATGTCATCTGCAAACAAAGACAATTTTATAACCAGACATGTTTTATTTCATTTTCTTGCCTTATTGCATTAGCTAGGACATCCAGTATGATGTTGAAAAAGAATGGTGAGGGAACTTCCTTGCCTTGTTCCTGGTCTTAGTGGAAAAAGCTTTGATTTTATCACCATATTGTATGATGTTTGTTCTAGATTTCTTGTAGATAGTCTTTATCAGATTGAGAAAGTCCCCTTTTGTTCTTAGTTTACTGAGAATTTTTATCAGGAATAGGTATTGGATTTTGCAAATTCTTTTCTAGCTTTTAGTGATAGGCTCATGTGAGTTTTCTTTTTCAGTCTGATTATGTGATGGATTATAACATTTAATTTTTGGATGTTGAGCCAGCCTTGCATACCTGGGATAAATCCCACATGGTTATGATATATATTTCTTTTTGCATATTTTTAAAATTCAATTTTCTAACATTTTGTTGAGAATTTTTACATGATCTATATATCATAATATATATCAATAAGCCCATCAAATGTAGTCTTCCTATCTATTATAGTGTTTTTTTTTTTTTAATCTCTAGCATTTCTTTTTTGGTTTTAGGATTTCCACCTCTCTATTTACATTGCCCATCTGTTCTTGCATGCTGTCTACTTTATCCATTAGAATGCTTAGCACCTTAATCATAGTTGTTTTAAATTCCCTTCCTGATAGTTCCAACATCCCTGACATGTTGGGTTCTGATGTTTGCCCTGTCTCTGTGTGTTTTTTATTTTGTTTTGTTTTTTGTCTTTTGATGTGCCTTGTAATTTTTTATTGAAAGCTGGACATGATGTACTGGGTAAATACATCATGTGTGGGAGGAAAAGTGTTCCACAGTCCCATGACTAGAGCTCAGTCTTTCAGTGACATTGTGCCCCTGGACTGTGACCTACACAGTGCTTCTCAGATTTTTTCTCAGGATGGCTAGAGTGGCTGGACTTGGCTATTTCCCTTTCTTAGGTCATTTAGGCTCTGATAAAACCCTGGCAGTTTAACTAGTTTCCTGAGGAAAACCTTGTTCAGAACAGAGTACTCAGGCTCCCTTTTTCCCTCCTCCTACTGGAAGCATGAGTGGATTTTTCTCTAATATTTACTGTAAGGACATGGTCGAGCTCCTGGAGGTAAAACTCACAATATTGTGTCTCCCCCTGCCCTTCCCCCACCCATGACTGGGTCGCTCTGGAGTCTTTAGTTCTCAGGGTTGTCCACACTGAGCTGCATGCACTTAATCGCAGTTCAGGTTTCCTAGCCTGGTGCGGGTTCCAAGGTGGTTTCTGCTTGTGTGCCTCTGCCCTGATAAGTTGTTATTCTCTGTGTTGTATGTCTGTCTCTCCAATCTTGGGGACAGTGGTTTGTCCTGTTCCTCCTACCCCAAAGGATCCAAGATGAGTTGTTGAATTTTCAGCTTGCTCAGCTTTTTACTTGATGTTAGGACAGAGTGGTGAATTGGAAGTGGAACTGGAAACTGGAATTTCCCAGCTGCCTTTTTGCAAAAATAGACCCAATTTTGCCTTCAAAGATATTTTCACTAGAGAGAACTCTGGGATGACAGCTTTTTCCTTTCGGCACTTTTCCTGGCCCCATTCATATCCATGAAACGTCAACCACTAATTGAATTGTGGTTCCCCTATATTTAACATGTTGCATTTCTCTTGTTATTTCAAGATCTAGTCTTCATATTTGGCTTCAACCATTTGACTGTGTCTCAGCACAGCCTTGTTTCTATGTATCCGGCTAGGTGCTTATTGAGCATCTTGAATCCGTAAACTTATGTCTTTTATAAGATGGAAAATTTCGGCCATTATTTCTTGAAATACTTGGTCTGTCCCATTATTCACTTATGCATGCATAAGATCGTTTGATGCCACCTACTAGGTCCTTTGGGCCACAATCTTTTTTTTTTTTTTTAATCAATTCTTAGGCTTTGTTTTCCTTACTATGCCATTTGTATTTATTGATTTTCAGGGTTACTTATTCTTTCTTCTGTCATCTCCATTTGGCCATGAAGTCTGTCTACTGATGTTTTTATTTTAGACATTAGGTTTTTTCAGTTCTAGAAATTTTCTTTTTTTATTCCTATTTTTCTGTGAACGTATTCTACTTTACTGAGGATAGTTATAAAAGTCATTTTAAAATCTTGGTCTGTTAGTTCCAGCACCTGCGTTATCTTGGGTTTTATATCAGTTAATTTTCTCTTCTCTGGAGGATGGATTCCATTCCCCTGGGGGTTTGTTTGTAAGGTGATTTTGGAAATTCTGGAAATTCAAAATATGAAGATGTGCTGCCTTAAGATTCTGTTCATTTTCTCTGGGGAGTGCTGTTTCTTGGTTTTGACAGGCAATCATCTTGTTAGGCTGCAAACCAGTCTTTATTCAGACTTCCTCTCTTTAGCAAAGATTCTTAGAGTCTCCCCACACATGTGTAGTTCAGAGACAGACAGACAAGATTTGAGGATCCCCTCTCTGGATTCCCCTTCTGAGATTCTCTTTCTCTCTCTCTCATGGTTTCACTGGATTCTTGCCTAGTACTCCAAGCCATAAAAGTGGGGTTTTCCCACCCACATCATTGGGGGCTGTGCACCCTGTTCATCACACTGGCCCTCCGTAAAGCTTGCAGAAACAGGCACTGACTAACACAGTGTCCTCTGGTGTGGACTTCCCCACACTGCATGCTTCTTATCTCCGGTCCCTCAGGCAGGCGCTTTTGTAGATCTCTGAATGCTGTAGTTGTTCCTGTGAGCATGTTGGATCTTATTAGTCATTCTTAGAAACAGAAGGACTTCCTAATCTCATAAAGATGCCTTGGAGTTTTTGTCACATAAGCTATTCACCTTTTCCTGTAAAACTTCTAAAGATGTTCTATATTTTTAGATCCTGTCAAGAAGTGTAGCACACTAATGCATGCTCTCTCTCTTTTCTCTCTTTCCATATTTTCTACTTGGTCATTGTTGCTAGTATATAGGCATGCTATTGAATTTTAAAAGTTGATTTACATTCATTCACCCTCCCCCTAAATTTATTTTAATTATTTCAATTTGATTTTTTTTTTCATTTCTAGAGGGGAAGATAACCTCTGTAAATGATTGCATCTTCTATTATTTTTATTTCCCCCCTTATTGGAATAGCCTATCTTTTTGCTTTTTACCCTTCTCTGACATCTGGGCCGTGCCTCCACTCCTGGCCACATATTTCTCTCGGAGGGTCATGCCTGACCTGCCAAAGGAAGAGACGATAGTTTCGAGGACGCTATCCAGGACACAGGTGATTTGAGACCTATTTTTCTTTCCAACTTGACTCATTAGTTCAGTCAAAATAGCCAAAAAGTACATGTCCAAATACAAAGTCTTGGAAGATTTTAGGTAAAATTAGTAAAGGCTTTGTTAGACACACATACTGAAAATAGAAGAGGTGGAATTAATTTCTAGTGTTAGATTTTGGTTTTATTAAGGACAAAATGGAGCAATGTTTTATTTTTACATTCTTTGGTCTAAGTATGATGGAAATAACCTAACTTCTCTTGGATAAAACTGCAAAGTAAAGCAGAGAACTAAAGAAATTACAGAGGTAATTCATTTCAAAATTTGTCCTTGGAATATCAAGATAATTGAGTGCATTGTGCAGATATTATTTGCTTGAATTACCTGAAAAGTTGTTTTATTCTCCATTTCACCTTTATAAATAAAACTGTGGTCTAGGGAAGGAAAATTGGGTCCTTGCTTTTCTGAAAAAAATCATAAAAAAACAATAAATAGAAAAAGTATATGAAGAGACAATTCACGGAAGAAATATAAATAGCCAGTATGCATATAGAAATAAAATATACCTTACTAGTAATGTGGGAAATAAAAATTAAAGTAACAATTAGTATGATTTTCTTTGCCTACTAGACTAGCAAAAATTTTAAAAGTTGACAATATCCCAAGTTAATAAGCCTGTGGTGGAATACATGATCATTATTGTTTGATACTGGGGGACTGTAAATTTCCTCACACTATCTGGAGGGTATGGAATGTAGCACAAATGTCCTTAATTCCATATTCTTCCCTAAATCAGTGCCCCATACCTCATGACTTGGTGGTACATGTAAGTGTAGGCTCAAGCGTGTGATTTATGGCAGTCCGTGGGATGTTGGCAAAGTGCAAACAGGAACTTGAGGGGTATGCGATTGAAGTTGCCTTCTCCCTGTGCACCTCTCCCTTTACGTGGAGAAGGTGCCAGGGCCGCCCTGCTGGAGGGCTATATACATGTAAGCAGAGTGACCCAGACCTCCCAGCCCGGGCCAGCCAAGATCACCCACCCAGTCTATCTGCGACACACAGGCAAGCCAGGCACCCAGACACATGAGCAGGAGAAGCCAGCTTTGTGGTAATTTGTTACATGGCATTACTTGGGAAGAAGGTAACTGAATCAGAAGGCAATATGCTACTCCAGCACGATTTTTTAAGTGCATAACCCTGGCAATCATATTTCCAGGGAAAGGCAGAAATGTAGATGAACTGACAGGCTTGCAAGATGCCCATGGAAGCATTACTTATTATAGAAAAATTGTTAAAATATTTTTAAATTTCTATCACTAGAGAAGAATTAAATAAATTAGGATATAACTGAATAAGAGAATATTATATAATGATTCAAAAGAATAAAGTAGATTTATATTAAACTGATATGGAGAAGTGTTTATAATATCTTAAATAAAAATGTTATCAAGCAGTAGGCATAATACAATAGCATTTTGTTTTTAAAAATTACTTATGTAAAAGCATAGAAAAAGATCTGGACAGAAAAAAAAAAAAACCCCACCATTTGTAACTCCTGAGAAATCACATTTAGGGGAGTGACTTTAACTGTGTGTACAGTTAGTGTCTTTATAATGACCATGAATTACTATTGTAATTCAAAACACATGAGAGAAATAACTATTGGATTTTTCTCAGTTGGTTTTTATTTTTTATCTTATTCTGTTTTTCAGTCCTCCTGAGATACAGTTGACATACAACATGTATAAGTTAAGGTGTACGGCAGAAAGACCTGACCTATATATATCATGAAATGATTTTCACAATAAATTTAGTTAACATCCATCTTGTATAGTTACAAAAGAGTTTTTTTTTTTCCCCTTGTGATGGGAACTTTTAGAATCTTCTCTCTAAACAACTTTTCCCTATACCCACAGCAGTGTTAACTATACCCCTCATATAGTACGTTAGACCCTTGGTGCTTACTTACCTTATAACTGGAAGTTGGTGTTTTTTCATCACCTTATCCAACACCCCCACCCCCACCCTCCACCTCTGGTAACCACACATCTGATCTCTGTTTCTGTGAATTTACTTGTCTTTATTTTTACTTCCACATACAAATGACACAATATAGTATTTGTCTTTCTCTATCTGACTTATTATTATGCCCTCAATGTCCATCCATATTCTCAAAACGACAGGATTTCCTTCTTTTTATGGCTGAATGGTATTCAAATATTATATATATAATATATAGTGTGATATATATATATCACATTTTCTCTATTCATCCATCCATGGATACTGAGGTTCTGTCCATGTCTTGGCTACTGTGAATAATACTGCAATGAATATGGGGGTGCAGACATCTCTTTGAGATACTGATTTTATTTCCTTTGGATATATGCCCAGTAGTGGGATTGCTGGATCATATGGGATTTATGATTTTAATTTTTTGAGGAACCTCCACCTTGTCTTCCACAGTGGCTGCACTAATTTACATTCCCACCAGCAGCGCATTCCCTTTCCTCCACATCCTCATCGACACTTGTTATTTCTTATCTTTTTGATATTAGCCATTTTAACAGATATGAGGTGATATCTTATTGTGGTTTTGATTTCTATTTCCCTGATGATTAGTGACAATGAGCATCTTTTCATGTACCTGTTGACCACTTGAATATCTTCTTTGGAAAAATGTCTTTTCAGGTTGTTTGCCCATTTTTAGTTGGATTACTGATTTTTTTTTGCTATTGAGTTGTATGAGTTCTTTACACATTTTGGATATTAACCCCTTATCACATATGGTCTACAAATATTTTCTCCCAATGTTACCTTTTCACTTTGTTGATGGTTTCTTTTTTCTGTGCAGAAGCTTTTAGTTTGATGTAGTCCCCCTTTTTTTTTTTTTATTGCTTGTTTTTTTAGGTGTCATTTCCAAAAAATCATTACTCAAGATCCTGTCAAGGAGTTTTTTTTTCCAGTGAGTTTTTCTAGGACTTTTATGGTTTCAGGCCTTACCTTTAAGCCTTTAATCCATTTCAAGTTACTTTTTGTGAGTGTTGTAAGATAGGAGTCTAGTTTCATCCCTTTGTATGTGAATATCCAGTTTTCTCAGCATCATTTATTGAAGAGACTATGTTTTCTTCAATTGAGTATTCTTGACTTTCTTGTCCAATAGTAGTGGACAGTATATGCTTGGGTTTCTTTCTGGGCTCTTCAGTCAGTCCTATTTACCTATTTGTCTGTTGTTGTGCTAATGCCATACTGTTTTGATTACTTAGCTTTGTAATACAGTTTGTAATCAGAAAGTATGATGTCTCCTGCTTTGTTCTTCTTTCCCAGGATTGCTTTGACTATTCAAGGTCTTTTGTGGTTCCATATGAATTTTAGGATTTATTTTCATCTTTTAAAAAATGCCATTGGAATCTTATAGGGATTTTTTAAAAAAGATTTTATTTATTTATTTGAGAGAGAGAGAGCTAGAGAGCACAAGCAGGGGGAGCAGCAGAGGGAGAGGGAGAAGCGGGTTCCTCACTGAGCGGGGAGCCTGACTCAAGGCTCGATCCCAGAACACTGGGATCATGACCCGAGCCAAGAGCAGACAGATGCTCGACCAACTGAGCCACTCAGGCACCCCTTTATAGGGATTTCATTGAATCTATAGATGGTTTTAGATAGGATAAACATTTTAGCCATATTCATTCTTCCAACCCATGATCATGGTATGTCTTTCCATTTATTTGTGTCTTCTTCAGTTTCTTTCATCAATGTCTTATAGTTTTTAGTGTATACATCTTTCACCAACTTGGCTAAATTTATTCCTAAGTATTTTATTGTTTCTCATGCTATTGCAAATGGGATCATTTTCTTTCTTTATTTTTCAGATATTTCAATGTATAGAGATACAACTGATTTTTGTATGCTGATTTTATATTCT
Organism: Callorhinus ursinus; assembly: GCF_003265705.2. NCBI lineage: Eukaryota > Metazoa > Chordata > Mammalia > Carnivora > Otariidae > Callorhinus > Callorhinus ursinus. The sequence goes on from NW_027397098.1 coordinate 15,591,778, forward strand.
GTAACTTTACTGAATTTGTTGATTGGATTTAACATTTGTGTGTGTGTGTGTGAAGACTTTAGGATTTTCTATACATAATATCATGTCATCTTCAAATTGAGACAGTTTTACTTCTTCCTTTCCTATTTGGATGCCTTTTATTTCTTTTCCTTGTCTGATCATTCTGTCTAGGACTTCCAGTACCCTGTTGAATAGGAGTGGTGAGAGTGGGAGCCCTTGTCTTCTTCCTGAACTCAGAGGAAGAGCTTTCAGCCTTTCCCCACAGAGGATGATGTCACTGGTGGGCTTGTCATATGTTGCCTTTATTATGTGGAGGTATGTTCCTTCTATAGCTAATTTGTTAACAGTTTTTATCATGAACAGATGTTAAATTTTGTCAAATGCTTTTTTTGCATCTATTGAGATGTTCATATGATTTTTATCCTTTGTTGTGTTAATGTGGTGTATTGTTATTGATTTGCATACATGGAACCATCCTTGCATCCCAGGGATAAATACCACTTGATCACGGTGCATGATTCTTTTTTTTTTTTTTAATAATGCTGAACTATTTTTTAAAAAATATTTTTAAAAAGTAATTTCTGCACCCAACATGGGGCTCAAACTTATGACAACAAGATCAAGAATTGCATGCTCTACTGACTGAGCCAGCCAGATACCCCTGGTATATGATTTTTACGATGCACTATTGAATTTGGTTTACTACCATTTCGTTGAGATGTTTTTGCATCTATAAACAGGGATAGTGGCCTGTTGTTTTTTTCTTGAACTGCCCTTATCTGACTTTGGTATCAGGGTAATGCTGGCTTTATAAAGTGAGTTTGGGAGTGTTTCCTCCTATTCTAACTTTTGGGAAAGTGTGAGAGGGATTGGTATTAATTCTTTGTTAAATGTGTGGTAGAATTCACCAGTGAAGCCATCTGGTCCTGGACTTTTGTTTCTTGGGATGTTTCTGATTACTAATTCAATGTTCTTGCCCATAATTTGTTCAGACTCTCTACTTCTTCTTGATTCAGTTTTGGTAGGTTGTATGTTTCTGGAATTTATCCATTTTTCTCTAGGATGCCCAATTACTTGACATATAACTGTTCTGGGTAGTCTCTTTTCATCCTTTGTATTTCTGTGGTATCAGTTGTCTCCTCTTTCATTCATAATTTAGTTGATTTGGTTCTTTTCTTTTAATGATTAGTCTAGCTAAATGTTTGTCAATTATGTATATCTTTTCAAAGAACCAACTTTTGGTTTTGTTCATCTTTCCAATTGTTTCCTGTTCTCTATTTTATTTACGTCTTCTCTAATCTTTATTATTTCCTTCCTTCTGCTAACTTTGGGCTTAGTTTGTTCTTTTTCTAGTTACTTGATGTGTAGACTTTTAAAATTATAATAAATTTAATAATTTAAAAGTAATAGATATCATACACTCAAGTGGATGGCTATTATTTAAAAAAGCCACAGTAGGGGTACCTGGGTGGCTCAGTGGGTGAAGCTTCTGCCTTCGGCTCAGGTCATGATCTCAGGGTCCTGTGATCAAGCCCCGCATTGGGCTCCCTGCTCAGCGGGGAGTCTGCTTCTCCCTCTCCCTCTGCAGCTCCCCCTGCTTGTGCTCTCTGTCTGTCAAATAAATAAATAAATTCTTATAAAATAAAATAAAAAGACAGTAACCTTTCTGTTTTACAAAAATGAAATTTCATTACCTATTATTCTACCAATTTATTTTTACATAACATACGACAGGTATTTCTGTCTCAGCCTAGCTGTCATTTACAAGTATTTCTTCAACAAGTCTCTCATAAGGTTTCCATCACAAAGTGCCACCAACTTGTAAACACCTTCTAAGAGCCTAGAATGGTGCCTGGCATACAGCAGACAGCATGGGAAGCTGAATGAATAAACAAAATGTTGATGATGATAAGTGCTTCAAAATACCTCTATGTTAATTATTATTTACAAATCACACAATCCAAACTGTAATGCCAAATGTATCCTGGGGTCAAGATTAAAACCCTGATGTATTTCAGTTACTTTTTAAAAAACTTTTCTAAAGAGCTTAATGTAAAAGTATTCCCTTAAAATGCATGGCTCACCTCCACCACATTTAGGTTGTGGAGGTAAAGTTCATATCTGATTTGTAAGGCTTCGCTGTGCTATTTCCCTTAGGTACCCCTGAAGGTCTCCTTTTGTTGATCTGTGGATAGTAAGAGAGAAGTGATACCTGTGACCTAAAATCTGGGCCCTCATCCTGTCCTAGGTCTGGGCAGTGATGAGGTTTTCACCTTTGGGGAAATGGCTATGTTTCCATTTTTCTCCTCTTTCTCTATTAACGGTGGATGGTATCAATTCCTTCTGAAGGGCTCTGAGGTCCTGGGATGATGTAGAAGCTGCCGTGCAGTGGGGAACGTCCCCTACGCACCTGTGAAGACCGGGAAGCCCTGGTCCTGGCACACCTGGGGCGTTGTCTTCCCTCCTCCCCACACCGAGGTCCTCCTCTCTCCCTCTGCCTCCCCCTTTCCAGGCAATTGACAGCAACAGGGCCCCCAGGAGGATCCCCCGGAGCCTTCTTCAAGTGTTCTCAGGTGTCCAGATTTGTCACGGGTAAGGTTGTGCTTCCCAGATTATTTTCACCCCTTTCAGAATCAGGGCACACATCGCCGCGCTGGTCATTGTCCACCCACGCCATGCAGAAGCCATGCCTCTGGGCAGCGCACGGGCCGACCCGCCCCTTCACCGCCTGGCTGCTGGCTTCGCTCGGCAGCCCCGGGGGAGACGGCAGGAGATCCAGTGGGCCAGGAGCCGGCAGGAGGCCTTCACTCTCTCTCTTTGCTTCTCTCTCTTCTTCCTCTTGCCTCTGCAGGGACCACGATGGCTCAGGTTCCCCGAAATTGCTGCCCTGCCCGCCGCTGGGTTTCACTCTTCCTTGGTCTCGTTCTTAACACTGCTCACATGACACCGTGGCAGCCACCACCTGTGGAGTGTGCGGCTGACCCTGAGATGTGCTCGGGAGGGATGTGTGCTGGAGAGCGCTCTCGGGGCGAGGGAAGCGGGACTGGGGAGGGGGAGCTGAACAGGGCACCAGGGCCCCTGCGGCCAGCCGTGGCTAGGTGGGCCTCCTGGGCGGGCTGCGGGAGGCTCGCTGAGCAACGTGCAGTCTACACCTTGGCCACATAGCAGAATGTGTGGTGCGGACGATGGGTCTCTGTGCTGGGCCCCTAACCTACGGCCCGTTTATGACGTGGCTTCAGTGAGCAGATGTGCGCTCCAGCCAACTTCTTGGGGGCCTTTGGGGCAAGCTGGTGGCAGATCCAAAAGATGGCTTTCTGCCTTAGTACCTGCCCCACTTTGCCTGTGTGAAGGAATGGCCTTTGGTCTACACTGCTGCTTCTTCCCAGCTCTGACCGTTCAGGATCAGGGGCCCGTCCTGAAGCAACAGACAAAAGCCTCAAAAGTGTTTCCTGTTGAGAAGCCGTAGCAGGTATCTCGGGTTCAGTCCACGTGCCCGGTGTCCGCCCTCGGCACTGCAGGGCTTTTAATGTGCTCCTATTTCAGTTATTAAACGCCAGCACCTCTGAGCTGTGCACGGCCTTGCTCTGAATACCGCCCAGCAAACTTAGACTCCAGTATCAATTATTTACTTATGACTCTGCCCCAGGACAAACATCTGCTCTTTCTTTTAAAAGTGATTAAGTTTTTCCCATGTGGGTTTAAAGTCTGGTATTTCATAATTGACTTGATATATCAGTCTTGGAAGCTCTGCCCTGTAGCCCGGTGAGGAGCGGCGACATCCATCCTCCGTCGGTGTCTGTCGCCAGGGGCTCAAGAGCAGTGTGGACAGAAGGCCAGTGATTCACAGAGGGCTGTGCACCTCTCAGCACTGGTGGGGCGCCGGGACAGGCCAGAGGGGCGCCCGGACAGGGTTGCTTGTGGAAATGACGCCTACTGCGTCCTTCACAAGAGAATGCTGTGTGCTCTCTCTTCTCCTGGGTGCTCTCCAAACGTGTGGAACCGGAACGCAGCGTTGAGGGAATCCCCTGGGTCCGCTCGGTAACCGTGACAGCGCCATGGCTTTCTTCACGGCGGTGTGCGCTGGGCGGTGTGGGAACCCTGCCGGCCCCACATGACCAGCCTCATCTCCCTGATGGTTTCACCACCTTTGCTTTGGGCCCCTTGCCTTTCCACGTGGTTGCCCCCGGGAGTACCGAGCTGTCCCTCCACTTGGGGTCTGGGCGGGGCCTTTCCTCGGCCTCCCCTTCCCCCTCCTCCGCCCCTTTCTCCGCCATGTGCCCTTCCCCCTGCCGCCCATGCACCCTTTAGGACAACAGGTTTCTCCCCAGCCCCAGGACAGAAGGAACAGGAAACTGCTGTCAGGGGTCACAACGTGACCTCTACAGCTCTCCCACGTGTGCGCTCTGCACCAGGAGCCAGAGGACGCGCGCGACCCACGCGAGCTGCGCTCCAGGAGCGTGCCCGCAGGGCGTGAGCCGGCAGCTGCCGAGACAGCGGTGCGGGTGTAGGGCGGCCCCTGGACCCACTGTGTGCGGCGGCCGGACTCCGGGAAGGGTCGGGCAATGATGGCCGAGGGGGGGTCCGGGAGAGAACTTATCCTTGTCAAGTGTGAAGGTTAATGTGATGTGTCACTTTGGCAGGGCCCAGGGCTCCCAGACGGGTAGTGAAACGTTACTTCTGGATGTGCCTATGCGTGCCTTTCTGGCCTCTGAATTGGTGGGCTGAGTAAAGATTGCCAATGGGGAGCATCATCCAATGCTTTGAAGGCTCAAATAGAACAAAAAGGCAGAGGAAGGGAGAATCGCTCTCTCTGTTGAGCTGGATGTCCCTCTTCCAGCCCTCAGCCATGCGCCCCTGTTTTTGGGCCTCAGACCATGGGCTCCCCTGGGTCTCCAGCCGCAGACCTCGGTTCATGGGACTTTTGAGCCTCTGGGATCACATGAGCCAATTCCCATAATAAATCTCTTGTCCATGTCCATACATACCAAGAACGCTGGCTAATAGTACGAGAGTCTCCATGACATCCTGGACACCTGCTGGATCTGCTCTGATGCAAAGGTGCTGTGGCAATGTTTTCTGACCATCGGGTATGGAGTTGCCTGTTAGAGAAGGGGGCTGTCTGGCAGCCAGCGCACACCCCACACACTCCACTCAAGGCAATGGCAGGAGAATTCGCCTACAGATGTAAGCTAAGGGACAGAGAGAGCCAAAGAAAGAGCACCTGTAGGGTCAGGCCAGGCCCACTCCCCAGACCAGCACCCTGAGTGGAAAGAAGGTGGGCTTGGGGCCTCCACAGTCGGCTGGCCCACTCTCCAGGTCTCCAGCCGCATGCTGAGCCCCCAGAAAATGCCCCCAGACACGGCAGGTGGCTTTGCCTGGAAATGGCAGCGTGCAAACCCCCCCACCCTCCAGGGCCAGAGAGCCCGCTGCCATGTGGCCATGCATCCAGCAGCGCCCGGCTGGCCACTGGTCAAGCTGAGAATCACGGTGCACAGCATATCAAACTTACACTGTCCGTTTCTTTAAGTGGAATCCTTACTTAAAGCGCCAGCAAAGGCAGCCGAGGGCAGAGTCCCTGACCTCTGCATGTTATCTGGTCCAGGAATTGGCAGATTTTCCTGGAAGGGTCCCGAGAATAAATACGGTCTCTGTCACACCTCGCTGTTGTGTTGTCCTGCAAAAGCAGGTGATGGCACAGGAATTCATGAGGTGGCCTGGCGCCAACGAGGCTTTATTTGCAGAAACAGGTGGTGCCCAGTGGACCGGCGCCTGGTCCCCTGTGCGGTGAGTGAGCAACGCTTGCTTCCAGCCACCGCCTGCAACCAGGCCTTCCAAAACACGGGACTAACTTGGAAGGAAACCATTTCAACCGCCCGGTAAATGACAGTTCTGTTTTTTAGCTGTTTAGGTCAAAAAGTCTCGACTTCTCTTTCCATCATAGCCCATATGCAATCTGCCGGCAGGTGATGAGAGCGCGGAATCTGCCGCTTCCCCCGCCCGCCTGCCCCCCCGCCCGCCCGCTGGCACTGCCCCGACCCCCCCCCCCCCCCCCGTGCCCCTCTGAGGCCCGGGCCACCCCGGGCCCGGGGGGGGCCCCCTCACCCTCCCGCAGCCCTGCGTCCCCGTGCCTCTCGGCCACACCTGCCTTCTTCCTCCCGCAGCCCTGTGTCCCCGTGCCTCTCGGCCACACCTGCCTTCTTCCTCCCAAAGCATCTGCTACCGCCTCTGTGCGTTGCGGGCTGCTTGTTCAGCCCAGGGTCACTTCCCGCACCTCATTCCCTCCCTCCCTGTGGAGGCTCCCCCTCACCCCGCCCCTGCGTTCTGTGTTGCGTTGTCTGGTGTATTGGTTTGCTCCGCTGCATAACAAAGTACCACCAATGAAGACTTAAGCAACAAAACCTCATCCTCCATCAGACCCGGAGGCTGGAAGTCGGGGACCAAGGCGCAGGCAGGGCTGGTCTGTCCTGCGGCTGGAGGGACAACCTGTCCGGGACCTGGGGGGCCTCAGTCCCAGCAGCTGGTGCTGCTGGAGGTCCTGCGGTCCCTCTGCTCTGTCTTCATACCGCACTCTCCCTCTGCTGAGTCTGTGTTCAGATTCCCACTCTTCATTAGGACGTCGCTGGGTTCGGGCCTAACGCCCTCCTTCTCACTTGTTTGATTCTGTTGGATGACATGGGTCCAGCAACACGTAAAGTGACCCGAGGGAGCCAGTTAGCACGACTCCAGCTGTGCATCCGCTGGTTGGAGCTCCGTGCCGTGGGGTCAGCCAGTGGGGCTTGGAGGGGAGCGTGGAGCTAGGTCCGCTGACGCAGGGCCAGGAAAGACCGGATAGCTCAAACTGCATGACTGCAGGGAGGCTTCATCAAGGGTTTTTCACAAGGGATGGTGCAGGAGCCCCAGAGTCATCAGGCCCCTCAGCAGAAAGAGCTGCATGACAAGGACTGACACCTCTGGGGGACACCTGGCAGGACTGCCCAGCCTCCTGCTCCTGCCTTCTGATCTGCTGCCCTTGAAGCCAGGCCACAGGCTAGAGGGGCTGGCTGGTCCAACCCCCTCCGGCTAGTATCCTGGGATGCAGAGCAGGAAGCAGGAGAGTGGAGAGAGTATTTGGGGTTGGGGACAGGGAGAGAACGTCATACAGAAAGGAGGTTGTGGGCATTGAGTTTGGGGAGCCCATGACACAGCCAGGCGGAGACCCAGTGAGCAGCTGGACGGGGCAGTGTGCAGAGTCCTCTGTCAGAGTTCCAAGCGGGAAGTGTAGACATAAATCCACAATGTTGCCAGTGTTGGTGGAGAGGGTGAGAAGTCGAACTTCGAGGAAAGCCCCTGGGGACCACATATACGTAAGGGTCAGGGCAGTAGGACTTCGAGGGAAAAGCCAAGGCAGTGGGTCACAGTCTGAAGAGGCTGTGGAAGGAAAGCCAACTGGGGAGGAAGCTTGGAGAAGTGGGAGTGGTCAGTGGTAGTAAATCGAGCACAGAGGTGAAGACAGCCGAGGCTCAGTACATGCCCTGTTGGGCGCGTCCACACCCCCCCCACCCCCAGCAGAGCTCCTTTTCTTGCAAAACCGAACTTCTGTGGCCCCGAACGTCTAGGTCCCCATCCCCTCTACTTGCTGCCTCTATGAACTCGAGGGCTCCAGCTGCCTCGTGTAAGGGGAATCCTGCAGTATTCGTCCTGTTGTGACTGCCTGGTCACTCAGCAATATGGCTAAAGCCTCATGCCTGTGCAGGCAGGAGCCAGAATTTCCTTCCTCTTCAAGCCTGAACACCTGCCAGTGTGTGTATATGCCACATTGTGTGTATCTGTCCGTCTGCCAGTGGACACTTGGGCTGTTTCCACTTTGGGGCTTCATTTATTTTGAGGGGTTGTTTCGGAGAGGATTCTTCGTCTCCGCTGCTACAAATCTCAACTGAGCTCAGTAATGAGAGGCAAGTGTCCTTTAACAATCGTGGCCTGCCTGGTTTGCATTTCCAAGGAACTTTGTTTCTCTTCTTTTAAGTCTTCAATGTGAATAAATCATGTCAATAAAAGTGTTGGTCGAAACCATCTTCTGGACAAAATTGATGTTTATTTCTGTTTTTAGGGTTTTTTTTTTTTTTTAAAAAAGACTTTGTTTTTAGAGCAGTTTTAGGTTCACAGCAAAATTGAGAGGAAGGTACAGAGATTTCCCATATACCCCCGCCCCCCCCACGCACCGCCTCCCACATTATCACCATCCCCACCAGATGGTACGTTTGTTACAACTGACATGTTGTCAGCATTCAAAACTAATCACCAAAACTAAACATACTCTCACCATATGATCCAGCAATTGTGCTCCTCGGTATTTGCCCAAGAGTTGGAAACATGTGTCCATACAAAAACCTGCCCACAGGTGTTTATAGCAGCTGTATCCAAAGCTGCCAGAACTTGGTAGAAACCAAGATGCCCTGTAGTAGGTGATGGACCTGTCAACTGTGGTCCATCCGGACAAACAGAACGTTATTCCAGTGCTAAAAAGAAAGGAGACTTCAAGCCATGAGGAGACACGGACCAACATAAAATGCATCCCCTAAGTGGAAGGAGCCAATCTAAAAAGGCTTCATACTGTGTGATTCTACTATGACTTTCTGGAGAAAGCAAAACCATGGAGACAGTAAGATCAGGGGGTTGCCGGGTGTTGGCAGGAAGGGTTGGATGGCAGAGCATGGAGGGTTTTTAGGGCAGTGAAACCACCCTGTGTGATACCACAATGGTGGACACATGTCATCATATGTTTGTTGAAACCCATACAATGCACAACACCAAGAGGGACCTCTAATGTAAACCGTGGATTCTGGAGATGTTTAGTCTTTAAGAATGTCTTTTAAAGAAATCAGTTGGTTGTGTTGACTAGTTTAACAGAAGAAATACTTGAAAACTCAAGAGGCCACGTGCACAGCAGAGGCTTTTTACTTGTGCTAAAACGAGTTCAGGATTCCAGGCACGCTCCCTCGATCTGGCTCGGGATGGGGAATATTAATTCGTACTGTCCCTCCAGGTCCTTCAGGTCCGCCTCCTACACAGATGTGGCATTCTAGAAACTTTAAAGCCAAATGAAAGTATTCCAGGGATTCAGGAGCTTTCCAAGGTGACCGTAACAGCTGCTCATGGTTGGCGGAGGCCGGAGCAGACAGGCGGTTCTCCGGGTGCCTCGTCAAAATCAGGGGACACAACTGGACACAGACATCATGTGACCATGCAGCAAGGAGTCAGCACCAAAATTAGAAAGACGCCTGCTGGAGGAGAAACAGTTTCTTTAAAACCGCCAGCCAATATTTGCAGAGTGAGGTGCCATGCGCCCATCCCTGTGCCAGAGACTGCGGGGCACAGATACAAGCCAGTTCCAGGCCAATAGCATGAACCTCTTCCTGCAACACCGAGGAGCAGAGTAGTGAAATCCGCCTGCCAAAGAGAAAGAAAGTGGACCCACCTGGACCCATAGATGTGAACAACCGGGGCCCAGGACAGAGGGAGCCATGTGGCACAGCCTCTGATTCTGCCCTTGTCCCTAGATGCTAAGGAGCAACCCGAGAATTCTTGCTAACGCCCAGCGACTGTGGGGAAGCGGGCTGGCCAGTTGAGCTGACCAGGCAGGAGAGGTGAGGAGCGTCCTCTGGAGGAGGAGACCCGGGTGCCACCTCCAGACTTGTTGGCCCAGGATGAGCCCTGAGGCTTGCTGGCTTCCAGAGCTTTCTGCTGGGTTGGAGAAACGTCCTGACTCACCAGAGTGGGGCAGCATCTGGCTGGAGGGAATGGGGGGCAGCCCTCACAGAGGCAATTACCTGGATATCAGAAGAGAACACAGGGCCCAGGCCTCCAGGATGGAGGAGCCCACAATGAACCCACTGAACCCACTTGCTCTGCACATGCTCACACATACCCCTGGGCTGGAACACAGCCATGTCTCTTGCTGCGATGCAGAGAAAACTGGTCTCAGAGAAGGTTGGAAGGACATGAGGAATTCACCCGCGTGTATGAGAGCAACCACAAAGCCGCCCGAGTTCACGGTGAGCAACGTGGACAGCGGAGCCCGGCATGGAAACTGGGGAAGGGGGAATCTTTAAGACCAACAAACCAGGCTGGGAAAAGCACCACAAAAGCGAAGAAGTAAATTCTTGCTTACTAGGGAAATATATAATTATATTAATTCAGTAAAACAAACGTTTGAAAATGAGATGGTAAAGCAACAGGAAGTGTTGCAGAGCTGAGAAACGATGAATCGATGAAGCAAAACTTTGCAGAGGAGTATCTTTTATTCACAAACAAGGGAAAGGACCCATGTGACTGAAAAGCCAAACTTGATGGCATGGGGAAAGGGCTGAGATCATCAGACGCAGAGGGAAAAGTCCAAGAAGTTCGAGCACTAGTGACGATGTTGTAGGGAGAGGTGTGCGTCCCTATACCAGGGTTAACTAGTGTCCCTAAACAGCGATCCCATAAATGGAACAGAGAATGGACTTAGTGACTTAACAGAGGAAAGCTTTTCTAGAGGGCCCTAAAATAATGTTCACCAAATGTCAGTTCTGTTTTTTTTTTTTTTTTGAGATCTTATTTATTTATTTGACAGAGAGAGAGAGAGAGTGAGAGAGGGAACACAAGCTGGGTGAAGGGCAGAGGGCGAAGTAGTCTCCCTGCTTGGCAGGGAGCCCGACAGGGGGCTCCACCCCAGGACCCCGGGACCATGACCTGAGCCGAAGGCAGATGCTTAACAACTGAGCCACCCAGATTCCCCGGTTCTGTTTGTTTCTTAATAGTGGGATTTGGGATGACATTTTAAAAAAAATATCACTTTTGGTAACTGCCACAAGTTGTTGATGTGCATAAATTAATTTAAAAAAAATAAAAGCTTCATTACCTAAAAACATGTGCAGCGTATGGAGATAAAAAGCAGACTTTGGAAGGTGCCTTGGTGGCTCAATCGGTTAAGCGTCTGGGTTCAGCTCAGATCATGATTCCAGGGTCTGGGGATCAAGTCGCAAGTCGGGCTCCCTGCTCAGCGGAGAGTCTGCTTCTCCCTCTGCCTGCCGTTCCCCCTGCTTGTGCTCTCTCACTCACTCTCTCGCAAATAAATAAATAAAATCTTTTTAAAAAGCACACTTGGTTTATGAGAAAAGATTTTTGCTTTTTATTTATCCCAGAAGATTGAACAGAGCACATACTGAAAATTCTATCTCCATTAGTGCTGCTCAAAGCACATAAGAAAGCCAGTAAGGAATTATTTCCATTTTTCGTGGAATCTAAGGTGGCTACAGCCACAGGCACACCAGTGTGAGTCACAAAGAAAGGGAAAATTCTGCCAGCCAAACTTATGACAAGCTATCATTTTAAGATACAATGTATTACAGAGGAGTTAAAATGTGAAAAAATGCACTTAGAGAAATAAAGTATCAAATTTGTAGGTCGGAGTAAAATTTGTGTTGCCCATCCTTGTATCTTCCTTCTGCATAACACAGTACCAGTGTATCAACCACCTTTCTAACGTGTTCATCTACATCAAAGAGTTTAGCGACTTGTAGAAGACAAGTCACTTAAAAAACAAATATGTATCGAGTGGTGGTTAGTGATTTTGAGGACTGAAAGAACAACTTATATGAGCAAAAACTTCCATGAATGTTTTTTCTAATTCCTAATGTATAGAGAATATTTATTTATCTATTTATCAAGCCTCTATAATGGGGACACTGGAGGAAAATCTTGACAGTGACTCACAAGGGGCCAAATAAGGCCCCTTATTGCTCGTACCCCTGTCAGCAGCAACAACTCAACATGCATCATTGACAAGAGTGCCCTGTGGTTGCTGGGGATCCAGCACTGTCTGCAAAACGACCCAGGGGAGCCTCAGGTCATAGGCTCCCAGACCTTGGTCCCAGCTGCGGACCCTAAAATGGCCAGTGACCCAGCTCCAGCCCCTCTTGGCCATGGTCCTGGGGCCCCTGGAGAGCACTGTCTTAGGCAATCACGCATGCATGAGAGAACCTAGTGGACATCCAGGAGTCCAGTGGAGAAGCTCCAGGTACCAAAGGGACAACAGGTTCTGAGCCTGGTGCCCTAGGGAAGGAAGAGGAACAGATTAGCTGCATCACGACTACCGAGCAGCACAGCTCAGGCCAAGATAGCCATTCTGAGCCATGGTTTCTCCTGTGGGGGGGGGGGGAAGGAGGGTGTATGAGTGAGATCTGGCTCCCCAGCTGTGCAGATGCTGCCAACGACACCCATCTCCCTCTTGCTCCATCCAGAGTGCTAAGTCGTGAGCTGCATGCCTGGGGGTGGTGAGTGGCTAGGAAAACCACAGCCAGGGCTCAGATGGTAGCAAAGAGAAATAGATCCTACCAACCATGTCAGGTTTTCATCGGGAGGCCTGCCTGCAAACTGCTGGGGCACCTCATCCATGGATCCTCCAACTGGCCCATGGGTACCGCCAGCACTCTGTCTGCCTCCCCCCCACATCCCTTCTCCATGGCCAGTTCCCTGGCCACACTCCTCATGGGGAGACTGACTGTTGCAGATAGCTAGTGAGCATGTACAGAAAGCCATTCTGAATCTGCAGGCTTGGGAGAGACCACGAACCTGAGAATTAGCACCACCCCCGGCAAAGCAAAAGAGAGACTATCAGCACCTGGCCTGGTGCACAGCAGGCTGAAGAGAAGGCATTCAAGCCTAAGAATATTGCCATAAGAGGGATCAAGAAATATGGAGCAGGTATATGCATAGAAGGTCTGAGAAAGCATCAGAATCCCTAGCAGGGCTGACAGAAGGTATTTCTCTCCCAAAGGCAGTTAAAGAAGTGACTACTTCAAACATGAAGACAGCAATGCAAGACCTCAAGGAACATGAAAAATCAAGGAAACATGACACCACCAAAAGATCACAATGATTTTCCAGTAACCAAAAGATGCCACAGACATGGAGATCTGTGATTTACCTGATAAAGAAATAAAAATAGCTGTTTTAAGGAAGCTCAATGAGCTATAAGAAAAAACAAAGACAATTCAATGAAATCAGGAGACTACAAGAGCAAATTTAGAAGTTTAAAAAATATAAAAATCATAAAAAAAACCCAAACAAATTCTGGAGCTGAAGAATTCAATGAATGAGATGAAAATACAGCAGAGAACACCAACAGCAGACTTGATAGGTCAGGAGAAAGAATCTACGAAGTTGAAGGTGGGAAATTTGAAATTATTCAGTCAGAGGAGAATGAAGAAAAAAGAACCAAAAAGAGTGAAGAAAACTTATGTGAACTATGAGATAACATCAAGAAAAGCAATCCACAAATTATTGGAGTCCCAGAGAAGAGATGGAGAGGGGGACAGAAACTTATGTAAAGAAATAGTGGCTGAGAACTTCCCAAATCTGGGGAGAGATAAGGACATCTGAGTTCATGAAGGTCCTAGGTCCCCAAACAAATTCAACTTAAAAATATTTTCTTTAAGACACATTATAATAAAATCAAAGTCAAAGAAAGAATCTTAAAAGCAACAAGAGAAAAGAAGCTTACCTCCTACAAGGGGAACTCATGAGGCTCTCTGTGGATTTCTCAGCAGAAACCTTGAGGCCAGGACACAGCAGGAAAAATGAGGTGCTGCAGGGAAAAACTGCCACCAAGAATACTCTACCTGGAACAGCTGTCCTTCAGAAATGGAAAGGAAGACGTGCCCAGAAGTAGAAGGAGACCTCCACCAGACCTGCCTTTCAAGAAATGCTGAAAATTCTTTAGGCTGAGATAAAAGGATGTTAGTTAGCAACATGAAAACATGTGAAAACACATGATGTGCTGGCAAACACAAGTATGTGGTCATATCCAAAACCCTGTCATACTGTAATATCGTTGTGTGTTAACTCTAGCAAAGAGTTCTCACTCCAGTAAAGAAATGAAAAGATGAAAGTATTAAAAATAATTATAGCTATGAAGATTTGTTAATGTATACAGAGTATAAAAAGATACAAATTGTGACCTCAAAAACATAGGAGAGGGAATAGAAAGGCGAATGTTGGATGGTATCAAAGTGAAGATGTTTTCAGAGTATGGCTGATTGTTAGATCTACGATGTTTTTTTCTGTAAGCCTCATATTAACCACAAAGCCAAAACCTATAGTAGATAAACAAAATAATTGTCTGTTCACAGAGGAGGGTACCAAGGGAGAAAGAAAGAAACAGGAAACTATGAAGCATCAGAAAACAATGAATAAGATGACATTTGTAAGTCCTTACCTATTAATAATTACCCTAAATGTAAATGGATTGAATTTTTCAGCCAAAAGTCATAGAGTGCTGAATGGATTTAGAAGGAGACCCAGCTATAGGCTGCCTACAGGAAACTCACTTGAGCTTCAAGGACACACACAGGCTCAAAGTCAAGGGACACAAAAAGACTCCATGCAGGTGAAAACCAAAGGAGAGCAGCGGGTAACCCTACTTACATCAGACCAGATAGACTTTAACACAAAAGCAATGATAAGACAGAGGTCCTTGTACAATGATAAAGGGGCCAGTTCATCAGGAAGATAAAATAACTGTAAATATCTTTGCACCTGATATTGGAGAGCCTGAATATATTAACCAACACAAACAGATCTGAAGGGAGAAATAGACAATACGATAATAGTAGGGGACTTCAGTACCCTACTATCATTAGCGGACAGACAGAAAATCAGGGAAACGTTGACTTAAATCCTACTTTAGAACAAATGTACTTAACAGATGCATAAAGAACATTCCATCCAACAGCAGAATCCACGTTCTTGTCAAGTGCACATGGAAAACTCTCCAGGATAGACCATATGTTAGGTCACAAAAAACAGTCTCAGCAGATTTAAGAAGATTAAAATCATACCAAGTGTCCTTTCTGACCACAATAATTTGAAATTAGAAATTATTTAAGAGGGGGTGGGTGGGTGGCTCAGTCAGCTGGGGGTCTGCCTTTGGCTCAGGTCGTGATCCCAGAGTCCTGAGAGTCTGCTTCTCCCTCTGCCCTTCACCCTGCTCGTGTTCTCTCTCTCTCTTGCTCTCTCTCTCAAATAAATAAATAAAATCTTTAAAAACAAAAAAGGAAATCATTAAGAAGAGGAAAACTGGAATATGTACAAATGAGTGGGCATTAAACAACATACTCTTAAACAACCAATGAGTCAAAGAAGAAATCAAAAGGGAAATCAAAATATCTTGGAGCAAAACCAGAAACATAACATATTAAAACACATGAAATGCAACAAATGCAGTTCTAAAAGGAAAGTTTATAGTGTCAAATGCTTACATTAAGAAAAAAGAAAGATCTTGGGGTGCCTGGGTGGCTCAGTTGGCTAAGTGTCTGACTCTTGATTTTGATTCAGGTCATGAACTCAGGATCATGGGAAGGAGCCTCGAGTCAGCCTCCTTGCTCAGCAGGGTGACTACTTGAGATTCTCTCTCCTTCTGCCCCTCCCCCTGCTCACACACTCTCTTTCAAATAAATAAACAGATCTTTTAAAAAAAGAAAAAGAAAAAAGATCTCAAACAACCTAACCTGGGACCTCAAGGAACTAGAAAAATAAACTAAGCTCAAAGTTAGCAGGAGGAAGGAAATAACAAAGACTAGAGCAGAAATAAATGAAATGGAGATCAGGGAAATGATAGAAAAGAGCCACAGAACTAAGAGCTGGTTTTTTGAAAAGACAAATAAAATTGACAAACACTTAGCTAGACTAAGAAAAAAAGAGAAAATTCAAATAAATAAAATCAGAAATGAAAGAGATCTCACAACTGATACCACAGAAATACAAAGGAATGAGTCTACTGAAAACAATTATATATCCCAAATTGGACAACCTAGAAGAGCAGGATCATATCCTAGAAATACACAACCTATGAAGACTGACTCATGAAAAAATAGAACATCTAAATATACTGAAAATAAGTAAGAAGATTGAATCAATAATCAAAAACCTCCCAACAAAGAAAAGCCCAAGCTCAGACAGTTTCCCTGGTGAATTCTACAAAATATTTAAAGAATTCATGCTAATCCTCAAATTTGAAAAATTAAAGAGGAGGAAACATTTCTAAGCTCATTATACAAAGCCAGCATTACAATGATACCAAAGCCAAATAAGGATACTACAAGATAAGAAAGCCCTTTAAGATAAGACCAGTATCCCTGAAAAATACAGGTCCAAAAAATCTCAGCAAAATATTAGCAAACCGAATTCAGCAACACTTTAGAAGGATCATACACCATAATCAAGTGGTCTTGGCAACATTTTTTGGGTATGACACTGAAAGCACAGGCAACAGAAGCAAAAATCAACAAGTAGGACTTTATCAAACTAAAAGCTTCTGCACGGCAAAGGAAATAACAGAATGAAAAGGCAACCTATGGAATGGGAGAAAATATTTGCAAACCATCTATCCGGTAAGTGGTTAATATCCAAAATATAAAAGGAACTCCTAACAACGCAATAGAAAATCAAATGGTCTAATAAAAATTGGGCAGAGGACCTGAATGGACATTTTTTCAAAGAAGACATACAAATGGCCACCAGGTAACGCTCCACATCATTAATCATGGGGAAATACAAGTCAAAACCGCAGTGGGCAACCCTGTTTGTTCTCTATGGTTAATAAGCTCTTACGGTTTGCCTCTACCCCTTTTTTTTCTTCCTTCCCCTATGCTCATCTGTTCCTAAATTCCACATATGAGTGAGATCATATGGTATTTGTCTTTCTCTGATTTATTTCACTTAACATAATACCCTCTAGTTCCATCCACGTCATTGCAAATGGCAAGATTTCATTTTTTATGGCTAATACTTGATTGTATATATACACCACATCTTCTTTATCCATTCATTAGCTGATGGACATTTGGGCTCTTTCCATAATTTGGCTGTTGTTAATAATGCTGCTATAAACATTGGGGGGCATGTGCCCCTTTGAATCAGTATTTTCATACCCTTTGGGTGGAGGGGCGGTGGGCAGGGGATGGGATATAGATAGGTGATGGGTGCTCAGGAGGGCACCTGTTGGGATGAGCACTGGGTGTTGTATGTAAGTGAAGAATCACTGAATTCTGCTCCTGAAACCAATATAACACTATATGTTAACTAACTAGAATTTAAATAAAAACTTGAAACAAACAAAAAACCCACAATGGGCTATCTACCTCACACCTGTTAGAAAGGCTATTACATTGGGGCGCCTGGGTGGCTCAGTCGGTTGGGCGACTGCCTTCGGCTCAGGTCATAATCCTGGAGTCCCGGGATCGAGTCCCACATCAGGCTCCCTGCTCAGCAGGGAGTCTGCTTCTCCCTCTGACCCTCTTCCCTCTCGTGCTCTCTCTCTCTCATTCCCTCTCTCAAATCACTAAATAAAATCTTTAAAAAAAAAAAGAAAGGCTATTATCAAAAAGACAAGAGATGACAATGTTGGCGAGGATGTGAAATAAAGGGAATCTGGTGCACCATTGGTGGGAATGCAAACTGGTATAGCCACCGTGGAAAACAGTATGGAGGTCCATCAAAAAAATTAAAAACAGGGGCGCCTGGCTAGCTCAGTTGATAGAGCATGGGACTCTTGATCTCAGGGTCATGAGTTCAAGCTCCACATTGGGCATAGAGATTACTTTTTAAAAAATTAAAAGTAGAACTACCATATTATCCAGCAATCCTACTCCTGGGTGTGTATCTGAAGGAACAAAATCATGACCTTGAAGAGATACCTGTACACCTGTGTTCATTGCACCGTTATTCGTAATGGCCAAGCTACAGAAACAAATTGAGTGTGTGTCTACGGATGAATGGATAAAGAAATTGTTGTTGTTGTTGTTGGTGGTGGTGGTGGTGGTGTGTGTGTGTGTGTAATGGAATGGAATGTTATTCAGCTATGAAGAGAAAGGGAGTCCTACCATTTGTGACAATATGGATGAACCATCAAGGCATTATGCTATGTGAAGTAAGTCAGAGAAAGACAAATATAGTATGATCTCATGTGGAATCTGAAAAAGCTGAACTTTAAAAAATTAAAAAGGTGGACTTGTAGAAACAGAGTAGAATGGTGATTGCCATGGGCTTGGGGTGGGTAACTGGGGGGATGTTGGTCAAATGGTACAAATTTCCAGTTTTTAAGATGGGTAAGTTCTGGGGATCTAATGTACAGCATGGTGAATCTAATTAACAATGTTGTATGACATACTTGAAAGCGGCTGATAGTATAGATCTTAACTGTTCTCACCACACACACACAGACACACACATTGTAATCATGTGAGGTAATAGAGGTGTTAACCATTTCACAATACAAATGTGTATCAAATCATCCCCTTGTACACCTTAAACTTATGCAATGTTATACATCAGTTGTATCTCAATAGAGCTGAAGAAAAGGAAATCCTCCACAATATTTCTTTCCAATTTCTTTCTATTTATTATAATTTTTTAAATATATGACTATTTATTGTAAGATTATATATTTGAACTTATACATGGACTTTTACATATCTTGAGCACTTCCCATGTTAATAAAAATTCTTCATAAATATAATTTGGATGCCATTACACTATTACACTGTATGAATACATCATAACTCATTTAACAACTAGTCTACTATTGAGAATACATGTAGTCTCCAATTTTCCTCTCAAAATAGGCACAGATAGACACATACATAATTTCCCTTGAGGGAAGCTCTCGGGATACAGACCTAGACCTTGTATAGAATGTCATTCTGGAACCTCAGTTTTAGTAGATAACCAGTTTATAACATACATATGATGGAGCAATGAAATTTAGTGTCCTGACAAAATAGCAAAATACTGCTCTGTATGAATTTTGATATTTCCTTTTAAAATTGTATAGAGCATACACAACAGATAAAGAAGTTGAATCACTATGTTGTCCACCGGAAACTGATGGAACATTGTGTGTTGGTTAGACTCAAATAAAAAGGTTAAATAAAGAGAACAATAGTTTGAGTAGGGGCTTTTCTTAAGTTGGAGGTCAACTCCTTCCTATTTCTATGGGTCAGTCACGCATGCCACCTGTTTTATGGTCAAAATGGAGGGAGATGTGGATTCAGTATTTATTGCACTTGTACAGGGAAGCTAAAGATCAATTGTGTGACAACATTCTTCCCCATCTTCGTGGCTTCGAGGGAGGGGGTCAGTGGTTGGAATAGAATGTGCCCGTGTGCAGGCGCACATAACGATTGTCCATCCACTCTCCCATGTGACATGCGATCTAGTTTCTTTTCTTCTAAGATTAAAGACAGGTCAAGGGATGGGAATTACAAGAACGTTGTCAGAGTGTGAAGGTTGACACAGAAGATACTTGTCTGAGTGTTTTGGGCAGGTGTGAAAAAATATAGGTATTGTGGTGAGAAATTAGTTGATACACTTTAAATTTTTATTAATGGACAAATCAATATTAAAGAGCTGATTATTACTAGTTAAACATTCAACATTAAATTTCAAATGAATTTCATTTCTATCCACAAGTCTAGTATTAGTGGAAAAAGCAGTGAGAAGGAGGAAGGGTGCCACAAATTCAGTTTTTTCATACACTACTAATATTGCTGTTGACATATCGACCCTTCCCAACATGACCATTGCCCTTCCCTACTGAGGACATTATCTGTTCAGTCTTTGTTTGAGGTTCTGTCTACACTGGAATGGCAGAAGTGACAGCACATGTCTAAAAAGGAAAGGTGGTTCCTCCAATGACTTTGTCCCTAAGTGTCCAAGTAAGTTTTCGAAATTCTGCTTTTGATGTGCCCCTCTCAGAGTTTTCATTTTATATTAGCATATAGAAATACAGGAGGGGCGCCCGGGTGGCACAGTTGACTAAGCGTCCGACTCTTGGTTTTGGCTCAGGTCGTGATCTCAGGGTCCCGGGATCGAGCCCCATATCGGACTCCATGCTCAGCGGGCAGTTTGCTTCTCCCTCCCCTTTTCCCCCTTCTGCTCGTGCTCTCTCTGCCTCTCTCTCTAAAAATACATAAATAAAAATCTCTTTAAAAATACAAGAAATTCTTTAATTGTAAGAAAATTCTTTAACTTTTTTGAGCTAGCTTATTCAAGCCTGGTTGACATCAGAGCCATCTTTTTCAAGTCTCCCACTAATATTTCTTGGACAGTCCTTGGGAAGAGCTGCTTTGTCCTGCCCCTCCATTGGCAGCATGTTGACTATGGTTCTGTGTTAGTTTGCTTGGGCTCATGACAAGTGGGGGCTCACACAGCAGACATTTACTGCCTCGTGTCCTGGGGCTGGGAGTCCGAGGTGCAGGTGTGGGCAGGGCTGGGGTCTCCCAGTGCTTCTCTCCCGGACGTGTAGATGCTGTCCTTGCCCGGTGTCCTCACGTGGTCATCCCTCCTCGCGTGTCTGCGTCCTGATCTCTTCTTACAAGGACACCTGTCATATGGGATTAGGACCCAACCTAATACCCTCATTTTACCTTAGTCACTTCTTTAAAGATCCCATCTCCAAATATGGTCACATTCTGAGGCCCACATGTGAATTTTGGGGGCACACAATTCGGCCCATAATAGGTATGAAGAGCTTTGAAATAAGACCTGGAGTTTCACTGGCTGTACTTCACCTCCTTTGGTCTTGATTTTTGTCTTTGAAAAGTGGGAATAACCATATCTCCTTAGTAGATTGTGTGAGGATAAGTCAAAGTGTACATGCAATGCCAACGGCTTGACGTGGAGAGGCTGAGTGCTCAGTAAATTTTGGTCACTTGACCTACACTCTCCTTTTCCCTAACCTCTTTCTCCCAACATCTACCTACCGCCTTCCCATCCAGCCTGACATTTAGTTTTGTAGCCCAGCTACAGCATCGTCATCTGTAGACACCCACCGCGGACCCGTACCCAACTCTGCCTTCTTTCATCTGCAAATCCAGAGAGCATATATTGAGGCTGTGTGTCTCCTTTTAAACCTGGCCCTTTGGTTCTGGCCACTGGACTCAACTATGCAGACCTCAGACCAAAGAGTAAACCTTGTACAGTTCAGGCGCCCAGGACTAATTTGTTACAGCAGAAGCCAAGAATGCTGGCTGAAACATGGTGTGATTTACATCTGTGGAAAGGGCAATTGAGAATCATGATGAAATCACCAAATAAAGATCAGAGAGGCTCTGCCTTGGCCAGCCAAATAATACATATAGAACTTTTTTAAGAAGCCCAGGTGTGACCGAAATCTTCACACTTAGCCCTACCTCCCCTGATGGTGCTTCTCAGCCTTTTTCTTACTGCAGTTTATTCCAGAGTACCTGGGTGTTACTTATGCCCTAAAGTATTTGTGCTGTTTAAATAAGCTAGAACAGGAGCGCCTGAGTGGCTCAGTCGGTTGAGCATCCAACTCTTGATTTTGGCTCAGGTTGTGATCTCAGGGTGTGGAGTCTGCTTGAGAGTCTCCCTCTCCCTCTGCCCCTCCTGCTCGTCCTGTCTCTCTCTCTAAAATAGATAAATCTTTAAAAAATAAATAAGCTAGAGCAATTTCATCTCAATTTTAACTAGAAGCTTAACAAATACTTAAGTGGATAAAAAATCAAATATAAAATTCAAGAGTCCTTTCTGTGTAGTTAAGGAAGGAGAAATGGAGACATTACAAAGGTAATTTTATCACACATGGGGCACGTTTTAAAATAGAACCTGACTTGTAACCTTAGTCTGATCTATGGTTCTCAGAATAGAGAACCACCTGTAGGTGAAGGCTCTTGGGGGTGTCGTACAGCGTGGTCCTCCATAGCTGACCCGTGGAGGCAGACCGAGACAGACGTGAAGTGTGGTGTGTAAGACAGGAGCCCAGGGGAGGCTTGAGCCTGTGTGCACGTGTGGCGTGTTGTGGGATGAGCCGCATGCACCCTCAGTCCCACAGCGACAGGTGGTGTGCTCATGCACTCAGCCTTGGGGCCACCACTTGGCACTGCCACCACCTTGTGTCCTTCTCCATTCTTGATGATCTCTTCTATCAGCCCCTGGAAAGCCCTAGAAAAGCACGGGACTCAGTGTGGTCTCTCTCAGTCCCTGGATCTGAGAGTCACTGCTGGTCTGGGTTTCTTACTCTCATGATAAAGTTAACACAATTTTCAACCCTACACAATCTGTACTGTGGTGATTATATAATTGCACACGGCATTTGTCCTTGGAAAGACAGAAATGAAAGACTTGCAGAATCGCTTCATCCGAGGAGGAGGAAGGACCTCCAGGCCACTGAGCCTGCTGGTTCGCCATCCGGCTGCACATTTGGAGCAGCTGAGGAGCCTAGACAACCGTCCAGAATGCACCCCAGAGCAGTCACATCCAGTCTCTGGGATGAGGCTACGGTGTTTTTTAGAGCTTTCCAAACAAGAAAACAGAAACCTGGAGAGACCGCATGACTTACCCAAATCTTCCGGACTATTGCACTCATCCCCAGGGAACTGCTGATCGGCGAATGTTCGATCGCTCAGGCCAGTGACACAGCCCAATGACCCTGCAGCGCCTGCTTCCCGGTGCCGTGAGCCCTGCACACTGGCTGCTCCAGCATGAGTAGCACCAACTCCCCAGGGCACTGTCGGGCATGGTCGCAAATGCACGTCGGGTCGGCAGATCCGGGTCGCTGTTTCTGTCTGGTGCCCCTGCCTCTCCAGATGTGCGGGGGGAGACCATTGGGTGCTTCAGCCCAAATTTGGTGGGATTGGAGCGGCCGTGTGCAGAGCGGATTTTCCTTCCCTTCTCAGGAATGCCGCTCAGCGTACTCTGCGGGTTCCTGCAACTCTCCTGGTGGACGCAGGAGCCCAGGGGTGCACTTGTCATCGGAAGAGATCCCAAAACCCAAGGCTTCATGAGAGCGCGAGCCACCCCACCCGTTGGGCAGAGCCACTCCAGCTCTGACTATGACTCAGGTCACAAAGGCCTATTTACAAGTCCCGAGTCACCTTGGAGGCGTAGGGAAATTTAAATTTACTGTGTGACGCCCATTTTTAAAATAGAGAAATACAACTAAAACACAGAGACGTGTGTATGTAGGCACGAAGCTAAAACATGGCAGCCAGACCCCCGCATGGGATTACAGGTCATGGACTTTTCACATTCCATGAACTTTTATTGTCCCAATATCCCCAGAAAGTAAGATATTACTTTCTTTAAGGGAAAAAATGTTGTTTTTTGAGAAGCGTATAGACAATGTGAAACACAGGGTTGTGGAAAGTGCGCTCGACCTCACTCTGGTCCTCAGCTGGGGGAGACCAGATGTCCCTCACGGCCCACGTGGTCCAGTCGTGGCTCATCAGCCCTGCATTTCATTACTGCTCCCCAGTCTGTGCTTCTTTGAACCCCACAGTTTTTACATGGACCCAGGAGAAAAGGGCAGCTTGGATAGATGTGTCCTGTTCCTTCCATCAGTGGGCTTTTCTTCCTTTTAATATTACCTTTCAATCTGTCTGAAATGTAATAAGGTAAAAAAAATTTTTTTCTTCCAAATTGATACTGAAAAAATAGCACAAGGGCAGGAAAGTGCCAGAGGATTTCACATATCAAATAAAGAAATATGGTTGTCTAAAAAACCCCATAAATCTCTTCCTTCTTTCCAATGGAAAATTATTTTAAGAACAAGGCATAATAATCCTTGTAAACTGTCTCAGTTAACTGCTTCTCGTCAAGCTTGTGAGGCGTTCCACCAGGAGTAATTTTAGTCCTAACAGCACGTTAACATGAATATTTGACAAATCGGAGCCAAATGCGCTTCTTGCTGGTGCTGAAATGGGAGAGAGGAACACCGATGTGAAGGCTACCACTCCCGCCTGCCTCACAAGAAGAGAAATCACTCTTCATCCAGGAGCTTTATTTGTCTCGGTTTCAGAGCAGGAGAGGACTGAACGTCGGCTCTGAGCACAGTTCGTTGGTCGGCCACGGAAAGGACGGGCCGGCGGGTTCTGGGGAGTGTGTCCCCGGGTCGGCGCTCTGCGGCCGTAAGCACAGGGAGATGGTCAGGAGATTCCAGGATGGAGAGGCAGGGAGAGACCAGCTGTCGTGTGGACATGGCCTCCTCTGGAGAAGCCACCTCTCAGGTCCTACCCTTGTGGGCGCAAGGAGCTTCAGAAGGAGCTCGGACCAATGACTTATTGGGGGTGTGAGCGGCCGGCATCTCCTGGCAAGGCCCCTGTTATGGTCTGACAGGCGTCCCTGTGTCCCTTGCTGCTCACACACCTGGGAAGCTTCTTGCTTCGTGGACCCCACGTCCTCCGCGGCACCTGCACACTCCTGGGCAGACTGTGGGCGTCGGGAGTATTCATCGTTTGCCATCACTTGATCGCTGTTCCAAGCAGCCAGGAATGATCCCAAGTCGTCTTGAACCTGGTTTAGGAGGTTCTAGTTCTGTAGTTTTCGAACTATGTTCTGCAGAGACTTACGGAATCTTTGCTCAGTTTGGGGGCTGGTGAGTAGAATGAGGCTGCAAGACAGGGTGCTCAGTCGCAGCAGGTGGCAGGCCCCGCACATTGAGTTGTGCAGGTGTGCACCCAAAATCCCACAGGTGACATTCACCTTACAGATGTCACAGTCCAGGCCACGTTTTGTGAAAGTTTCCCGGAAAATTTCAGTGAAGGGTTATTGTCATCAAAGCAGTTCATTGCAACCCTTTAATGCATAATGCAGGTGGTGTCTGCAGGAAGAAACCCGTGCACTGAGCCACCTCCCTCCCTGTGTCCATGCCCTGGTGGAAGTCCCTCCTTCCCACGCTGGGACGTGGCCATGGGACAGGGAGGGGCTTTCCCTATCTTGGGGCTTCTAGAGTCCAGAGCCCAAGCTAGCCTTCTGGACACATGTGGCCCCTCCAGCAGCCAGAGCCCATGCAGCCACGCCTGCACCTGGATGCCCGAATCACCGGCTGCGGCATTGTGAGCAGACAGCTACGCCTCTCGGCTTTGTGGCTGCTGTGCAGCACAGGGTCAGGTGTCTTCTCTGACTTGCGCCGAGGCGCTAACTGGACTAGAAATGGACATCTGTACAGACTTGCCGCCTCCGAGCTCTTTTAAATACACGCTCCGCAGCTGAACTTCCGCCTGGAAAACTGCTCGGGGGGTCACACGTCGCGCCTACGTGGAATTTCTAGTGTAGAGAAAAATGATCAACTTTTTGGAGAAGCTGAGAATTTATAATACTCAGATCCAGTGAAGTAGATGATCCTGATACCGTACTAAAAGCACTCTGGTTCTGTTCGATGCATCAGAACTGGAATTGTCACTGGCTTGATTTCTTATTCATTTAGGTAAACTTTCTCTCATTTTAAGCCTTTTTCAACTTCAACTTTGTGTTTATTTGTTTGCTTTGACCATTTAGTTCACTAATGGCTTTTTGGGTTTTTTGGCTCTAACTGAACACATTTTTCCCCACATCGGTGAGGATGTCCCCCCCGGACACTTGAATAGCTTAATTCTACCTGTTTTTGTCTCCCGGCTTAGCCCACTGTGGCCCCTCTGAAGGTATTCTTCGTATTTCAAAAACTTCCTGCTCCAATTCTTGCCTTAGCTCTGATGTCTCGGATGCAAGTTGTCTCCGCCGAGCTTGTGGTTCGCCTTTGTGACCCCGAGTCCCTGCTGCTTCTGCATCTGCGTGGGACTCGCTACCCCGAGAGAGGCACCCCCCGCCAGGAGCCATGCGGGGGAGTGTGCGTGTCTATGGTGCCTCATGGGTTCTCGCTGGCTTGCAGGGCCCCCAGACCCCGCCGAGTGGTCTGCCTCTTCCGGGTGCCTCCCCGAAGCGGCAGGGCTGTTCCATGCTTGTCCCTGGAATGCCTGGGGTTACATGTGCACACTGACAGCCATGTTACTGGGCACACCCTTCCCACATGTGACATCACTTTTCTTTCAAGATAAGTTAAAATGTGCCATTTTGACTAGAAGAGCATACAGAGTCAGTGTTTCCATTGCTGTAGCAGGAGGAGAAGTGACGTGAAGGGTGAATGGTCACAGGAAAGGCAGCGTGTGGCAAAACGGGTCCAGGAGGGGCCGTGAGGAGAAGGGCAGGGCCCACGGGCAAGGACGAAGCCCAGGGGCCACTGTCCCTCATGTTCAAATCTCTTAACTCACATTTTTCCTTTGGAGCAGTACGCTATCGTCAATATTCTGTTAACATGCAACATTCCCAGGAGAGGACTACCTTCCCAGGGATCTGAACGCAGAACACTCGCGTCCCCAAGTGGCAGGTGCTTGAGAGGGGGCTCGGGACACAGACCCCGGCGGGCTCGGAGGGCTCGGAGGGGCTCCAGGAATGCCTGGGGACCTCTGGGGCCAACTCCAGGACCAGGACCAAGAGGAGAAAGAGCTGCGGAGGATGGAGACTGTGCGCGGCAACTAGGGCTGGCACCTGCTGTAGAAAATGGACGGGGCGTGCGTCAGGAAGGCCTCGTGTCACCGACACACATCCAGTGAAAGCTCTGATGTGGCTTCCATCCACAGGGTGTCCACTATGACGTGCCCACCTTCCCCCAAACCCAAACTGGTCCTATCCTCTAGGACTTTCCGGAGGAGAACCAGAGATGACTTCTCTTCTGCCCAGGGGTACTGTAGATTTCTAAATATAGGGGCAATGGGCCCACCTGTTTCCTTTTGAGCTTCTGGAACCTGCGTTTTAAAAACAAGTCAGTTAAAGGGTAATGATTTTCTTTACTTAGCCCAAGGATTTACAAGGAAAGCTTTCATTAAGATAGAGTCTCATCTACAAAATTTTGATTAGCATAGAAATTTAAAATAACATAAACACACATCCCAAATTGGACCAAATCCTCTGGTTTGATGAGAGATGGCTGTTGCATGGGGTTGAGCATGGCCGGCCGTTTGAGCTTTGTCCAGCTTTGCTGGGCCTGGGATTGGTTGAACTGAGTTTCATGGCCACTGGCACAGTTGGTCTGAGAGCAAAACCTTTGACACATTTGCCCTGGAGAAGAGTGTGAGCTCAGAGGCCTCATGGAGCGGGGAGGTCCGTGGACGTCAGGGGCTCAGTCATTTTCATGTCCACGTTCCCAGGCTCCTAACAAATAGTAAGTGCTCCATAAGCTCACACCTCTCCCAGGCTTTCTGGTTTAATGAAGCAACACTTTCTCATTTCAGAAAACAATCAGAAATATGCATAAAGTATAACATATAAGGATAGATGTCCATTGCGGATTTATTGATAAGAGCAAAAACACTGAAGGAAAGAGACGTGAGTTGCAGTGCAGCTGATAAAATCACGTGTAGCGACATTACTCGGCACCAGGGAAATGCAAATCAAAATCACGACACGATATCACCTCACCCCTGTCAGGATGGTTAGTATCAGGAAGAGAGAGAGAGAGAACAAAAGTTGTCGAAGATGTGGAGGAAAGGGGACCCTGCTGCACTGTTGGTGGGAATGGAATTGCTGTGTCCACTCTGGAAAACAGAAATGAGGTTCCTCACAAAATTAGAAATGGAACCACCATCCAACCCAGCAATTCCCCCTTCTGGGCATACGTCCAAAGGAAATGAAAACGGGATCTCAAAAGGATGTCTATATTCCCATGTGCATTGAAACATGATTCACAATAGCCAAGAAATAGAAACAATTTAAATGTCTGTCGATGGATGAATGGATAAAGAAGATGTGCTGTGTACATACCCAACACTAAGAAATAAGGAGATCCTGCCATTTGCAACAACAGGGTGGACTTCAGGGCATTACACTAGGTGAAATAAGCCAGACAGAGAAAGACAATACTGAGTGGTATCACCTATTTGTAGAATCTTAAAAAAAAATGTCAGGTTATAGTAACAGTGGAAAAGTGGTTGCCCGGGGGCTCGGGGTTGGGGAGGTTGGTCAAACGGTGCAAACTTTCAGCTATAAGATGAGTAAGGACTGAGGATCCAGTGTAAACCATGGTGACTGTAGTTGAAAACACTGTGCTGTGGAATTGAAATTTGCTAAGAGAGTAACACTTAAATGTTCTCACCAAAGGGGAAGGTAAACAGGTGAGGTCATGGATGTGTTCATTAACTCAGTGGGGGGACCCTTTAGCAAATCATCATGATGTACACTGGATAGCTAACATTTTTCTATGTCAGGCATACCTCAATAAAGCTAAACTTAGAAAATCATGTATTGTACAAAACTATGTGATGAACTCAACAGATATTCACCATATAAATTTAGGCTTTATTTGGTCTTTGGTATGTTTAAATAAATGTCAGTGTGTGCTCAGAAGAGCAAGCTTGCTTTTCCCCCCAAATATAAAAATCTTTATTTTTTATTAGGCAAGTAGTGCATTGTTATAAAACTTTAAGCCATGTGTACAATTATATAAATTTAAATTATATAAATAAATATATAAATCCGGTGGCTCCCACTCCCACCCGGATAGAACTAGCTGCAGGTCAGTCCCTACCCAGTTGCCACGTGGAAGCTCTTGCCCATCATGGGGCAGGGGTCCTGAGGGGATGGTAATCTTTAAAAAGCTTTCTTGATAAAATTCTTTCTTCAATTCTATGTTGGAAAATATAAGGTAGCAATCAGAAGTAGGAACATTGCATTTGTGTATTTCATTGATTATATGTTTGAATATTTAATGAAATTTACTAAACTCAGGCCCCATTAGAAAGGATTCAACGGAAAGGTTCAGCACCTTAAAAACCATTTGGGGAAACCTGAGTTTCTTCTATCTGTTACACGCTATTGTGGTCCAGCCTGGATTGCCATGTTTGCTGATAAAAACCTTTCTGTTCCTTTTCGTTCATCACAATTTCTTGAACACATGCTGCATCTGGGCCCGGTCATGGCCACACTGTGATGGCCTTTCTCTGGATTCCTTATCTTTTAGCCCTAAAAACTGTCAGTGTAAACAAACCAGAAAACTTAACACTTACTACTTTTTTTATCCATCCCCCTTCCCTCCCTCCCTCCCTCTCTCTCTTCCTTCCTTCCTTCCATTTTTAAGTAATCCCTACACCCGACCTGGGGCTCGAACCCACAGCCCTGACATCAAGAGTCCTGCGCTTCACCAGCTGAGCCAGCCAGGCGCCCCTTTATCTCTTTTTATTTATACAAAATGCCATCTCATTACTTAACGGTACTGGGAATAAAATACTTAAATTTGTCACTAACCACATGTTTTCCTTTTTTGGTAATAAAATGATTATGATCCCTTAGGGGAAGATCAGGGAATTAGTTCAAGACCTGGTAACGTGTATTGGCACAGATAGATGCGGTCAGTGCTCAGCAGGACCGGGTCAGCCCACCAGCTCTACTCAGCACACAGTTCGATAGCCTCTCCCTGCGGACAGGCAGGTCTCCTCAAGCTGTCAGGGAGGAGGAGCCACATACAATCAGTGATAAAAAGGTCAATTCAAATTTCGTGCAGACTTCCTGATTCTTTTGTTCTTTGCTTCCCAAGAAGCTAACAGGAACGCCATAAGATGGGGGTGTGAGCTGGATATTTGGGGCAGCACCTGGGTATTCAGATATGTAATTAACAGTTACGTGATGTTAAAGCTGAGGAGACGTGCCCAGGGAAGGGAACGTGCCCTAGAATGTGGAGCATGGGCTTCCCAGGACGTTTGGAGTCCGACGTGGATTGACCTGGCAGGACTGTTGGCTAATGGAAGGACAAGTCTCCTGGGTATGGGTGTCTTTCTGTGGGACCACGTGGTCTTGAACACTCCTCTCTGCTGTTGCCCCTTTGATTATGTGGCTCGGTTCGTCTCTCCTGTGTGCCTGGCACCGCAGGAGAGACAACGCTCTCCTGCCCAAAGATCAAGAGAGACAACGTGCTTTCACGGGCATCGTCCCGTTCTCTGTTTAAAAGAGTATTGCCAGCCAACAACTCACCTTCTGAAAGGTTCTTCTCCATAACACTCAAGTCCTTAATGTTTATAAGTTACCTTTTTCCTGGACAACTCTTTTCTTAAATTTACTTATAAGAAGCATCCACCAAATGATGTAATGCTTTCTGTAGATATCACCTGGTGACATCACCTCCAGTAGAATAACTTCTGGGTGAGCAGCTTACACACTCAGAGAATGTGTGTCTGTCTACTCTGCAAAAACACATAATAGGGGTGGGATCGTGACTTATAAAATCCACATTATTTAGAGAATTCCCTTCCTCACTCTTTTTTTTTCTTTTGAGTAATAATGACTTTGGATTCAGACTGAAGAAAGTCCATGTTCTTTTGTCATGGAAAAAGGAATAATACCTTAGGGTTGCTAAATATGCACAGGGTTCTCACAGCAAAGTAGAACAAAGATTCAGAAACATCATCATGTTGTTTTTCTTTATTCAAGGAACATTGAAAATTTTGAGTATTACAGACACTAAACCCCAGAAATGAAAAGAGATAAAATTTACTGGCATTTTGATGAAAGTCAGGCATAGTTGAACATTTTCTTTCTCCTTATAAGCACATAAGCATATATGCAATCATAGATTTCGCTGGTGCTTCTGAGTCCTATTACTCTCAGATGTGCATCTTGAAGACATTTATTATGACTTCCTCAGATCAGACAGATGAAACTAAGCTTTCCATTTTTATTCATTTAAGCAAGGACACGAAGATATTTGCTAACTCACAAAATGTTTAAATTTGAGCTTGTGTTTGCTTGACAGCCATGGCCCGTGTGGTTGGAATTTGTGATTGAGTATGAAGATGGACCTTCCTCTGAGCTCCTGGTGATGTTATTCCACAGAGAAGAAGACAAAGTTACCGTCCCACTGCCTGTCATATCACCAGGATGAAGGGAGCTGGTTCGGCTTGGCAGATGTAGCATCTGACATGAAAAGCGAGGAAGGAGAGTTGATGCTTCCCGTGTCTGGCTAACCCTTCCTGCTGAAGGGAAATGAAATGGAAAAGACCCCATTTGGGGAAAGAAATACCATGGAAGCACTAAAGATCTGACACGGTCCAGCAGGGCACTCCGAGGTCAGTTATTGGATGAAAACAGAAAGCCAGAGCAACCCAGCCATGTCTGCCCCAAGGTGCTGCCCCCTGCACCGCCACTTAGAGTGGGAAGTCTTGTCGGGGACCCATCCACATCCAGATGGGCCCCGGCTCCTGCTCAACCCCTGGGGCTCCTGAGAGAGATGCCTTAACGCTGAGCCAAGCAGAGGGAGGACAGGTGCCCTGAGAGCTGGCCGACCAGGCTTTGCTCCACTCAGCAGCCTTGACCTTGGTAAGCTCTCAGAAGGCTTTCAGGAACACCAACACCGATCTTACACAAAGGACTTCAGAAAACAGAAAGAGAAGAAACATACCCAAACTGTTGTTTAATAGACTGGCACATTGTTGGTATGGAAACCAGAGGAAGGCTTCCCTGGAAAGAAGAAGGACATGCCCATCTCTCTCCAGAGCAACAAAGCAGACATCCTGGACAAAACATTAGGGAATGCAAATCAGTAAAACAAGAAGGAAAAACACTTCACCACCAAGATGGATGTATTCTAGGAAGAGAGTAGCATTATAAAATCAATCAATATAATTCATCATATTGACACATTAAATGAGAAAAATAATATGATCACCCCAGTAGACTTATAAAAAGCATTTCATAAAGTTGAACATGCATTCATAATTTACAAAAATACAACTCTTAGCAAACTAAGAGTAGAGAGGAACTTATTTAATCTGATAAAGGGTAGCAAGAGGAGCTCTAGCACACACCAGACCTGATGGTGAAAGGTAGGAGACTGGCCTGAGAGTTGAGGACCACACAAGGATGTCGGCTAACACCACCTCTCTCCAGCTTTGTATCCGAGGCTCAGCCAGTGCAGCAAGTACTGAAAAGAAATGAAGGTTATAAGAACCATAAAGCAATAAATAAAGCTATCATTTTCATAGATGACTGTGTACATGGAAAAACCAAAGCAATCTATAGATAAGTTGCTAGAATTAATAAGTGAGCTTTGCATTGCTAAATATGCTAAAAATTGCATTCTGTATTGCATTGTATTTCTGTTTTCAAGAAAGAAAGAAAAAATAAACATTTGTAATATATACCATTAAGGCAGCATCAAAATTGTCAAAGACTCAGAAATAAATCTAACAAAAGACCTCTCCAGGGAAAATGGCAGAACCTAATCATGAGAAGTTTCCAGAACCCAAGGAGAGGGAGTTCAGGAATGTCTGTGACTGACCAGACTCTGCACCATAATGTAAATCCCTTCCAAACTGACTTGATGATCCCATGTAACCTCATTCACACTTCCAACAGATTTTTCCTTCATCTTGTTTTCCAGCATGCCTCGATGAGCCGCCCCTGGAATGCACAGGAATTGCAGCAACCAGGCTCTCCTTGAGCAAGGTGGGGAGACTTAGCATGTCGAGGGTCAGGTCGTGCCAAGAAGCTGCACAGCCATGCAAGGTGGTACGTGTGGCCATGCGAGCCAGTCAGATGGGATAGAAAATCTAGAGACCTGATTTATGGTCATGGGATGTGTGGCAGATCGGTGGGGCAAGGATGGTGGTTTTCAGTAGACTAACTAGCCGAACAGGGGTGAGGAGGGAAGAGGGACCCCTCCTAACCACACACACAAGAGTTGATAGACCAAAGACTGAAATGTTAAATTCCAACACCTGGAAGCAAGCTTGGGCTCAAACTCAGCTGAGTTTCTTTTCTCTTGCGAATGCGTTCTATTTTCTGGGTTCCTCAGGTGTTGGGTAGTTTCGGACCGAATCCGTGTCATTGTGAAAATTGAACTGTGGTGTTCAGAACTCTGTTACTTCCACCATCGGTACTGCTTCTTTTCCTCAGTGGGTAGTTTTCTCGCCTGGCCTGGAACAGGAACAGCTTCCTGAGCGGCTGTTTCAGTCTGTTTGGGTGTTTTGTCTTCAGTGGGGGGACTTTGCATCTGCTGCGTACATGTGTGGTTCGGGCTCAGCAGCCCTGTGGGAAGCAGGGTGTGGGGACCCCGTCCTGCCTTCTCATTTATGGGGTTCCTCCACACTCTCTGGCATTCATTCTGTAATTCTGGCTGCACTTTTCTGGTTCCCCATGCCAAAAAGACTATGCTTGCTGTGTAGACCACACTCAGTCCCAGATTGAGAGACCTGGAAACAGGAACTTATTACATAACTCCCCATCCCCTTCCTCCAAAGAGCATGAACCCCCACCAGTCTGTGTGGGGTCCCCCCATCATTCCACCCTCTAGTTCCC
Organism: Callorhinus ursinus; assembly: GCF_003265705.2. Lineage (NCBI taxonomy): Eukaryota > Metazoa > Chordata > Mammalia > Carnivora > Otariidae > Callorhinus > Callorhinus ursinus. Next base: position 15,624,913 of record NW_027397098.1, read on the forward strand.
TCAGGTGGTTGCTTCTTGCTTTTGGTAATGCATCCAGCTTTTATGATTGTTTTCTCCAGGGGAGGGGAGACCATCTGGTGGGTCTTAGTCCATAATTACCAGAAGTAGAAAACATACAGACACAAAGGGGGAAGTAAAAGCTTCTAGAATGGGCTACTGGAGAATATCTCCATGACTTTAGGGTAGGGAAGGATTTCTTAAACAAGATACAGTAAGCCCGAGTCACGAAAAGAAAAGATTGCTAAATGTAACACATTAAAATTAAGAACTCTATTCATCAAAGCATGCCATAAAAATAATGAAAAGGTAAGTCGGCCTGTGGGAAAAAAAATATTTGACAAAGGACTAGTATCTAGAATATATAAAGGACTTCTGCAAGTCAGCAAGAAAAGCCAGAATGACCAATAGGAAAATGAACAAAAAGCTTCAATGAGCGTATCACAGAAAGGTGACCCAAAGACCAATAAACATATGACAGTGTGCTCAATCTCATCAGCCATCAGGGAAATAAAAAATAAAACCTCGAAGACAACACAGAGATACTACTGCTTTGCTATCATAATGTTGGGCACCATCAAATGTTGGCAAGGACATGACGCGTCAGGATCTCTTATCCAGGGCCAAAGGGAGGCTGAGTGGGTGTAACCACATGGGAACAGTTTAGTATTATCTAGTAGAGCTGAAGATAATCATACCCTGTTACCGAATACACCACCCCTCAGATATGCCTCCAAGATATGAGTGTAAAGATATATACAAGCATGTTCAAATCAGCATTATTCAGAATACCCCTCAATGGGAAGAACCCACATGCCCACCAACAGAAGAAGGGATAAATAAGTTGAAGATTATTTATCCAATAGGATTCTATTCCACAATGAAGTTAAACAAACACCAGACACAGATAACCACAGGATGGATCATACAAACATAATATTGAGGGGAAAAAGCAAGTCCCAAAAGAATACATACAGTATGATTCAATTTCCATAAAATTCAAAAGCAGAAAAAACTAAACTATACATTCTATGGAAATTCTATGTAAAACTATAAAGAAAAGCAAGGCAATGATCACTAAAAATGTCAGCTATGCCTTGGTCGGGGGGAGGGGTATGGTGGGGAAGGATAAATGGAATTTTTGATGATCTCTCTCTTACTCTGGATGGTGGTCAACAAGATGTTGGATTTGTCCCACCCTCCCCCCTGGTTAAACTGTACATATTCTTCTGTCTACATTTGTGAATGTCAACATTAAAAATACTGGGGCGCCTGGGTGGCTCAGTCGTTAAGCATCTGCCTTCAGCTCAGGTCGTGATCCCAGGGTCCTGGGATCGAGCCCTGCATCGGGCTCCCTGCTCAGCGGGAAGCCTGCTTCTCCCTCTCCCGCTCCCCCTGCTTGTGTTCCCTCTCTCGCTGTGTCTCTCTCTGTCAAATAAATAAAATCTTAAAAAAAAATACTAAAAGAGAAAGATAATTATGTCCTAGTATTAATATCAACAGGAGAAAAATGACTAAGCATGTTATTCGGGAAGTAATAACCCAAGAAGTCATCTTCAGACCCTCTCCCAGCCTCCTCTCTCCACAGGGCTGGAGAGCTCAGAGCTGTTAGCAGACAATGGCCTGGATGCCGAGGACAAACTCCTTTTGAGGCTGTACATTTCAACATTGCAGATTCAATGTTGGGCAAGTCACTTAACCTTGATAGTTCTTATGTTCCTTTTTAAAAAATCAATTGATTGGTTGGTTCTGAACAATCTCTAAGGGTCCTTCCAGCTGATGTCTCTGGTTGGATGGCACTGTTCACTTTTCCCCATTCACTGTGAATAGTGCTATCCAGCAGCTTAAGAAATGTAGTTATCCGGATTCAATGAATATGCCATCTGCACTTCTATTATCCTAATTCCATGAACTATTTAAAAATGGAGCAATAAAAAAATAGCTAGGACTTGAAGACCTTTAAAAAAATACTTTTCACTATCCTAGCAGCATTTATTCAAAGAGAATATATTTTAATAGTTATTGAACTGCATTCTTGCAGAGCACAAGCTATCTCGGTAATGAGTTACACATTTCAGAAACGGCATTGCCTCCTCCACCCATAATGAGAGCAAGCTGAAGTTGTGGGCCAGACTTCTGCGTTGTTGGCCAGCCGTTTTCATTCCTCCTCCTCCGACTACTAGGTGTTGGATATCTCCAGGTTCATTCTGGGCTTATCGATTTTATTCCACATGATCCAGACCTTGGGAACCAGACTTCCCAAGGTCTCGGTTACCACATGTGTAATAATTACTCTTAAACTTTTTCTCTTATTCTAAGCATCCTTCTGCGTTCTGGACCTACAGATCTGACAGCCTCCTGAAACTTTCAGATTTGCAAAGTCTGTGTGCTTCAAATTTCACTCATCCCCTTCTCTCACAAAGCTGCTTCTCCTCCTCACTCGGATCCTGGTGATTGGCACTGCCAGTTGTCACAGGAGAGGCCATAGGGATGCAAATCAGGTGGCACCAGGGCTTTCATTCTAGGTTGAAAACCAACTAACGGGTCAGGACCACAGAGTCAGAGGGTGAGTGAAACATCATTGAGAGCTGTCAGGGCTCAGGAAAACAAGTCCTTCCAATTCTGATGAGCAGAGGCAGGGCAGAAAGGGGGGATAAATTCAAGTCAGGGGAGTGAGGAGACGGTGACCATGACAGGACCAAGTCAGAAGGCATCCGTGCCCACGTGCCTGCAGTTTGCCCTGTGAGCTCTGGGCCGCAGGGGCAGCCACACCGCCTCTCCTCCTGGACTGCGCCCTGCTCTCATACCTCTTACTTTTGTGTGTGCTGCTGACTCTTCTTGATGTGCCCACGTTTTTGTCTTTGTCTGGATTTTTGTCCTCATTGCTGAAGACTCGGCTGAAGTATCTTCTCTGTGAAAGCTTACATCCATTCCAGACTGTCTCCTTCTCCACTCCGCGTCTGTCTCGTACATAGCTCCTTCTCTGCAGTCCCCACGGTCTTGATGTCTGTTTATGTGTCTCTTTTCCTTTAGTTTTATTTTAGTAAAAGAAACATATAAAAATCCTTTGAAGTTACATAGTGGCTTCTGGTTTCCAGAAACAGCGTCCTGGATTAGTCAAATTAACTCTCCAGCTAAAAACAATGGAAAATATTATATAGCACAGTTTTACATTTTTTTTCCAAAATTACTTTATATGTGTCAAAAATCTGAAGACAGTAGGAACAGACTATTTTATGAAAGTCTATACTGAGAGCTATAAGCATGTGCATACACTGCATATATATCAGAGCATATATGGTCATCAAAGGTGCTCATGCCCTGAGAGCATTTGCTATACCCCTCAATGAGTTTTGTTTTTGGTGAGTTTTTTGTTCATTCAAGACAAGACAAATAGAAGTCAAGGCCAATATCCAAGGCCTTAAAGGAGACATCCTGACCATAAACTGGGACCCCAAAAAGGGCAATCACACTTAAAGTAAGAGTGAATCATATCTAAACCCACTCTCTACCCCAACCACAGGGGATTTTAAGGAAACTGCCTTCGAAGGAAACAGAGCAAGAGAAGAGAAAGGAAGAAAAAATTGGGGGGAATTTGCAGCCACAGATCAGCTCTTTGCACGTGGGTGCCCATGATCTGGAACACAGAGGCCAAGAAAAGTGGGGCTATGGAACTGGTTTGAGATGGTTGCAACTGTTAGTATCCCCAATATTCTTAGACAGGAACATAAATGCTCTCTGATGGAAGGCATATCCATCCTAGACCTTGGGTAACCAACGAACGAAAGTACTTTTCAAGGGCAATGACAAACAGGATGTCAGAGATAACAAGACACCAAAGTGAGTGTTCTTGAGTCATTCTTGGTAGACTCCCCCCAAATTGTCCACCTCATCTATATCTTCCTTTTTTGGGTTAATCTTGCATTTGTGAAGGAGGAATTAAGTAAATAATGAAGAGGAATAATTAAGTAAAATAAAACCAAACATTAAATAGCTAAAAGTTTGTTCTTCAATAACACTAATAAAATTGACAAAACCACTTGTGAAACTGATGAAAAATAGAGAGAAGTTGCAAATAACTAATACTAAAAAGTATAAAACACCAATGAAAGAAATTGAAGACAGCACAAACAAATGGACAGATATTCCATGCTCATGAATTGGAAGAATTAATATTGTTAAAATGTCCATACTACGCAAAGCAATCTACAGATTTAATGCAGTCCCTAGCAAAATATCAACAGCATTTTTTCACAGAACTGGAACAAATAATGCTAAAATTTGTGTAGAACCACAAAAGACCCCAACTAGCCAAAGCAATCATGAGAAAAGGATTAAATGTGAGACCTGAAACTAAAAAAATCCTAGAAGAAAACATAGGCATTAATCTCTTTGGCACTGGCCTTAGCAACATTTTTCTAGATATGTTTGCACAGACAAGGGAAACAAAAGCAAAAATAAACTATTGGGACTACACCAAAATAAGAAGCTTTGTACAGCAAAGGAAACAATCAACAAAACAAAACGCAACCTACTAAATGGGATAGATATTTGCAAATGATATATCCAATAAGGAGTTAATACCCAAATATACAAAGAACTTATATAGCTCAACACCTAAAAAGCAAATAATGTGATTGAAAAATAGGCAGAGGACCTGAATAAACATTTTTCCAAAGACGACATCCGGATGGCCAACAGACATGTGAAAAGATGCTCGACATCACTCATCATCAGAGAACTCCAAATCAAAACCACAATGAGATATCACTCACAACTGTCAAAATGGCTAGAAAAAAAAAACACAAGAAACAACAAATGTTGGCGAGGATGTGGAGAAAGGGGAAATCTCGTGCCCTGTTGGTGGGAATGCAAACTGGTGCAGCCACTATGGAAAACAGTATGGAGGGTCCTCAAAAAAATTAAAAATAGAAATACCCTATGATCCAGTAATCCCACCACTGGGTATTTGCCCAAAGAAAACAAAAACATTAATTTGAGAAGATATATGCACCCCTATGCTTATTGCAACATTATTTATAATAGCCAATATATGAAAGCAACCCAAGCATCCATCAGTAGGTTAATGGATAAAGAGGATGTGGTGTATTTATAGTGGAATATTACTCAGCTATAAAGAAGAAGGAAATCTTGCCATTTGCAACAATATAGTTGGATCTTGAGGATATTACACTAAGTGAAGTCAGAAAGAGAGAGAGAGGGCGCCTGGGTGGCTCAGTTGGTTAAGCGACTGCCTTCGGCTCAGGTCATGACCCTGGAGTCCTGGGATCGAGTCCCACATCGGGCTCCCTGCTCGGCAGGGAGTCTGCTTCTCCCTCTGACCCTCTTCCCTCTCGTGCTTTCTCTCATTCTCTCTCTCTCTCAAATAAATAAATAAAATCTTTAAAAAAAATTAAAAAAAAGAACGAGAGAAATACCATATGATTTCACTTATATCTGGAATTTAAAAAACAAAACAAACAATAAAACAGAAACAGACTCATAAATACAGAAAACAAACTGGTGGTTACCCGAGGGGAAGGAGGTGGGAGATGAGCAAAATAGGTGAAGGGGATTAAAAGGTACAAACTTGCAGTTATAAAATAAGTAAGTCATGGGAATGAAAAGTGCAGCACAGAGAATGTAGTTAATAATACTGTAATAACTTTGTATGGTGACAGATGGTAACTACACTTCCCCGTGAGCATTAAGTAATGTATGGAAGTGTTGAATCACTGTATTGTACACCTGAAACTAATATAACATTGTATGCCAACTATACTTCAACTGGAAAAAAATTACTACAGATGCCAAACACACAGACATCTTAGAAAAAAGATATTATTAACTTCATGCCAATAAAATTTTTAAATTTTTTTATTGTTACGTTAATCACCATACATTACAGCATTAGTTTTTGATGTAGTGTTCCATGGTTCATTGTTTGTGCATAACACCCAGTGCTCCACGCAGAATGTGCCCTCTTTAATACCCATCACCAGGCTAACCCATCCCCCTACCCCCCTCCCCTCTAGAAACCTCAGTTTGTTTTTCAGAGTCCATCGTCTCTCATTATGCCAATAAATTTTAATATAGAGAGGACGTGGACAAATTTGGGAGGAAATATACCAAGACTGACTCAGGAATAAACAGAAAAATGCAATAGTCTAAAACCTTTAAAGAATTAAATCAGCAGGGGCGCCGGGTGGCTCAGTCGTTAAGCATCTGTCTTCGGCTCAGGTCATGATCTCAGGGTCCTGGGATCGAGCCCTGTGTCGGGCTCCTTGCTCGGCGGAGAGCCTGCTTCTCCCTCTGCAGACCCACCTGCCCCAGCTTGTGCTCTCTCTCTCTCAAATAAATAAATAAAATCTTTTTTAAAAAAGGAATTAAATCAGCACGAAGTGTGTTCCCTTAAAAGAAAACTCCAGATCAGCTGGTTTCACTAGTTATTTGATACCTTCAAGGAAGAAGCAATCCCACCCTATTCACTCTTCTAGACAACAGAAGAAGAAATGCTTTGCGACTTATTCAAATGATCTAGTAAAACTGGATTCCAGGGACGAATGTATAAAGAATATTTGTAGGCTAATTTCACTCATGGACACAGATGTAAAAATTTTCAAAATAGGGTAAAGCCCCACCACAATATGATAATGGGATCCAAATAAATCCTTTGTATAAACACACATCCAGTTACTGTGAGGCTCACGAGTGGGCATGTCAGTTTGCACAGCTCACTGGCTTCCACTTCCTGGGGACTGCAAATATGCCTCAGCCCCGGCTGTTGTTTCATGCCTGGTGTATTTTTTTAATTCTTTCTTTGTTTCTTGTCTTTTCTCCCCCCTCTCCTTTTTGTTTGTCACCTTTGGGCTTAAAATCATGGGGAAGATTCTGATTTCTGTGGTGCCTGGACTTTCAAAGTTTCCCACAGATTAGGCTGGGAGAAGCTGGGGATTCAGGGACCTGTCCTCCACTTTCCCACTTCTTAGGAATTAATTGAGTACCTACAGCCACCCTAGCCCCCTCCAATCCCTGAAAAGGTTAAGAACTTTAATCAGCCTTGTTTGAGAAAGGAAAGGAAAAAATGGCCAATGCATTATTCTCAATTTCAGGTTATCTTGGGGGGAGTTATTGATGAGTTTTACTCTAATAGTAAACCAAATTCAGCAATATGTTAAAAGGATAATAGATTTTGACTAAGTCAGATTTATCCAAGGAATACAAGGTCGGTTTGATGTTTAAAACAATTAGTTAATTCTTTTCCATATTAGCAGGCCAATACAGGAAAAATTACATAATCATCCCAATAATGCAAGAAAAGCACTTGATAAATTTCAGTATCAGCCTAAAAAGTGAGTAAACTAGGGCTTTCTTAATCAGATAAAGAGAAGCTACAAAAATCCACAATCAACACTGTATTTTACAAATGTTTGAAAACCTTCCCTTTTCCCTTTTCAGTGTTGGACAAGAAAAGGATGCCCCCAACACTGTGATCACCACTGATATTGTCATTGTTTTTAGAAGAAACGATTGTATAGGTATTGAATAAAAAATGTGTAAATAAAACATTAGAATTAATAATTATTTCATAAAATATAAATTATGAAGATTATAAATAAAACAATTTCATAAAAATAAAATCAGTGTAACAATTCAATTGTATTTCTAAATAAGAGCAAAAATAGAAAATGTAATTCTAAAATATGCCATTTACAAATTGCATCCAAAAATAGCAAATAGGATAAATATAAAAGAACGATGTGAAAGACCTTTATGAGGAAAATTATATAACTTCACTGAAAGACATTATTGAAAAAGGGAGAGATACCCTGTGTTTATAGAGTGGAAGTTTCAAAATGCAAACAGGCCATTGATCCCTAAATTGACTTCTAGGTTCAGGGCCATCCCACTCAAAATCCCAAGAGTGTTTTGCAGAAGTGACACCTGACAGGAGAATTCAAAATATAAACAAAAATGCCGAGAAGAACAGCCAAGGTTGGAAGGAGGAGGAGGGAGGGGGGAAGGAAGAGATGGGCCTCGGTCTGTCTCAAGTTTAGGTGTTGTGAAGCTGTATTAGTCGGTACCAGGCTGTATTAGAGCAGGAATCGACAAATAGATGAGTGAAACAGAAAAGAGAGCCTGTATGTGCACAGCAACATGTGGGAGCAATAGAGAGCAGGGGGAGAAAGTTCCATCTCTATTCACCAGGATATCATATATGAGATATATATATCATATATATATGTGATATGATAAACATCTGATAGATATTTCATATATATCTCAAATAATAATATAATATTGAATAATATGAAAAAGTATAACTATTAAATAAAATTACTATTGATCATTATTTAATAAGCATTAAGCAACACATTTATTAAAATATAAATAAATATAAGTATTAAATAAATGATTAATAATAATAAGGTATATTATATTGTTATATTTTCCTCATCATAGCCCAAATTTGGAAGCAGCCCAAGTGCCCATCAACAGTGGAATGATAGAATGGATTGATAAACTCAGATACACTCATTCAAAGAATACTTACTTAGAGGAAAAGAAAACGTAGGCTACAAACAACGATATGGAGAAATCTATAAACCTACAGTTGAATGAATAAAAAACAAAACATACAAATTATACTTATCATGTAATTCTATTATACAAAGTTCAAAAGAAGCAAAATTAAACTGTATTTTATAGGGATTCATGCAGTGCTGATTAAGAAAACCAAAGAAGTAATTACAAGTCAAGAGAAAGGTCTGTTTTGGTGAGAATGAGGGCACTGTAGTTAGGAGGGACGTCTGGAAAGTAAATCATGTTCAATTTCTTCAGTTGGTTCACTTGTTACTTGGTTTTCTAAAGATTTGAATGTTACCAATAACATTTATGCACATTTCTACATGTTATATCTTGCAATAGAAATGTTTAAAAATGGTATAATTAGACTTTCAATGAAAACCAATTTTCTAACATGTTTGAGAATCAATTGGCTTTCTACTTGTTTAAGTGCCAAAACATTTATGCACATTTCTGTATATGTTATCTTTCATAGTAAAAGTATTTATTTGAACAATTAGACTTCTAATAAAACCAGTAGTCCCCAGAGCTATCCCATCTTCCTTCCTAGAGGCAAGCACAGTCACATTTATGGTGTTTCTTTTCGTGTTTACCTCTGTATTTCTAAATAATAAGCTTATAGTGCTGTGTCTTCATTTTTCACCTTTAGATCTACTTATTGACTGTCTATGTCCACAAGATGAAGACATAGCTTTCTTATCTACCTTTTTCTTTAAGCTTACACACATTCATTTCCTATTCTCTCCCTCCCCAACTATATTGTTTTTATGTTAATTTTCAGAATTTACATTATTATGTAACTATGTAAATCAAAATAAATCACCAAGATAAATCAATCTCAAACTCCTATCAATGTGTTCATTCTATTAATTTCTTTTTTTCCCCTTGGAATCATCCCTTTAGAATTCCTCATGCTTTTTCTCCAATTTGGATTGGTATTTACATTATTATGCTTATGAAATATTTTTCAGAGACCTCTACTACAAGCCGTGAAACAGACTTTCTCTCCACTGAAACCAACCACAAAATATAGGCTACAATTCTTTTCAGGCATTTAAAAATGAGCATCACAGGAGAAGAGAAACTTACAAAGTGATCCCAGTGTTGCCACATGATTGTTCTGGTTTTCAGCCTGGAGATGGTCTCTCTGAGTGGAGGAGGAAGATGCTGGAACTCAGGTCTTTGAAGTAGCTGGAACTAATTTGGCAGGGTTTCTGAGAAGGGGTGCTATACAGAGAGGAGGCCCAAGAAGTCTGCATGGGGGTTCAGTGTGATTCTTGCATGGGGGCTGCACGGGCAAAGGGAGAAACTCCATGAGGCTTTGTGAGATCACCTGCTACAGCCTGAGAGCCAAATGCCGGCACCAGAAGGCACACAGTTCTGTGTCACAGTGGGGTACTAGCCTAGGCACTGGGAGACCTCATTGAAGATTTTGGAATGGAGTTAAAATTTCAGAAAGTCTAAACCTTAAGAATAAAGTCCACACTCTATAGCAAGAGACATGTCCTAAACATATGTTCTAAAATAAAACAGTTCTGCTCCAAGAAAGGATAAAACCAAGGCTAACAAGACCAAAAGTAAGAACCACTAAATTCACTGTTTGCATGAACAATGTGAACATCTGTGGAGGAAGAAAACATGATTTTCTCTCACTACAATATATTGTCCACAATGGTCAGCATTCAACAAAAAAATTACTAGATATGCAAAGAAATGGAATAATATGAGTCCTAGTCAAGAGAAAATGCAGTTTTTGGAAACTCAACCATGGCTACCCAGATATTGGAATTAGCAAGCAAGGACTTTCAAGCAACTGTTATAACTATACATTGTCTATAATAGCCATTTGAGTAAACGGTTATAATAAATGGACAAATGGGGGAATATTAACACAGAAATGTAAATTGTAAAAACAGACCAAAGGGAAATTAGAAAATGGAAAAGTGCAGTATCCAAAATGAAAAATTAACAGGATGAGCTTAAGAGTGGATTCCAGATGTTAGAGGGAAGGGTCAAATGAATCATTATCTCTGAAAAATAGAAAGAAATAATATTGGAAAATAAGACATGGAAGAGTCACATTGTCCCGTAGGACAACATCAATCAGTATAGCATAAGTGCAGGAGGAATCCCAAAGGAGAGGAGAGCAAGAATGAGCAGAAAAAAAAAATATTGGGAGAATAGCTGAAAATTACCTGAATTTTGTGAAAAGCAAAATCTTCCGTATTAAAAAAGCTCTGCAAACTTTAAGCAGGATAAATACAAAGAAAGCAACACTCAGGCACATCACTCAGGTACATCAAATTGTTGAGACCATAGATAAAGAGACTATCTTGAAGGCAGCAGAGAAAAGTCAGTTACATGCAAGTGGGCAATGATAGGAGTGAACGTTGGTGTCTTGTTAGAAACGATGGAGGCCAGAAGACAATGATATAGGAACGTGGTTATTCTGGAAAGAATAAAACTGCCAACCTGGAATTCTAAATCCAGTAACATTTCAAATATTCAAAACTGAAGATTCTCTGAAGATACTTCATCGCCAGCAAAATTGCAATAGCAGTTCTACGGAAATTTTTTCATGACCCCACATAGAAATTTAGATCACAGGAATTAATAAAGAACATAAAAAATGGTAAATAGAAAAGACTGTATGCCTTACATTTTCTTCTCCTAATTTTTGTAAGACATATGACTGGGAGAGCAAATATTACCTCACTGGTTTGTGGCATTTATGATGTATGTGTATATGTTGTATATGACAATGATGCACACAACAGTGCGGAGACATGTAGGAAAACATCAGCACGGGGTTAGAAGAATGCATTAATTCCAAAGAAGTCAGGAAAGGAGGAACAGAGGAACAAAAAACAGAAAACAAATGACAAAATGATAGACCTAAATCCAACCATATCAACATTACATTCATTACAAGGAAATTTATTCAGAATTTAACAATTTAACAGTATATTTATAACTATGGATCTTTTCTTTTAGTTTTCCTAAAACTAACTGCCTTATTTTTTCTACTACATTCGTTTTTTGGTCATCATTCATAATTTTTCCCTTATCTTACAATAATCTCTCGCTAAAATTCTATGGAAGGTCAATCACATTAATTAATCTATTGATTCCATTTTCTATTTTTTATTTTTTAATTTTTTAAAAGATTTTATTTATTGATTTGACAGAGGGAAAGAGTATGAGCAGTAGGAGTGGCAGACAGAGGGAGAAGCAGACTCCCCGCTGAGCAGGGAGCCCGATGCGGGACTTGATCCTGGGATGCCAGGAGCATGACCTGAGCCAAAGATAGTCGCTTAACCAACTGAGCCACCCAGGCGCCCCATTTTCTATTTTTTAAAATGTTATTGCAGGGGAGATAGCTCCCCATTCCTCATGTTCTTTTTTTTCCACGTGGAGGAAACTCTATTACTGTAATGTTTCTAGCCTTTCTGTATTTAAACACACACACACACACACACACACACACACACACACACACACACACACTCTGCCCCAGGAAAAGTGAAGTATCTTATCCGATTGGTGAGGGTGAATCAGAAACAGCCCAGATTCTGGCTTCTTTTATTCCTCTTGGCGGGTCAACTGTGTGCAGAGAACACACATGTGTACTGTCCAACAAATGTGGACCCTGCTTGCAAGAGGAGGCCTGCCTGCCAGTGCTGCCTCTCGCCGTAGTAAGTTTTTGTGGTCAGTGCCAGGAAGCCCATTTGTCTGCAGATAAAAGACACATTCACCAATAACAGTGTTATTGTAATAAAAGTTAATGTTTTGTTCTCCTAAAAAATTGCAGAACCAGAGGCCCTATTCAAGCAGGCATCTATCTACTCATGTGACTTAAAACCTGGTGACATTGAAGTGAAACTATCTTAGGTGACAAAGAAGAGTAGCTTATCCATTAGTCAACTGATGATAATTACCAAGCACTCTGCATTTCTCACTGGTTAGAAATAAGACTACAGGGGCGCCTGGGTGGCTCAGTCGGTTAAGCATCTGCCTTTTGCTCAGGTCATGACCCCAGAGTCCTGGGATTGAGTCCCTCATTGGGGGGGGGGGTCCCTGCTCAGCGGGGAGCCTGCTTCTCCCTCTGCCTGCCACTCCCCCTGCTTGTGCTCGCTCTCTTTCATAAATAAATAAATAAATAAATCTAAAAAAAAAAAGGAAATAAAACTACAGATCTCCCTTGACTTACAACGGGGGTACATTCTGATAAACCTACTGTAAGTTGAAGACATTGTTAAATCAAAAATGCGTTCAACATACCTAATATCAAACATCAGCTTAGACTAGCTTACCTTAATGTGCTCAGAACACTTCCATCAGCCTACAGCTGGGCAAAATCACCTAACACAGAGCCTATGTCCCACAATGAGGGGCTGAATATCTCATGTGATTCATTGAGTACTGTACTGAACGTGACAGAATGATGGTCTGGGTGCAGGAGGTTGTCCATGTATCAGCTGTTACTCCCGTGATCGCGGGGCTGACTGTGAGCCACTGTCCCGCTTCATCACGAAGGATTGTCCAGCATGCCTCTAGCTCAGGACAACATCCAAATTTCAAAATTCGAGGTATGTTTTTCTACTGAATGCATATTGCTTTTGTGCCATTGTAAAGCGTAGAGATTGAAAACTCGTAAGTGGAACCACTGTAAGTTGGGGCCTATTCATAATCTCTTTCCCAGTTGTCCTTCACTGCTTTTGTTTTAGTTGATCATTTTTTGCTATTCAAAAATGTTTTAAGTTGTGTATAATATGTTACTGAAAATTTCTCCTATGGCTTCAATTCCCCAATTTGGCTTGTTGGTTTTGTAATTTGCTCCTAAGTAGCTAGCCCTTTGTAATTTCTTGGGGTTTGGGATGTAAAGGTTTTCATCTAGATTTGTTTTTTCCCATATTAACATCTGTTATCGTTGGATTATGTGACCCAAAAGATTTCTTGACGTCCAAACCCTTAGCACCTCAGACTGTGACTTTATTTGGAAATAGTCTTTGCAGACTCGACCAAGTTCAGAGGAGTTCGCTAGGGTGAGCTCGAATCCGAGAGGACTGGTGTCCCTATAAAAAAGAGAATCTTGGAGCCAGCCACAGACAGAAGGATGCTGATGTGACAACAGAGTCAGACCTTGTGGGGAGGCAGGGGATTGCCAGGGGCCACCAGGAGCTGGAAGTGGTGGGGATGGAGGGGTTTCCTCCAGGAGCATCGGAGGGAGCCCAGCCCTCCCCGACACCTGGTTTCCAGACTTCCAGCCTCTAGATGGTGAGGCCAACAGTGTCTCTAGTTTAAAGCCACTTGGTTTGTGCCCCGTTGTTACGGCAGCCCTCAGACCCTAACACGACAGCTAATTTCCACAGCAACATTTCAAAGGAGCATTTTGCTTGCCTGTTTTTAAAATTTTTATTGGATTTGTCATGTCTTTAAAAATCACTGGTTTGGAGCTCTGTGTGCCTGCATTTCCGTTTCCTTCCCTCAGTCCGCCTTTCTGTTCTAGCGTGGTCCCGTTGCCCTGCATGCGCGTGCCTTTCGCTGACCTTAGTCTCTTGCTCTTCCCCTTCCTCTGCCCATTATCTTTCTCTTTCTACCTTTCCACCTTTCTTGTGCGTAAGGGTACTGCTGATCCTTGAACAATGTGGGGTTAGGGGTGTCGACCCCTGCACAGTCGAAAACCCAGGTATAACTCTGACCCTCTGAAACTTAACAGCTAACAGCCTACTGCTGACTGAAGGCCTTACCGATCACATACACAGTTGGATAACCAACACTTTGTATGTTCTGTATATAATATACTGTCTTCTTACAATAAAGTGAGCTAGAGAAAAGAAAATGGTGTCAGGAAAATCATAAGGAAGAGAAGATACATTTACAATACTGTCCAAAAAAAAAAAAATCCACATATATGTGGACCCGTGTAGCTCATGTGGCTCAGCCAACTGCCCCATCATTCTATGGACTGGGCCACTGTGGTCTGCTCTTTCCCTTCTGTCCTGATGTGTTCACTCCCTACAGGTTCTTGTGAAAGCATGCCTCTAATCAAGCAAGTACCTCAGAACCCTTGCCTCAGGCTCTGCTTCTTGGGAACCCACCCAACCTCACTCTAGTCCATTTATGTGACTGTGAGCATGGCAGGAAGATGAAGTACTAGCACCAAATAAGGTGAAACTTCCACTATAGCTGGGATTTGGCTCTGCCTGGATTGCCGGTCCCCTCCTGCTCCCACCCAGTCTCATTCTCAAAGGAACAACTTTATCTTCTCATTCAGAGAAGGGTGATGGTGAGGAAGCCAAGTCCCCAGAGTCCTTGGGACCCTCTCAAGTAGTGTAGAGTCTGCCATGGAGAGTAGAGCATCATGTTCTTTTTTTTTTTTTAAGCTTTTACTTATTTATTTATTAGAGAGAGAAAGCGTGAGAGAGCACAAGCTGGGGGAGGGAGAGGGACAAGCAGACTCTGTGCTGAGTGCAGAGCCCAACACGGGGCTCCATCTCACAACCCCGAGATCATGACCTGAGCCGAAATCAAGAGTTGGACGCTCAACCGACTGAGCCACCCAGGCGTTCCAAGCATCATGTTCTTTATTTTTCTTTACTTTCACTGAGTGTATGTGTGAGCTAGTACTGGCTCACTGAAAACAGTGCTTTTAATTATCTTCATAATAACAAGATTCTGGATTTTATACAACTAAATTGTTTAGACGCCACTGCAGGCATTGTGGTGGAGCGTTCCCTGGCATAGTAGAGGCTGTTCAGGATTGTGCTAAACTTGGTATATAGAGGTATTTTCCATTTTGAAGGGATGAGCCCAATTTAAAATTTTTCTTTTATGATGCTGTTTCACATTGTGGATTTTTGATGGCAAAATTTTAGTCTTCAACCACTCTCCTCTCTTCTACTTCAAAAGCTTATGTTTTAAACACTCAAAAAAGCCTTATATCCAAGAACACTTTATAAAATCTTGAATAAAAAAGCCTATGTGTCACTTGTCTCAGCGATTAATTGATATGATTTCTGGGAATGACCATTAATCTTGACATTAGCTTAATTAAGCCAGACATTAGTCAATCATAATTGGCAAAGGAAATATGCTATCAAAATATGATGCAATCTAAGACCAAACAGGACTAATTTTTGGGTAATTTGTATTTTGTGCTACCGTAGCACCATTAGTACAAGTGATTAACACGTCACTAAAATGATCAGAAATAATTACTTTATTGATAATTGCATTTGATTTGTAATGATGGATACAAGGAAACACTTAGGCTATTTGTCCAAGATAAATTTCAACACTTCTTTTTCCATCAAGACATCTTTGACTCACAGTTGAATCCTCAGCACTTCCGGCAATGGCCTGGAAAATCCAATTAATTGTGCTGTGCGATTCTTTGGGATTACTTCTTTCTTCTTCTCTTTCGCCTGTATGCCTGTTCTTAGTTAGGTAAATAGGTGGGATAATTCTCCACTTCCTGAGGAAGACAGCATAAATGAAATGCAAATACCCATATGGTTCACCAAACTTAGTCACATGCATATTATTTAGTTAATTCTATAATGATGTAAAAAAAAGTCACAAATGTTAATGATTTCTTGCATGCATAGAATAGTCTCATGCAGGGGTTCAAGCTGCTTTCTAAGTACTGATTAATTAAGCCCAAATTTCTGTGTCAGATCATTCACTTTTTTTTCCTTTCTTTAAACCCAACTCACTCCACCCAAGCTGAGTTGCTGATAATACAGTAAGACCCAAATGAAATGTAACCCCACACACAAATTGCCAGGCATAGTTCTGTAGGTAAATTTCAGCCTAGGAAAACTGGGTCACAGCAGTTTTATGATATAAGTACTTACAGAAAAACCACCATAGTATCTTACAACCAGCTCTTCCTAATGACTTTGAAAAAGGTAAAAAATTCACAAGGTTGGGCTCCCCAGGAGAAAGCACAGCGTGAACAAATCCCACATGAATCTGATAAGGAATGAAATAATCAACTCTTATCAGCAGTCAGGCTTCAGAAGTAAAGGTACAACTCTGAGATACGCTTCTGTACAGGAAGCCGGCACCTATCGAGCCCGTGCTTCCCACGGTCAGCTACCACATTAATGACACACTGATACTGGGTTAGTAGAGTCCTTTACTGCTCTCGTCTGTCCCAACCAGATTGTCTAAAATCTGGAGCCCAGTCCATGTGAGTATTTAAGTTCTTTCTCCAAATTGGCTGGGAATTCCGTGAAACAGAAACAGAAACACAACCGGGGTGAGCTGTCACAGGTGGGCAAAGAGTGGTGACAAAGGACCCATAGCAGACAGTAAGCAAGATTCAGAGAGAGGCACCCAAATCCTCGGGGACATGATGATTAATTAATTAACTAGGTTTATGTAGCTGCCCCTCCATGCAACTCAAAACACTGTCTCCAGGACTTGTCTAGTTGGTACGGTAGAGGAGCAGAGAGAGCTTACCCTGCCATGTTTCTGTGTTTCTCCAATCTGCTAGGCTCTGGCAGGCTGCCTCCTGGTCGGCCAGGATCATCACACGTCCTCACACCTGAATGTTTTGTACTGTGTCTCAGACCCTCTGGGCTTTGTTATGTAAGGCCTGGGTTTATTTGAGAAATTAAACCATGCCAGTGTGTTAATAAATGCTATTGATGTTTTACCACTCTCAGGTAGTGGTCTTGAGATTTTCCAGTGGCTTTCTGAGAATAACTCCGATGACAGAATTTTCAGGGCTTTGGGCAGACCTGGGAAGCAAATAGCCCTTAGCATTTACTCAATTCATTCTAATAAACCTCTATTGGGTATTGTTATGTCCACCTCGACATTCATTTGAACCAGGTTTTTATACGTAGACACACACACGCATATCACAAGGTTTTTACAAGCTTCCCAATCCTCGAGGCTGGCTGGGACTGAAGCAGAACGAGATGGGGGGAATGGTCCTTTATCTTGTTGCAGAGCCAGACTGCACTCTGAGACACAGCATGTTGTTTCTATGTCATTCAGCACAGCGGGCAAATTGTGGATAAACTATCTGCCAGATAAGATGAACACATAGATGACGCATTGCAGGTGGAACAGGCAGAAAAACAGGAGGTGGTGAGAATCTTCCCAACACGGAGGTCAGGAAGGAGGCTTCCCGGAAGAAGTGGCATTTGAGGTGGGCATGAGTGGGTGTGATTTCCTGTATGGCTGTGACACAGGTGGGGCAGGGGATGACAGAAAGAGGAAGCAGGAGGGTGGAGGCACTCTGCAGGAGAATGCAGCACGATGGGGAGCTGTGGAGCAGAAGGTAGGGAAGGAAACTGTGCCCAGGCTGGGAAGCTCCAATGTCAAATCAAGGAGTTCTTTGCTCTGCAGGGAGAGAACCAGTGTCCATGGTAGAGCAAGGGGACTATGACCTGTTCAAAGGGTCGCTTGGGAAGAGCAATCTGGCAGCCATGGTAGGAAAGATTAGAAGGAAAGGATGGGGTAGGTTTGGGTGCTCTGAAGGTCTGGATTGGGCAGTGACCATGAGCAGAGGGGAGGCAGAGAAGTGTGAGATTGGTAACAGCATGACTCAAAGGACAGATCACGAGGAGGAGCAAGGCCACTATCCGAGATGATGAACAGAGATCCAGGATTGGCAGAAGAAGTCTGATTTTGGACATTCCGTGTTTTGAGAACATGGCGGGATTTCCAGATAAAAGTGTCGGGCTGTTGGAAATGCCAAGTGCACAACATCTCCTGTTTTTTGTGTAGTTACACAAAGACCTGCTGAAATGAAGAACCATCAGCTCAGAATCTAAGTATACTATCGATGTGTTTAATGCAAAATCACAGTCTCCTTTGGAGCCAAACTCAGTGACAGCATCATACGTAAATGACCCAGAACCATCCCTGCATGAAAAAATGACATCGTCCTGCCCGAGGTGGACTCGATATCACTTATTGTTTGGAATGTGCAGTCCCACTTTGCTATAAGGGACCCCAGGCTTTGCTCCAGAGGCTGGGCTGTGAATCCTGGTTCTGCTGCATGTTATTTCTGTAAAGTCTTCCACCTGCAGCACGGACGGGCTGGACTCCAGGGCTCTCTACAATACGGTGGCCTGTTTATCATGAAGAGGGGACAGAAATGGGGCATATGGCTTGGCTCGCAGTGTCCACTGGACTCACGCCCACAGAATTTGAAGCAGAGGAGCTTGGGATTCACTCCTCTCAAGTTCATCAGTGCAGATATCCACTTCGCCCCTCACCACCCCCCACGGAGAAGACAGATGTGCATGAGAAATGCCAACACCTCTCTCAGTCGTCACCACGGTCACATCAAGGGGAACTAGAAAGATGAGGGAGGCTCAGTCTCGAGGAGCTTACACTAATGAGGAAGATAAACAAAAGGTCAAATATGATAAGGGCAGCAAGTAGCGGGAGCACAGCTGGAAGAGAGGTGTTCTGGAGTTGATGGTAGGGGTGGGTGTGGCAGGGTGTGGGCAGCGCAGGGGAGCAGGCACCCGGGATGAAGGCGCACCATGAAGGAAGGCACTACAGAGAACAAAGAGCAAGAGTGCTGAGGAGGAACACACCTTGAGGAACCAGAGCATGTGGGAGATGTGGTGCGGTCTGCAGGTTGGGGTCAGCTGGTGGAAAGTCTTGAGTCTCCCGCCAAGCTGGACTTGTAGTCAGCAGCCAGTGCGGTAAGTGCTATGGCCTGTCTTTGGGCTGGGAATGCATGCCTCCCCTTCCGGAGCCAACTGCAGCCACAGGTCAAGTACATGGCTGTAGGAGAACTGAGTGGGATGCTCCGCGAGCGATAGGAGGGGTTACAGGAATGACCATGAAGTCAGACGATCCAGTCTTCCTGCCAGAGCCTTGAGAGGACTGAGAAGCAGAGGGTGTGTGAAGGCCGAGGAGGAGGGAGGTCTCCAGGACTCCGTCCAGCCTGAATAATTAAGGAAATGGTAGAAGTAGTTAGAAGTCAGGAGCTGGCTTACTTTGGGTTTGTGGCGCTCTGGGTATGGGCGGCATCCCAGCAAGGCTATTCAGTTGGACAGAGAGTGTGAGACCACCTCTCTGAACAGTCAGGACAGAGGCCCTGATTTGGTAATCAGCGCGCGGAGGTGACCCTGATGCGGTGGGTGCTGATCCTCCACCGGGAAGGCACACAGGGCGTGCAAGAGAAAAGGGCCCAGGGCCGTGTCCCAAGGCCGTCGTGGCCAGGGTGTGGGGAATTCGGGGAGCCCCCCAGTCTGAGGACGGCTGGGTCCCCGTGACCGTGTGCCCTTGGGCCACAGTCTGGGAGTGCTGACGTGGGAAGTGGGGATTAGGTAATTCGATCTCTTCTCCTTTTCTCAGAGTGGGACCCAGTCTGGGGTACTGATCAGCCCAAGGGCACAGGCTGCCGGTTCTAGATCCAGAATTAGGAACTTCCCATCGAGTACCTTGTGCCACGGCCACACTGCCATTTTACACCCCTCACCCCCAAGTATTCATAAAAATCATTCAGCCCTCGAAGACCCAGAACACTTTAGTTTTAACCTGCACGTTAGGCCGGGGCTCTAGCAGGTATTTTCGCCTTAAGCCGGGAGGAGGCGGAGGCTGGGCTGGGCCGGTGCGCGCGCCCCGCGTCCCCGAGCGCGCCCCTGGGAGCGCGCGCTGCGCCGGCCCGCCCGTCCCGACCCCACCTCCGGAGCGCGTCCTCGCGCTCATCCCCGCGCGCCCCCCCCCACCCCCGGTGCGCGCCTCCGGCCGAGCACCCCCCCCGTCAGCCTCCCCCCTCCCCCCGCGAACGCGTCCCCGCCCGCAGCCCCCCGGTTCCCCGTCCCCACCCCCTGCCCGGACCCCGAGCGCGCCCCCGTTCCCGGGCGCCCCTCTCCTCTACCCGTTCCCCGTCCCCACCCCCGCGCGCCCCCGCCGTCAGCGCGCACGGGCGGAGCGGCGGGCTGGCGCCCGGGCCGGGGGCGCGCTCGGGGGGCCGGGCGGGGGCGCGGGCGCGCGAGGCCGCGTGGCGGGGCCGCGCTGAGG
>NW_027397098.1:15645901-15733294 GCF_003265705.2 Callorhinus ursinus
CGGGCTGCCGGCGGGTCCCCGCGCTGCGGCGGGGCCTGGGGCGGGGACGGGCGCCTGGGCCGGGGGCGCCTGGGCCGCGCTGAGCCGGCCTGGCTGGGAGCCGTGTCCTTGGTGCGCGTCCGTGCGCTCGCCCCGCGGCCGGCGCTGGGGACACGTCCGCGTCGCACGGCCCGAGGTGCCGGCTGGCCTTATTCGAATGCGAAACTTGGCGTTGTACTTGGGGGTTTGGGCTCGGCGGCCCGGGCATCCTGGCTTCCAAACGGGCTGTCCTCGCTGGGGGAAGATAGCGCTACTATTGTTCTGTGTGTTGTGATGGGAAGGTTGGGTGAAATCGTAAAACCTCCCCCCCTCAGGCCAGGTTTGGTGTCTCGCTCTCATCTCTCATATTTAGAATTTGTGACAGATTTGCTACAGGGATTTCATGGAGTGTTATATGCGGTTTCTTATTTGCTCCTAATGGTGGGGTCATGTGCTCAACTGTCATAAGTTTTAGATCGGGTTTTGCTGTCTCTTAAAAAAGGAAGCACTGAAGTTCCAAAATGTGCGATGTTTAATATATATTTGGTATGCGCCCAGCTCACCCTGCAAAGGCCACTACCATAATGTGCGGTGGGGATAGGCTGGCTGGTTTTGAATTTACATTTGGAGCAGTTCAGCCTGGTGAACTTTTGTGTGTGTGTGTGTGTGTGTGCGTGTGCGTGTGCGCGTGTGTAACGGTTTTGTGAGGGCGGGGAGCCAGAAACTACATTCATTCGTGCCAATTTTCATCAGCAGGGAGGAGCTGATGTTGACTTTACGTTTTCCTTTTTAACACATTCAGGGCAGGGAAGGGATAACCGTGGGGGCTGTGGCATGGTGTTAACTGCCTTTTCAGTCCTACGTAGACTGGGCATTTTTTTATTTTTCTGTTTCAAATTTGGGGTTCTGCAGGGTATTGTGATGTTCTGTAATGTGAAGCAGTCCCGTGGGAGGAGAGGAGGCTGTTTCCTGGACTCTGTGTGCTTAGCAGACACTATTCCGGCTGGTGGAAGGCGAGGAGGACTCTGCGAGTTCCTCAGAGGACCTGAAGGCAGGGGATCCAGGGCAGTATCCAGCTGGGGACAATATTTAGATTTAAACTGCTGGATGAAGTGTGCAGTGTGGGCGGATGGCTCAGAGGAATGGACTCTCCATTGGAAAATGTTTGCCCAAGTTCTGTGATTTTTGTCAGTGCTCAGATGGGGTTCCTGCTCACTTTGTGGCCGTCTTGGCCCTCGCTGCAGGTTGTATTCTTGTGTTCCTTATGGCACCCCAACATTCATGCTTCACCCCCAAATGCTTTTGCTGTGTCCACATTACATGGACCATAAGTGTCCATACCCCATCTGTGTTACCGAAGCGGGAAGCCATCCCAGCTCAACAGGACGGCAGCCCCTTCCCCCGTCAGCCTGGACATCAGCTCGACAGTTGCTCCTCGAGTCTGGGTCAGTGCTGAGGATGTGTGTCCTGGCCCCGTGCTGCACGGGGAGTGGTTGCTTACGGGTGTGAACTTGGGGCACACTTACCTGTTCAATGACACTGGCCTGTCACCAGCCATCCATCTTGGAGGGTGAGTAATATGTTCCACTGCCCAGAGGATGGCAAAACCACGTTAGACCAAGGTGTGCTCAGTTTAGTTCTCCATGAATGCCTTCCATCTGTACAGATTTCTTAAAAAGGGCTTAATGAGTTTCTTATCAAGTGTTTGGGCAGAGAAAGAGGTATGTGTTTGCATGTGGGAAGTACATTACCGTTTTCCTCTCTTTGCAAACCTTGCTAGACCTGGGCTGAACGCTGAAGAATGAAGTGATCACAGGGTTGGTGCCTTGGCCTGTCCAGCCCCCCGCCTTGCCCTGCTGCCCCCACATGTTAGCAGTGTCGTCTTTGACTTGCTTTGTCCATGCTGAGTTGATGGAGCGTTCTCTAAGGTTATTTGGAGTTTCAGGTCTTGTAACCACATAGAACGGTTTTACTGACTTAAATTAGATGAATCAACTTGTTTTTCAGTGTTGCTTCAGAGAAGAAGCCCAAGATTGGAAGGATCAGAAATCTCAGTCTTTTTTACATTGTGGAACTTAAAAATCCCCCAGCATATCCACTTGCAAAGTGAAAAGTTAAAACAGCTTTTATCACATTTTATCCTCAGTCATGATTCACGTGGAGAGAATTCTTCAAATTAGCCTTCATCATTTTATGACAATATCAGAAACTATTGTGGAAACACGTGGAATTTCCGGGGCTTCGTTCCTTCAGAGGAGGATGGAAAAACAGTTGCATTTGAAGCACATAATATAGGTTGAAAAAGCAGAGCAGACTCTCCTCTCCGAGTTCCTGTATGGCCTGCCCACCGTTGGTTGTCTGTGGTGCACATCTCGTACACGGGTGCAGTTTGGGTTTGTACTTTCTGTTGTTGCAGATCCTGGTGTTGTGTTCTGTTAGTGGGTCATCGTTTGGTAAAGGGTTGCAGGTTGACTTCTTGGCTGCAGGACTCCAGTTTTTGCTTCCTGCTCCGCTGGTCGTCTCCTTTTTTCTTTCCCCCTGTGCTTCCCTCACTGGGGAGAGCCTCTCGCTGCAGAACAGCATTGTCAGCAAAGTACAGGGGCTTTCTGCGGGGAGATGTGGCAGGCAGCCCCTCCTGTGGGCACTGACAGCCTCCAGTCCACATGTCTGCATCCAGTCGGCGGTGTGGGGCTGGGATTGTCGGTCTGGGGCTCAAAGGCTTGGGGCCGGACGTAGGGTGCCATGGGGAGTGGCCGTGGCTCCTTTCCCACACTCTTTCCCCTAAAGCATTTCTTCTTTCCTTCCTGACACTTCTGCCTTTTGGAATTGTGCATTTTCCTTTTTGGCTTTAAGGAGACCCCCAGATAATTTCATTAATGGGTAAACAGTTTTTTTTGACTTAAGAAAAAACTTTAAATAGAAACATCAGGCAGAGTAGAGAAGAAACAGAAAACTTAAAAAAGACATGTCTTCAAAAAATTTCAGTTGTTGATTGAAATTTAGCAGTAAGTTTCTGTGTGAACTGGTGGGTTGTTTCGTGGGCTGTGCATACACACTGCCCTTCCCTCATCCAGGAGTAGCTGGAGTCTTATTTTGGTAGAACTTAGGGAAACCGCCTAGTGATACAGCCCGTGAAAATTGTTCGGTGTTTGTAGAAGAGAAGTCTTTTTACAAATTCGATGCCATGTTTTACATTTTGTGGTTTTTGTTAGTATGTCTGCTAGCTTCCTAACTTTTGCTTGTGGGGCTTATTCAGTTCATGCTCTGCTTTCCTAATTAGTCTACCAAATTATTCAACGAATGTTGTGATCCATCGCAGAGTCTGGTTGAACACTGTCTTGGTGAGTGAGCGACTGCTACTGGTTCTTTGCCTTGGTCAAGGGGCCACTGCCTTTTTTTTTTTTTTTTTTTTTTTTAATTGCAGAGGAGTGGTTCACAGGCACATTCCTGACACCAAAGAGTAAAATCTGAAAGAGATGGCCAGGTGGAATGTTTGTAGATTTTGAGGGCTGTTGGGCACGAGGTAGCAGATACACGTAGCTCTAGAACTCAAGTCCCACCCCTGTGTTCTCGGAGGGCCCTGTTGCTGCAGACTGCAGGGTTCTGCTGGAGCTGACACCTTAGGACCACTTCCAAAGTCAGTAAGACCCAGCCGTGTCTAACGCAGACCAAACTGCGGACGTCATCCTCACCGAAAGGACATAGTTGACTCTGGAAAACAAATGTGTGAAAAAAATGATTTCTTGCAGAGGCTCATTGATAATTTGTCATAATCGGAGAGGAGGGAGGGAAGGGGTCAGCAGGTTCAGGGAGAGAGCTGTAGGGCCTCAGGGACCCCGTCCACCTGGGTCCGACCTCAGGATTGGGGACGGAATTTGTTATACCCATGTCAGAGTTGTCAGATAGCAGACAGCACTGTGGTGAGTGAAAGGGGATACTTGGCATGGTGGCCCTAAAATACCGTCACCTGCATTTTAAAAGAATATTTACAAAATGGCAGCATCGATATGTGTGGGATTTGAAATGTGTGGACGTGAATTATAAGAGTTCTTCAGAGTTAGGAAAATAGTTAAATTTGAATGTTCTTTTCTCGATGAATAAATATAGATGTCAAATTTAGCCAGGAAGCTAGGAGAGTAAACACACACATTAAAGGCACAGATCTGTAAAATTGTTCCAAGTGCTCGTAAGATATTTGCAATGCCGTAGTTATGGTTAGATCTGAGCTTTCCGGGGGTCAAAGCGGTAACAATGACTCTATTTTGTTTTATACTGGGCCCACTGGTATTATACTCTTGTTATGGTTTGGACTACAAGCTGTTGGATGTTATGAGTCACTTTCTGCCTTCCTCATCCCAGCCTTTTTCAAAGGGGTTGTCTCTTTTTTTAGAGCTAGTTTATTTTTTTTAAAGCAGTGATTTATGGGATGAGTTGTAGCGTTATTCTGACTCGTAAAGAGAATATATTGGATAACCTTTGTTTTGATGTCATATATATATATGCACTGACTCACCAGTTCAAATCCTAGTCATATTATTAAAGATCATTTCCAGTTCTTGTCATAATTGCTCGAGCACCCTGAAAAAAAAAATCAAGTTCTTGGCTGCAGTTACTTGACTTAGTTTTGCGTATCACTGTTTATCCTGGGAACAGGGGACGTTTTATCTGTTGTAACGTGCAAGGCACCGAGGATGGTGTGATAGGTTTCTGGCAACTTTTTATCAGGCTGGCTCTCTTCTCACAATCCAGCTTCTCCTTCTCCACACCTCTACTCTCAAGGTTGCCCACGTTAGTTCTTTTTTTGGTGTTGTGTGTGTGCGTGTGCGCCCGCGTGCACACCATTCAGAAGTGACCCATTGTTACCAGTGCTCTGTTCTTTTCTGCTAAGAGGGTCAAACTCTTGTCACGTCTCAAAAGAAGTAATTGCATCCATTTGTTCGCGATGATAATAAATAGCGCTCTCAAAGAGGGGACGCTAATTGGGAATCCCAGCTGGTGTGGGGTAAGAATATCGAGTCAACATGCCGAAGGAAAGAGTGCTTGTCTTCTGCAGCCATGCATACGCCGCGCTGCTTTCTTTGGGACCCAATTGGGGTTATTAATTTTAATGATCCCTTGAGACAAAGTGGGAAAATGCTAAGATATTGAGTTGTAAAAATTAAGATTACAGCAAGCAGTTCCTTTCCGGGGAGGAGGGTTGCTGTTTAGTTTTGTTGCTTTTGAATATCTTGGATAGTAAAATGGGCTCTCTGTGCATTACAAATCGAGACAGTTCCTTACTAAAGGGCTTTGTACAGTGGGTATTAAAACAGAAAAAAAATGCTAAACTATCCAAGTTCATGAGAAATGAAGGTATTCTGTGACTGATACTAGGTTAGGAATGTAGCTTTTTCTTCTGGGTTGCTGGTTTTAAATCCTGTATTTGCTGATTGGGTTGGAAATCTATTTGTGTCCCATTGAGAAGATTGAAGCCCGTGGGCCGGATTCAAACTAGTCTATCAGCTCCAGAGAGAGGATTCATTACATTTTTATTCACAACTATGAACAACTAATTTTTTTTTCTTTATTGAATTATCTGGTTAGTCAGGTCATTTAATAACTTTATAATAAATAATTTAAAAATTATTTAAAAATCATATGTACACATATCAGCTGTTCCATCTGGGCCACTTCGGATACACCTGGCTCAGGGCTGAGCCTCTGGCTGAGGAGGAAGGCATGCACAGGACTGGCTTCCCTTCTCTCTTCGTCCTGTGCAGAGAGAAACTTGATTCCTGAATCACAGGAATGATTCTCCTTGTGTTCTGACTGAGTGTCTTACAAACGTAGCTTGCCCTCTGTGAGAAGTTCATAAAGCAAATAAAAGCTGGGGGAGGGGTGAGGCCCCCACACCCCAGAGTTTCCTTAGCTAGCGCACTCTTGTCGCCTTGTTTTGACACAGAGCCACACTCCTTGACGTCGTCACTCAGGAAAAACATGAGCCTCTATTTTGAATCCTTGTGTTATTCCCTGTTCCCCTTTCTCGCCAAGCTGAAAATCCCTTCCCCATAAAGATGAAGTTGGCATGGATTCACCCTGACGATCTTTCTAAGGAAGTAACAAGAGATGCTTCTTGGGGGAAAAATAGATTTTGTAGGCCATTTTACCTGAAATGAAAACGGAAATGTAAACTGTGTTATTAATTAACCTCACTGGGAGATTCTGAGTCTTCTTTATGAATAAACTAATACAAATAGGGATTATTTCTTTTACTGCAAATAGAGCATGGCCAGTTAGTGTTACATTTCCCCAAATGCTGACAAAATGCAGCTTACAAATCCTCATGGAAGGATGTCAGGTATATTTAAGAGCAGTTGCAAAGCCTGCTATTGTCAGAGGAAAGGAAGAGATGAAAGATTTCAGTCGGCCAAATGCTTTAGAACAGGTTCACTTAGCTGCCATCAGTTTGAGGGAGCTGGATTTTAGTGCGGTAGGAACTGAAAGCACAAAATTCCATTTTTAACTTGTGGTTGACCTTCTGTGCTTCCTCAATCTCTTTGGATGCTTTTCTACATCCTATTTGCAGGGATTTGTGGGAGGATCTCGAGGTTTCTCTGGACTAAACCTGTGAGTCTGTCCATTGAGAAGACCTCTTCGTGATCTCTGTGCATCTGGGGAGTACGTGGGGCCCTGCCGGCCTCACCACTCACAGCATCATCTTGGTGAGCTAGCTAGTCTCCCCAGCCTCCGTTTCCTGAGCTGTCAGGTGCCGCTCCTGACGCTACCTCCAGGGTAGTTTTGAGGATCAGTGAGGTGATGTCCTGACGTCTGCTTGGTAAATACCCAGGTCCACTCTTTCTCTCCCAGGCGTGTCCACTGGGACAGAGCTCCTGGTGCTTCCTCTCCCTGGCCCTCCCTGCTACTGAGTCTATTCAGATAGGAGAAACATGTCCTGTTTAGCTTCTGGCCCAGGTGTACCTGGGAAGCACGTCCTGTTTAGGCTCTGGCCCAGGTGTACCTGGGAAGCACATCGTATGTAAGTCGTAGTCCTGCCGCATCTCTGGACCTCGTTGGACTTGTAGTTGGAGTTATTCCCAAAGCTTCCTGGAGGAGCGTCCGGGACCTGCCCACTGAGGCTCAGAATTCCCATGGCTGGGACTCTGGGATATCTTTCTTCTGGCCTTGCATGATCCTCAGCCTTCAGTGTGTGGGGAGATGCTGGGCTGGACACAGCTTCTCATCATGCCCCGCGTCGGGTGATACGGAAACATGGATGTTGAACAGGTGGGGTCCTGGGAGCCCGAGACAGGTCTGAGAGGCCAGGCCACTCTCAACATTCGGAGCTTGGTGTTGGGTACGGGCAGGGGCTTGCTGTGGTGTTGGCCCTGTGACCTGCTTGCTGAACACCCTAGGGCTTTATCCTTTACGATGACATCCATGACCTTCTGGGGCTTTATCCTTTACGCTCACCCTGCCAGTCACGTGGGGTGAGCACCGTTTCAGTTTGTGATTGTGAGTGGGATCTTTTTCTTGTCGACTTTCGTAAGCATCTTTTATTTTTTATTATTTTCTGAAGATTTATTTAGAGAGGGAGCAAGTGAGAACAGGTGAGCAGGAACGGGAGGGGCAGAGGAAGAGAGAATTTCAAGCAGACTCTGCACTGAGTGCAGGCGGTCACAGGGCCTGACCTCACAACCCTGAGATCATGACCTGAGCCAAAACCAAGAGTCGGATGCTGAGCTGTCTGCACCAGTCAGGCGCCCCTCATAAGCTCTTTTAAAACAAAGAGCAGGGGCGCCTGGGTGGCTCAGTTGGTTGGGCGACTGCCTTCGGCTCAGGTCATGATCCCGGAGTCCCGGGATCGAGTCCCACATCGGGCTCCCTGCTCAGCGGGGAGTCTGCTTCTCCCTCTGACCCTCTTCCCTCTCGTGCTCTCTATCTCTCATTCTCTCTCTCTCTCAAATAAATAAATAAATAAATAAAATCTTTAAAAATAAATAAATAAAGAGCAGCGGTAGGGTTTTGAGGCCCCCCCCACAAACATGTACCCTGTGGACTTAATGGTTTTGCAGAAGTTATGGCTTCAGTTATGCATCAACTATTTAAAAGTAACATGAAACAATAAGGTGGAGATGGACTTCATGCTAGATTCTTAAGTGAGCATTAACAGGCTTCAAAACCTCTTTTGTTCTTATTTTGGCAAATATAATGGATGCTTAAAAGCTGTTGAGATTTAGCGTTATAAAGCAGTCTTTAAGGAGCTATTTAAGCAAGGGCACGATTGGATTAAATTTAAGTCATTAAAATATACACATTTAAAACTCAGGAAACAGCCTACCCACTTGCCAGGGTTGAAACTTTGTTACTAATGCATACTGTAATGTGCCTCCACTGTTGCAAGCTACTGTCCTAGAGCTGTCAGGACATTCTGTAAAAATAAGACTTGCTGTCTGGGTGGATTGGTGTTTGATTTAGATTTTAGCACAAGTGAATCTAGGCTTGCTATGGTGGCTAGACTTTCCCTGTGGACCACAACAGGACATGGGCTGAGAACTAGCGATTGGGGTTATTTTGCTGTTGATAGCAGCATCCAGACTTTGAGAGGTTTCTTTTTTTTTTAAATATATTTTTTTAAGATTTTATTTATTTATTTGACAGAGAGAGAGGGAGACACAGCGAGAGAGGGAACACAAGCAGGAGGAGTGGGAGAGGGAGAAGCAGGCTTCCCGCTGAGCAGGGAGCCCCATGCGGGACTCCATCCCAGGACCTCGGGATCATGACCTGAGCCGAAGGCAGACGCTTAACGACTGAGCCACCCAGGCACCCCCTTTGAGAGGTTTCTCACTTATTGGTACACAAATTAATATGAAAAGGAAGTACAATTTGCTTTTCTTTCTTCCTCTGTAGATGGGATGAATTATTGTTTAGATCCCCTACTACTAAGGGATTTATAATGACTGTTGGTAATTTAGAATTTCTTCCCTTTTATTAGGAGGATCTGGCCCTGGACACAGGCAGGAAGTCGCCTTAATTTTGTTTCCTTGATGACTTGTTTAGTGTTTGGCACAAATGGGACTCTGGATGAAATCTGCCCTTGAGGGAAAGTGTGTAAGTCAGAGGGGCTCTCTGGAAATGTGGTAGTCCACTCTGCCTCCTGTGAATGGCTAAGAGCAAGGCCTTGGGGAGGGAATATGCACAGAAGACGCCCAGGGTGGGCGCCCCCCTTGGCCGGTTGGCCGGTGACTGGACTGCTGGTTGGGAATGCTCACCAGAGCTGGGAAGCCCACAAGGCTGGCTGCATCAGTGGGATTGGTGTTGATGACTGTGATGTGTTCTTGAAGGGTACTGTGGGGTGGGGAGCAGTATTTGGAACACTGGCATTCCTGGAAACTAAGATACTAAGTAAACCTACTAATTGCTTGCTCCCTTGTCGCCTTCATGCTGATCTTTTTTAGTCTCTTTAAAATATTTTCTAAGGAAATGACATCTTCTTTGAACCTATGAGAAGACTGGATTTCAAATAGTTAGAAACTCGTTACGATCATTAGAGCCTGGGTTTCCTAACGGTGATTGATATCCTGGACCGTGTGGCTGGCTTTCTTTTGAACCACTGTGGGTGCAGCCTTTCCTCTGGGCTCCTTTTGAGACCGGCACTGGGAGCTCTGGGGTGGGTCTGGGTGCTCCCGGGAGGGCGAGCAGCAGGTCCCAAGAAGATGCTCCCATTTCCCTTCCTCGGTTGTGATGGGCCTGAGGCTTAGGCTGTGCATTCTCTTAGCTGGCTGCCGCGGGAACTTTGCATTTAAAATCGAATCTGTCATCTGGGGGTGGATATATGGGTGTCCATGATACAGCTCTTCCCATTTTTTCTATGTTCAAAACTCATTGCTCATGGAAGATAAACCGAAAACGTGGCCCCTTTGGCTACCGTTTCTGTACAGCATCCTTTAGAATCCGGAGGCTGGGTAGTATGGTTTTATCAGAAATCTTAATCGTTTTGGTCAAGAAACAATGCTGTTAATTCTTGGTTGTGTTTCTGGGAAAAATACTCTAAATGAGGTTCCAGGAATAGCTTCTTCAGCGTCTCTACAAGGAAAGAGTGACCTCTCAGAGCGTCCCTATTACTTACCAGGATGTTGGTGGTTGTGTTTAAGCAGCCACCCGTCACTTAGGAGGCAATCAATTCTTAGTTTTATGTAGAGTGCTTTTATTCCAAGTGAAGTGCCCATTCTGATCTCCAGTTCTTGCAGGGATGAGGGCCACATCTAATGCACCATGCTTCTCTCAGTCCCCAGAGAGCTGGAGTCTTGTCAGTAGGAATGGACGGTGCAACATTTGGACTTTTAAATCAGATGTTGCAAATCGACCTCTTTTTTTCTTAATGTGGACAGTCTCTCCATCCATGGTGGAGGATGCTTATGTGTATTTCTAGCCACCACTCCCCGCCGGCTCACTGTGTGCTAAGCATTGCATCAGTGTCTCCCATATATTACTTTTTCAGGACTTATAACCCAAGTTAAGTTACATGTGTCTCCTAAAAAGGGAAACCTGCTCCGAGAGCTTGCCCAAGGCCACGTGCCTGAGTGAGGTCCACACAGCCTGCTTTGCCCTGCTCTGACATCTGCTTCTCACCTTACAGCTTCCCCAGCTTGAGGCCTGCCCTCATGCAGTGCGTTAATCCAACCAAAGTAGGAAGGAGAAGTTTTAAAAAGATGCCAGGTTTCATGGTGAATGCGATTTTTTTTTTAAACCTACTTACTTCCATATACCCTAAATATTTTTTCCACCTGATGTAACAATTACGAGCTATTACTGGTACAGAGTTCTTTGAAGGGTATTTTAGGAATCTGGTCGCTAACATCCTTTATTTTCATAAATATAATCTTGCTTAATAAAGTCGTCAGGATGTGGCTTTCTTTTGTTACTCTATTTTTGGTTTTAGATCCTTGAGAGGAAGCTATTTAGTGGTTACTCATAATTGTGAAGAGAATCTAGTGATTGGAGAAGCTTGTTAGGGCAATTTTTTTTTTTAATTGAAGTATGGTCGACATACAGTATTATATTAGTTTCAGGCGTACAACGTAGTGATTTGACAGTTGTATCCATTGTGAAACGCTCACCATGATAAGTGTAGTCCCCATCTGTCCCCGTGCGTCTGTCACCAAAGTTACTACAGTGTTACTGCATTCCCTGCCGCTCGTCTCATGCCTGTGCCTTGTTTTATACCCGGAGGTGTGTACATCTTAACCCCCTTCACCTGTTTTGCCCTCCCCTCCGACAACAACCAGTCTGTCCCCTGTTTCTGTAGATTCCACACACAAGTGAAATCAGGACAACTCTTACAGCTTCCTTTGCGGGATGTAAATAAAGTCTTAATCCAGGTAAATGTTGGCAGGAATAGCTGTTTAAAACAGGTAAGATTTTCGTGTGACCCCTGGCTACCCTGGGGTGTTGTCTCAAGGTTTGTGGACCCTCCACCTTTGTTCTCCCTTCCTTACATCCCCCCCCCCATTCCCTGGTGATTCCTGTTTGCATCAGGATTTTGAATCCTTGTATCTAAGATGGTCCTGCTACAGTGTGCATGGACAGGTGTGTAGGCCTTCTCTTAGAATATTGTTTTTGGGGAGGACAACTTCCCATTCCCTCATTTAGAAAGCATAGAGCCCTTCATTAATGAAGATAAATGTTCCAGTATCAGGGACCCTTGAAGACTTTTCTTGTTAAGTAAATCCCAGAACAAAGACCGTTTTATGTATTTACCATGGACTTGTCTTGTGAATGCTCTACTATTGGAAGTCCCATGACTAGTTTAAACAGAAAACATGGAGTGTTCAGTCTGTCTTCGGATCTTTGTGCATAATTATGATTGCATCTGTTCCATAAGAAAGGAAAGCCACTCCATCTCTCTAGGGCCCTGGTTATCAGAATTAAGGGAAACACGATCATTTTCCAGTTTAAGTATCTTAAATCTGAAGTTGCCCCTGAGCTGCAGAATAACCCAGTCTTAAAGAACGATATGAGTTGACTTTGAGTAGATTATATTAATTTGGTTATTCTGGCTGAGTCATTATACCACATTGTGAATGGATGTTTCTCTCTCGATTTATCGTCATAATAGAGTGGTTCCAGGAGATCACCTGTAGGCTCAGAGGAAAGTGTGAATGTTGTTACTTGTAATTTAGACTGACGAGGCCTCTGCAAGATGACCGGAGGCCTATATTTAATTTCCGTTTACAACTTTGTTCTAAATCCTGAGCTCTTCCGAGGTTCTCTCTCCCTCCCGTGCTCGTGCCTTCCTCTTCTGCCATCTTCCATAGCCCTCATATATGCTGTATGTTGGGGGGGTGTGTCGGGGGGAGAATCCTGACTGCCTGAATCCTTGGTAACCTTTGGAAAGAGCTTCTTTGGAGCAAGATGCCTGTGAATAGACTTGCAATTGGTTTAAGCATCACCGGTTTTGTTGGTTGTCTGGAAAATTGTAATCCTTTTTCCATGGGCCCTTGGCTGATCTCTCTCTGCCCCACCAGTGACTCCCCGCGCCAGCCATGTGTCCTTCTGCTCTGGGAGCCTCTTGCAGCACTGGCCATATGCAGAATAATTAAGTAGTTTTATAAGAACTCACATGTTGCTGTTGCTGGGGCACAGGGGTGCAAGGATACCTGGCTCTAGGAATCCCGAGCGCTCCAGGTTCGGCCCCTCGCTGCTCACAAAATCCAGAGGCAGACAAATGAGTGGTGGTGAAATGAGAAATGATTTTGTTTCCTTGAGGCCACCACCAGGAAGACTGGGGACTAGTGTCTCAAAGACTGTCTTCAAAGTGCCAAAGATACTTCCACGTTTATATAAAGAAACTGTGGAGCAAAGGTGGCTGAGTACGTGTAGATGGGCATTGAAGATAAATAGATCACGGTCTTGGGGTCAATCATGGGCAGGGTCTTGCTGGCTCAGGACCGTCCTTACTGCTGGGGGCGGGGGCGGTCTTGGTTTCCATGGGGGATGCTTTGTCCTCAGGGTCTTCCGCCTGAGCCCCGAAACAAGCTGCAAAGAGGAGCCCAACTGGCAAGTCTGAGGTCAGAATGGAGGCAGCCGCAGTCCTCTCTCCTTGGCCCATAAATACCCTTCCCTTGCATTGGGGCGTGGTTGTATTTTGTTCCCGTGAGTGACCCTGAGGATCCTGGCCTTTGTTGGGAGCGCCTTGGGCTGAAGTGGGCCTAAGATGTAAGTAAAATTGATCACTACGGCTCATGGGCGGATGCCAAAGCTGCTTTAATCTGATGTTGGCTTGGATGTTGGATGACCTTTTTGAAAAACGCAGCAGGCTTTTGTCATACCTTGTAGAATTTCTGTGGTTCCTAAGGGAGGTGTGTGCGTGTTTTAAGGGGACAAATGTCCTAATAAAAGTGTTTTCTCAAGAAGATAGGAGTTTGCCATGTTATGTGTCTGCTGTTTAACACCAAATAGAGTGGACCTCTCCATGGTTGAGGAAGCTCCTCTCGTGCTGGTGTGTACTTGGGAAGAGCGTGTGCGCACCTGCAGATACACATCCAATTAGAATGATCAGATTCCAGAGTTCGGGTGGAGATGGCTTCTGCCATCCGAGCGCTTTTGAATTGTCCTCCTTTTCTCGAACATTCGTTTAGTCTCTTGCGTGAGCGGATACGTTAGACGCTGGGGGAGGTGGTGACAGCCATTTCTGTCATGCAGAAGATGGAACGTAAGCCTATCGCCAGAGCAGACAATGCACGGGGACCCTCCACAGTCCGTGCAGAATTCCTTGACAAGAGCGTGATCTCGGGAGCTCAGAGGAAGGAGGGGCTGGGGCCCCGTGGTGCTGGGTGTCCTGGGTGTGGCTCTTGTGGGGCTCCCAGCTGAGTGCCCCGGGGTTCCCGTGTTCTGCTCAGGCAGCCTCGTCCTGCTCTCTGGCCCCTCTCTGAGCCACGCGGCTTCTCGGGCCAGAGAAGCGTAATGAGATGGTGGCATCTGGGTCTCTCCGTTTTCAAGGGCTCATGTGAGTGATCGGGGGAACTCCTTTGTTCTTACCGCCACGAGTCTAGCCAGTGGACTGACCGTTGAGGGTTGATGTGTACTTTCAACAGTATGACTTTTGAACAGGAGGCTGCATCCCCAGATGCAGATTTATGCTCACCCTTTCATATCAAAGCCCTCCACTGCAGAACTTTACTCTGGGCAATGTCCCATATCTCAACATGACCTCCTCTGACCGTCCTACTTTCTGTGCAAGTTTACAGAAGTGGAGGTGCAGGAGCTCGGGACGCCCTCCTTCCAGTCCAGCCCAGGTTGCTTCCTTCCGAGTGCTGGGCTCGGGCAGGGGTGAATCATTAACAGCGGAGCCACCGGCACCTGCGGTCTTCGGCGCGCGTTGGGCCTGGATTGTGTGTCCTGTGTTGTGCGTGTGGAATGTGTGCCGAGGGGAGTCCTGCTTGTCATTCTCCCAGCCTGCTACCGCGGGTCCCTGCAGGCGCTGGGCCCTCCCCACTGGGGAGGCCGCAGGGTGGGGGTGACCCCGGAACCGGGGAGGCTCCCATCCTCCGGGAGCTGGAGGCCGGGCTTCCCTTCAGCTTCTCTTTCCGTCCGCCAGCACCAGGCTCCCGGCTGATCCCTGCCAACTGGGGAGCTGCCGAGCGGGCTCGGGGCACGGAGGCGGTGTGTCTGACCTCAGGGACTGTCCGTGTGGCCTGCCTGTGCGCTCCTGCCTCCTTCCTCGGCCGTGGCTTGGAGTGGAAGCGGGGGCTCTGGTACTGCGCGGAAGGCTGAGCCCTCAGTCATCCGGGCTGTGAAGGAGAGCCTTTCTGTTGTTTGTGATCAGAGGAAATCTCTCGGTTGTCTCCCTGTTAGGCTGTGCATGTTTACCTTTTAGGTTTCACTCTTTCTAGGTCAGGAGGAGAGTCTCCCCCGCGTTGCTGTTGATGTCCGCTATTAAGTGTGCATGGAGAGTGCAGCCCTGCAGCTCAGAGCTGCGTGTCAGGTGAGGTGGCCGCAGTGTCCCTTGGGAGTGGCGACCCAGGCGTGGGTGGTGATTTGCAGGGTCCGAGCTGGCCCTGACAGGTGAGGCATCGGGCTTAGTAAGTATTTCTAAGGCTGTAGAACGGGAAAGGGCAGTAAGCGGCATCAAGCTCTCTCATTTCCAGGTCTGAGAGGCTGATTGAGGAGTCCCCTTAGCCCCGACCCGCCCTCCTCTTCCTCCACCACCCCACCCCTCCTCTCCAAGCCCCTGCCTGGCCTCTCTACCTGGAGGGCCATGTTCTGCATCTGCGGTGGTCCGGCTCGCCTGCTTGAGGACATCGCTGCACCTTGGTGGGGTCTCTGTCTGTCTAAATGCCAGTGTATTTATTGGCTGACACTAGGAAGAGTGGATCACGGTGCAAATACTAGTTATCTACCTCCCGGCGCCACACCTGTAACTGTTAATCAGACACCATTCCTGGTAAGAAATTTCCTTATTGCAGAACACTACGTACGTTATAATCCCAACTTCGTAAACAGCCTGTAAGCTGTTCCTGGTTGTCCTGTTGGAGAAAATATGAGTGGTGAGGGCATTTTCCCTTTCCTCTTGGCACAGTTCCATACATATTTTTAACCAGAGTACTTCTGTGTTCCAGTAGAATGAAAATTATGATTTATGGCATCAAATCCTTTGAAACCGTACTGGAAGTGTTGGTAGTATAAAGCACAACAATAGTTGGTCATTACAAGCAAATTAGAGTTTTTATTCAAACGGAAACCAATTTCCTTGTAGCCTTCCCCTCCTGCGGGAGGAAGATGCCTCCCGTGCCAGTGGACACTCCTGGAGGTCTCTGCTCTCTTTGTTGGCCTCTGGAAGTGAGATGGCTCTGGCCAGGCACCTTAACAAAGGCACGTTCACCTGGTCCCGAGCACTGTCCAGACCAAGCCAGAGGTCCAGGGGGTATCCCCTCGGCCACCTGAAGAAAGCTCCCGTCATTGCTCCTGAAACTTTGAACAGGTGTGGGCAAACGCTTGTGCCGCCACGTTGACCTCCTGAGCTCTGCTTTTATTACCTGTTTGTTCCCATCTGCCATGCAGAAGCCTGGCCATTTGGTGTAATCACCTGGGAAATGGATTCCCCATCGTTAACCCTGGCCATTAGAACCCCAGGGGTGGGGGTAGGTTGTGGCCCCAAGTCCCTCCAGTGCAGCTGGTCAGCCTTTGGGAGCCAGGGCTTCTCCCCTCATTGAAGATCATCATCTAGGTCTGCATGTAAGTGTGTGATGCACAGCGGTGGAAGGCAGGCGTCCCGGCTTCATCCTGTCGGCCCTGTGGGCTTGGGTGCTGTCAGCACGTGGGGAACGGTAATGGTGTCCTATACCACCTTTCCACTTTTCCCAGTGGGTACTAAGCGAAAGGTAGAAGGTCAGTTTGAAGAAAACTGAAATTCAGACTTCTGGGTGGTGAAATTTTCTTATTTCCGATAAATGCCTTCCCCCCCCTCCCCCCAGCAGAAGGGAAAGGACACCTGTGCTGTCCTATAGCTGTGTTGTGTGCTCAGCAGTGGAACCTTCCCTGCATGTCCTGTGAGCCACAGTTACTGACTGGGGTTGAGCACTGGGCCAACACTAACGCGAAGACTTGGGTCCTCGGCAGAGCGTCTGTGGGTGAATTTCCGCCTGATCATTTACCTGGGTCGGCAGGTTCTGTTCAGGGGTGCATGGGTTCAAGGCAAGATGGATGGGGTGTCCTGGCTTTAGATCCTATAGGGGATTTTCATTTTAATCTCCTATATTTCACCTTGATCCTGTGATTGATTCTTTTTGTGGGAAGCAGTGTGAGGCCCTTGCTCAGGGAGGGTTTCCTCGTTGAGAGAACCCAGCAATGTGGCTTCCATGAGGCCGCAATTCATGTGAAGCAGTGGGCAGGAGCGAGGCCCAGTCAACTCACACCTTCTCACAGGTGGTTAAAAAAGGAGATTCTATAAGACTTTTGTCAAAGAAAACTCCCAATCTTCTGAACACCTCTGTACTTGTTTTGAAAAGCCAACTTATATCCTACTGTGCTTAGAGTTTAGTTAGTGTTTAAGTGATTATTTCCCATTTCCCCAACTAGATGATATCATTACTGGACTTGTAGAATTAAAAATCTTTAAATTGTGTATTATTTACCTTTTTTTTTTTTTAAAGATTTTATTTATCTCTTCATAAGAGGGAGAGAGGCAGAGGGAGAAGCAGGCTCCCAGCTGAGCAAGGAGCCTGATGCGGGGCTCGATCCCAGGACTCTGGCATCATGACCTGAGCCGAAGGCAGACGCTTCACCGACTGAGCCCCCAAGGCGCCCTACCCCTTTTTTCTTTTGGTGAAAAAAAAGTACCCTTTAGTTGTAGAATGAAGCTAATGAAATGTCACAAGTCTATAACCTTAAAATACTGTTGAAATACACTTGTCTACTTTGCCGTACAAAGAAAAAAGGAACAATAAAGATTGAGAGCACCCACTGGTGCCAAGTGTTAGGTTTCCTCAATTCTAGAAGATAATCCTAAATGTTCAAAGCTCTCTGTTTCCGTTTTGAAGGTCTGCTTCCAACAAGGTCTGTCTTTACCAGCCCAGGGTGGGGAGTAGGTGCTAGATTGATGATCTTGGGACTTTGCCAGTCCTCATTCAACAGACTTTATTAGTTGATGATAAAACATTTCACAGTTAAAAACATTTTTAATATACTTTGAGTTTTATTACTATCTATGCCTTCAGGAGTCTGAGAATTATCTTCTTTGCTACTATGAATTGTGTCTTGAATTAGGACCTGTAATTCCTTCTGCCCTGATGTTTATTAAAAATAAAAAGTTCCCTATATATTTTCAGATATATATTTAGTGTACTTTATTTTTTTATTTGAGAGAGCATGAGAGAGAGAGAGAACACAAGTGGGGGGGCAAGGGTGTTGGGCAGAGAGAGAGGGAGAAGCAGACTTCCCGCTGACCAGGGAGCCCGACACAGGACTTGATCCCAGGACCCTGAGATCATGACCGGAGCCACGCTTAACCCACGGAGCCCCCCAGGCGCCCCCTCTTTGGTGTATTTAAAATGCCTGATACATTAAAATTTTAAAACATCACAAATATTTTAGAATGTAAATGTTTAATTTTAAAAAGTAATATAAAGAATGGGACATAGATTAATAACTCATTTGTAATCTTAAAATTCTAACCTTGTATTTTTAAATACATTTTATTTCTCCACGGTATTCTCAAAGTTGATTAATCCAGAGGTGTAACAATGATATAAATTAGTCAGTATCAGCATTGTTTTAACATACTTTCATGTGTATCATTTTATTGGATGATCCATTAATCACAGGAAACAAGTAGGGTTGGAAATTAAAAATAAAACCAGGATTCAAGGTTAAATGTCTTGTCTGGGTCTCGTGAGTGTAAAGGTGGCCCAGGACCCACATCTAGGACCCCCAGCTGGATAATTTCTAGTCAGGAGCTCACAGAATTTTGATGGATCTCCCCAAACCATTCTTTGCTCCCACCTGGAGCAAAATAAAATTGCTAGGTCATTATATTGTATCTCATAACATTACATGTTATGATCGTCTGAACTATGTTGAAAACACAAAAACTGGATCCTTTCTGTTTTGGATAGAAATCCTGATCTAAGGATTGGAAATACTTTCTCCTACTCTGTAGGTTGCCTTTTCAATTCCTTGATGGTTGCCTTTGCTGTGCAGAAGCTCTTTAGTTTGACGTGGTCCCAATTGTTTAGTTTTGCTTTTGTTGCCTTTGGTATTGGTGTCTGATCCAAGAAATCATTGCCAAAGCCAGTGTCAAGGTTCTTTTCCCCTGGTTTCTTCTAGGAGTTTTACTGTTTCAGGTCTTATGATTTTTGTGAGTGGTACAAGGGAAGGGTCCAGTCTCCTTCTGCATGTGGTTATCCGGTTTTCCTGATGGCACTTATTGAAGAGACCCTTTCCCCACTGGACCTGTACAACTCCAGAGCAAAAAGCAAATAAGCCAGTTAAAAAATGGGCAAAGGACCTGAATAGACTTTTTTTTTTTTCCCAAAGGAGACCTACAGAAGGCCAACAGGTACATGAAAAGATGCTCTGCATCACTTGTCATCAGGGAAATGCAAATCCACACCACGGGGAGATCTCACCTCACACCTGTCAGAATGGCTCTTCTCACCAAGTGTTGGCAAGGATGTGAAGAGAAAGGAACCTTGTGCTCTGTTGGTGGGAATGTAAATAGGTTTGGTACCCTGCACGGGGAGGGTAACCAGGCCTCCTGTTAGCGTATACCTCCCCATGTGTCCGGGCCTGCATTCGTGCACATGCTTGTCTTACACACACGACAGCCCTTCTGATGCACGGATCCCGAAGTGTTTGCATAGCTCTGCTGGTACTTGGGCTGAATGCTTCTCCATTTGGGGGTCAGCGGGCACTCTGGCCCTCCTGCTGCCCAGGATTGGGGGTTCTGGGGGTTTCTGCTATGTTCCGTGACGAAAATTCTCGGGAGGGAGATTCTGCGATCCTTTTATACACCCTTCTGGCCCACCCCAAACACCTTTTACTTAGGGAGCTGTTTTTCCTGTTCCTTTGTTGTCTGTTGCTTGGAGTGGAGGGTGAGGGACCCCACCCCCTGCATGATGCCTCTTGGTCTTTGTGCTTCCAAACCAGTTCTAGTCTGCTCAGCCTCCCTTCTAGGCTGTTCTGTTCGTTCATTGAACAGTGCCTGCCTTTGACCACCTGTGGACATGCCACCGTTTATTGAAGCTGCGATTCAGAAGCTGGATTTGGAATTACAGCAAAAACTCCAGCCCTGCTTCGGGCAGTGGGGAGGCTCCCCTAAAGTCCCTCCCCACCCAGACCATGCTTACGTCT
This sequence comes from Callorhinus ursinus, assembly GCF_003265705.2. NCBI lineage: Eukaryota > Metazoa > Chordata > Mammalia > Carnivora > Otariidae > Callorhinus > Callorhinus ursinus. Next base: position 15,665,747 of record NW_027397098.1, read on the forward strand.
TGGAGAGGGCTAGTCATTTCATGTCTGCCCTCATGGGGCAAGGATACTGTGAAGGCTTTCCTGGACAGGGGGAGCCCACCAGTCTGAGGTTCAGTTAATCGAGGAGGTCTGAACTAGGAATCCTAAAGATGGTTCGTAGAACCCCTACCTAAAAGCATGAGCATGGCTTTCTTGCCTAAACCATGCCCATGGCCATGACCTGCCATGTCACTGACCGTTTAGAGTCTTAGGTTTAAATAATTTCCCCTCATGTTTTACCCATACCTAATATGAAGGCACATTTTTAAAACATTAAAAACATAAAAAATTTTCCTATATCTAGTCTTTGCCAAGCATTCTGCTTTTCCATGGAATTGGTGTCTCTTTATGGAGTTGTATTTTATCAGTTAAATAATCCGTAACTGGTACAGTTGTACAAACAAACCTGTTTTACGATCAGTGTGCAGCTCAGCTGGGGAGCCCAGGAGGCGGGAGGTGAGGTGAGCCTGCTGCAGAGGAGGGGTGGCACCTGACTCCTGGGGGAGGCAGCTCCCTGACAGGGGGCTCTTTGTGCTGGTCCTGAGCTCTGCAGCAGCTCACTCTGTGGCAAGGTCATGAAGTTATCAGGACAGCCTTTTGCTGTTTTAAGAATGCACATTCACGGGGCGCCTGGGTGGCTCAGTTGGTTAAGCGACTGCCTCCGGCTCAGGTCATGATCCCGGAGTCCCGGGATCGAGTCCCACATCAGGCTCCTTGCTGAGCAGGGAGCCTGCTTCTCCCTCTGACCCTCCCCCCTCTCATGTGCTCTCTCTCTCATTCTCGCTCTCTCAAATAAATAAATAAATCTTAAAAAAAAAAAAGTATGCACATTCACTTACATTTGAAGGTATGACGCTTTCCACATGGTACTTATAGGAGGAGTGGGGGGACCTATTTCCCCCATTCACGTGTACCCTGTCACCTGCTGCTTATCAGTCCTGTGGAGTGATAAACTATGCATTAACATAAGTGATGTCAGAACACAGAAGTCCTCAACTCTCAGGTTATTGGTGCACCACGAAGGGCTTGGGAGGTGTTTCTGAGCTGATCCAGGCTCTGCTTTGGGTGGATGGCAGGCTGTGGGGCTGGGTCGGGCAGGGGACAAGCTCAGGGGCCGTCTCCCCGTGCAGCGTCCGCAGGGGTGCTGATGAAGGCCTGAGCTGGCCAGGGAAGCAAATGAACTGAAGAGCCTTCATGATGAATTAGGGGGAAAGAGAAGATGTAGGCAGAGCAGTGTTGGTTTCCAAGATGTTGCTGGTGTTTGTGGGAAGTGAGTGAGTCTGGGAGGGAGATGATGAGCTCATTTTGGACATGACCTTAGAGATGCTTCTGGATGCCATGTGAGCTGAGAGTTTGAAAACCGGGAGTGGTGCTTGGAGAAACCACAGGGACTGGAGCGGGCTTGAGGGTAGCCTTTGCAGAAGTGCAGTTGAGCTCCAGAGTGGATGAGGGCCTCCGGGTGGAGTCCAGGAGGCTAGAGGAATGAGCCAGTCTCAGAGCTGAGGGAGAAAAGGTCCCCTGTGAGGGTCAAGGGAAGACCTGGATTTGCAGTTCATCAAAGCCCAGAGGAAGGAGGTTTTCTAGAAGAAGAGAATTCGAAATGTGGTATCCTGAGAACCAGGAGGGCAAGGACTTGGAGCCTGGGAGGCCGCTCATGTCTGAACAGAGCGGTTGGGTCAGGCTGGGGGTGTCCACCTTCCAAAGGGTGTCCGTTCCCTTGGGGAGGTGCCATGGGGGACGGTGCTCCTAGGGGGTGGGGATGAGCAGGTGAGCTGGTGGAGAAGAAGCCCGAGTGCGTGGAAGAGCCGAACCAGTGGACTTGGGTCCCACGGATGGACGTGGTCTTCCTCTACCTGTGTCTGGATCGGCTGCTCTTCTAAGTTCACGATGTGAACCGTGCAGAACAAAGGGAGTGCCGAGCGCCCCCAAAGCCGGGGTGTGCCCCATGCTCTGATTGTGGCTTATCAGTGATGCCTCGCTGTGAGCACGTCTCGTCGGGGTCTGCGGGACAGCCTCTGCTGTCGTGACCCCTCACTGCGTCTCTCGGGGGGGGGGGCGTGCAGCTGGCTGGCCCCCGTCCTTCCGTCTGCAAGGGCCGCAGCAGCTGGGAAACATGGATTTGAGTTGGAATGTGTAAGTCCTACATTTCAGCCCCGCTTCTACCTGCGGTGAATGGATGGTGAGTTACACCTGTGGTCCTGAGCCCACAGTGTCCAGCAGGGAACAAAGCTCCCCTTGATCCCGCGTCCCGTCGGCCGGTAGTGTCTGCCTCCCTTCGTCCCTGTGAGTGTCTGCTCCTCTCCCCTAATAACAAGCCTAAGTCAGCCGTCGGGGTGACGGCGCCAGCCTCCCTCACACCCTCAGGGCTCCGAATGGAGAACGGAGAGCAGGACATGGGGGAGCGGACACTTGAGCCCCTGGAGGGCAAGGGGCAGCCCCAGGCGGGGATGGCTGCGGAAGGGGAGAATTTTCACAGTGCAGGTGGGAGGTCCTCATGGAAAAGAGAGTCTTGGAATTTTTGCCAAATTATTTCATTATTGTGACTATGATCATCATTGTTATATGGGGGTGAGTGTGGTTGGGAAAAAAAAAGGTTCTGAAGAGCTTCAGGATGGAGCTCTGTTCTAATCTGGGGTTTTGCCTGAAATGCCACTTTTATTTTTTGGTTAGGTGTGGTTTTTTTTTGTTGTTGTTGTTTGTTTTGTTTTTTTAGCACTTACGCTACAGTGTTCCAAATGCTGTATTTTTGGGATATGTTAGCTGTGGAGAGGTTTAAAATTAGATTCCTAGAAATCAGGTTACGGGAGCTCTTGGCCACGCTGCACAGGTCATGTTTTGAGCACCTGGTACTGAGGTCTGTCTGCACTGGCCGCCCCTGGCATCCGTAGCACACCGAGTCAGGAGGCGGGAGGAACACGGCTTTCTTCCTGTCCTTGTGGCGCTCTCTCCTGGGAGCTTCCTCGGAAAGCAGATGCACGTCTTAAAGTTTACCCTCCTTTCTTTGGTGTGTGCGTCTCTTCAGTGCTGCTCCATGAGCTCATGGTGTCGGACACGGTCTTCATCTTCTACGGGAACGCCGAGCCGGGGTGTGAACTGCTCCTGGGCGCATCTGCACCCCTCTGACTGCAGAGGGACCCGGGGCTCCTGCCCTCCCGTCACCTGCCTTTCCAGAGAGAACATTCCCCATCTCTGGTTCCTTGGGCCATGCTCTCCTTCCCGAAGGCGATTCCTTAGCCTTCGATGTTGACAAGTCTGATTTATTTTCTGGGATGATGAAAGGGTAGGGCAAGGGTGCGGAAGGAAAGAGCAGGAGGGGAAGGAATTATCTCATGACTTTAGTCAGAAGGAAATCACTCAGACAGAAAAAACATTGTAAGTGGGTCAGATCCCAGGAAGTTATATTGAATAAGTGGCACCATATTGCACAGCCCCGCTTCACAGAACTGTTGTTACCCTGGTGACGGGGAGAATGAGTGTATTCAGTCTGAGTTCAGAACATACATCTTTGCTGACTCGGGCTAATCAGCAGAGTCGGCTCAGTTCACGTTCGGGAGCTGCTGGAGAGGTCTTGGTGCAGCCTCACTACCTGAGAGTGAGCTGTGCAGGGAAGGGGGCTCCTTAATTTCCAGAAGGTATGTTCGGGAGGATGTGCCACTTTTTGTAGAGTTAAATGATTGAGCCTCTGTGTTTGTGTGTGTGCACATGTGTGTGTGCATGGTGTGAATGTGTGCTCTGTGAGTGTATGACATGTTTCTGTGTGTTTGATTTTTTCATCTCTGTGACTTATAACTGAAAGTTTGTACCTATTTAATTCCCTTATTTGTTTCACCCATCCCCCACCTTCTTCCCCTCAGGCAACGACCCCTTGGTTTTTTTGTAGGAATTTTTTTTTTAAATCACATATATAATATGGTATTTGTCTTTCTCTGACTTAATTCATTTAGCATAGTACCCTCTAGGTCCATCCATGTCATCACAAATGGCAAGATCTCCTTGTTTATGGCTGAGTAATATTCCATTGTACATACATACACCACGTCATCATTATCCATTCATCTGTTGACGGGCACTTGGACTGTTTCCATTCTCTTCGCTATTGTAGATAATGCTGCTATAAACATAGGGGAGCTAATTTTCAAATTAGTGTTTTTCTTTTCTTTGGGTAAATACTCAGTAGTAGAAGTCACTGGATCATTTGATCTTTCTATTTCTAACTTTTTAAGGAACCTCCATACTGTTTTCCAGAGGGGCTGCACCAGCTTGCATTCCCACCAACAGTGCACGAGGGTTCCCCTTTCTCCGCATCCCCGCCAACACTTGTTGTTTCTTGTGTTGTTGGTTTTAGCCATTCTGACTGGGGTGAGCAATATCTCATTGGGTTTTAATTTGCATTTCCATGATGAACAGTGACGTTGAGCATCTTTTCATGTGTCTCTTGGCCATCTGAATATTGTCTTTGGAAACATATCTATTCAGGTCCTCTGCCCATCTTTTAATCAGATGTTTTTTGTGTGTGTTGAGTTGTAGGAGTTCTTTATATGTTTTGGATGTTAACCCCTTATCAGAGATGCCATTTGCAGATATCTTCTCCCGTTCCCGAGGTTGCCTTTTTGTTTTGTTGGTTCTTTCCTTGGCTGTGCAAAGCTTTTTATTTTGATGTATTCCCTAGTTTATTTTTGCTTTTGTTTCTCTAATCTGAGAAAACATATCCAGAAAAATGTTGCTAAGGCCCATGTCAAAGAGATTATGGCCTATGTTCTCTTTAAGGAGTTTTGGGCTTTCAAGTCTCACATTTAGGTCTTTAACCCATTTTGAGTTTATTTTTGTTATTGGTGTAAGAAAGTGGTCCAGTTTCATTCTTTTGCATGTGACTGTCCAGTTTCCTAACACCATTTGTTGAAGAGACTGTCTTTTCCCCATTGTATATTCTTGCCTCCTTTGTCATAGATTAATTGACCATATAAACCTGGGTTTATTTCTGGGATCTCTGTGTAGATTGCTTTGGGCATTATGGGCATTTTAACAGTATTTGTTCTTCCAATCCTTGAGCATGGAATGTCTTTCCAGTTGTTTGTGTCAGCTTCAGTTTCTTTCATCAGTGTTCTGTAGTTTTCAGAGTACAGGTCTTTCATCTCTTTGGTTCCATTTATTCCTAGGTATCTCATTGTTTTTGGTGCAGTTGTAAATGGGATTGTTGTAATTTCTCTGTTACTTTGTGCAACAAATGCAACAGACTGCTGTATATTAATTTTGTTATCCTGCAACTTTACCGAATTTATCAGTTCTGGTTGTTTTTTTGGTGGGGTTTATAATTTTCTATGTATAGTATCATGTCATCTGCAGATAGTGAAAGTTTGACTTCTTCCTTGCGGATTTGGATGCCTTTTATTTCTTTTGTCTGAATGGTGTGGCTAGGATTTCCATTACTATGCTGAATATAATAGCGGTGAGAAGAATTGTCTTGTTCCTGACCATACAGGAAAAGCTCTATTTTCTCCGTTGAGGATGATATTAAGTGTGGGTTTTCATGTATTCATTTTATGTTGAGAGGTATGTTCCCTCTATCCCTACTTTGAGAGTTTTTTATGAGTGGATGTTGTACTTTGCCAAATGCCTTTTCTGCATCTATTGAGATGATCATATGGCTTTTATCCTTGTTAATGTGATATAACCCATTGATTGTGAATACTGAAACACCCTTGCATCTCTGGCATAAATCCTACTTGATCATGGTGAATGATTTTTTTAAATTTATTGTTGAATTTGGTTTGCTACTATTTTGTTGAGGATTTGTGTATCTGTGTTCAACAAGGATATGGGCCTGTAGTTCTCTTTTTTTTTGTATTGTCTTTCTTTGGTTTTAGTATTAGGGTAATGTTGGCCTCATATAATAAATAGGAAAGTTTTCCTTTCTGTTTTTTTGGAATAGCTTCTGAAGAGTAGGTATTAACTCTTACTTCATTGTTTGGTAGACATCTGTGATGCCATCTGGTTCTTGACTTTTGTTTGTTGGGAGTTTTTTGATTATTGATTCAATTTCTGTGCTGATAATCAGTCTGTTCAAATTTTTTATTCCTTCCTGATTCTGTTTGGGAAGATTATGTTTCTAGGAATTTATCCATTTCTTCTAGGTTGTCCAGTTTGTTGGCTTTAACTTTTTACAATATTCTCTTATAATCCTTTTATTTCTGTGGTGTCTGTTACTTCTCCTCCTTCATTTTTAAAAAAAATTTTTATTCTTTTCAGAGAGAAAGGGGGGAGGGGCAGAGGGAGAGGGAGACTCTTAAGCAGGCTCCATGCCCATGCTCTTAAAACAGCGTTTGCTGTGTCCCAAAGATTTTAGACCATTGTTTTGATTTTCATTTTTCTCCATGTGTTTTTTCATTTCTTCTTTGAATTCTTGATGGACTCATTCATCATTTAGTAGCATGTTGTTGGGCCTCCATGTATTTGTTCTTTCCAGATTTTTTTCTTGCAGGTGACTTTTAATTTCATACTGCTGTGGTCCGAAAAGATGCTTGACATGATTTTAATCTTCCTGACTATTGAAACTTGTTTTGTGGCCGAACATGTGATCTGTCTTGGAAAATGTTCCATGTGAACTTGAAAAGACTATGTATTCTGTTCTTGTTTATTTTTCATTTTAGAGAGAGAGGGGGAGAGCATGAGTGGAGGGAGAGGCGGGCAGAGGGAGAGAGAGAATCCCAAGCAGACTCTGTCCTGAGTGAGGATCCTGAATCCTCAATCTCACAACCCTCAGATCATGACCTGAGCTGAGATCAAGAGTTGGACACTTAATGGACTGAACCACTCAGGGGCTCCTGTATTCTGTTTTTGGATGGAATGTTCTATATGTATCCATTAGGTCCATCTGGCCTAATTTGTCATTCAAAGCCACTTGTTTCTTTACTGGTTTTCTGTCTGGATGATGTACTGATGTAGGTGGGGTGTTAAAGTCTACTATTATCATATTACTGTCAACTTCTCCCATTATGTCTGTTAATATTTGCTGTATTTAGGTGCTCCCATGTTGGGTGCATAGATATTTAAAATTGTCATAGCTTCTTCTTGGATTGATCCCATTATCGTTATGTAATGTCCTTCTTTGTCTCTTGTTATAGTGTTTCACATCTGTTTTGTCTGATATAAGTCGTGATATCCTGCCCCCCAACCCTTCCATTTGCTTGGTATGTTTCTCCAGCCCTTCACTTTCAGTCTGTCTGTGTCTTTAGGTCTGAGGTGAGTCTCTTGTAGGGAGCGTACAGATGGATCTTACTTTTTTATCCCTTCAGTCACCCTGTTCTTTTTGATTGGAGCATTTAGTCCATTTACATTTAAAGTAATTACTCATTGATTGGCATGTAAATGCATTTAATTGCCTTTTGTTACTTGTTTTCCAGTTGTGTTTTGTAGTTCTTCTCTTTGAGCCTTTCTTCTCCCTGTGTGTGTTTGATTTGTGAATCCCTCTCTGGCAGGGACACATCCCTGGGAAGTCCTTGCCTGCAACCCCTTGGCTCTCTGCTCAGGGAAGGATAGCACTTTTAAGCAGCCCAGCCATTAGGGAGAGGTGCCTGAAGGTATATGGAATCTATATTGATGTAAGTTGTGAGAGTTGATGTTTTAATGGTGCAGAGGTGTCACAGACATCAAGTTAAAAATAACATCAATGCCTGAGCTTTGTGTGCGATTTCCTGGATACATGATAGAATATGCTGCACAAAATACAGGTGGGTTAATAGTGGTGTTTGCCAGGGAGGAGTGGTTAGTGATTAGTATTCTTGGTAACAGACATGCTGTGTAAACTTCCAACACTCAAAGGGGCCCCAACACTACACCGATTTAACTACAGCAGGATTTCTATTTCTTCCTCCTTCCTCCTCCCGCCTGCATTCTGCTGTTCTGGAGTCTACTGTGTGCCTCATGCCCGTTGTCCACTGACGCCCTCAACACGGGGCCACTTGCTGGCTTTCTGGCATCCTACTGCATATGCTGTACTCCCTTCTTCACAAGGAAACCAGCCTGCAAAAGACTTAGGAGGAAGCCCATAGAAGCCCAGCTGTAAGAAATGGTTAATTATACGAGTTAGGTAATGTCACTCTAACCAGTGAATATAGTGAATGTGCATCTGCATACTAATAAACATTATTTAAAAATATAATGAAAAAGTTGCATTTGATATTGTCTTTGAGAAGAGCTTAGAAAAGAGATAAAAGTGTAACTTTCATAAAGTGTAACTTCAGTATACTGTAGTAGAGTTGGTGGAGCATGGTGTTACGTAGAATATAACAGACCGAATAGCGTGGCATTGGATTGTATAGGACAGACTGCTATAGCATTGTGTAGTCTAGAACGGACCCCACAGCACGGTGTTGAAGAGTCTAGAACGGACCCCACAGCACGGTGTTGAAGAGTCTAGAACGGACCCCATAGCACGGTGTTGAAGAGTCTAGAACGGACCCCACAGCACGGTGTTGAAGAGTCTAGAACGGACCCCACAGCATGGTGTTGAAGAGTCTAGAACGGACCCCACAGCCCTGCATAAGAACACTATGTAGTACAACAGACCAGCACAGCCTGACTTAGCATTTCTGGTCGTGATGCCTCTGTGGTGGACTCTGAGACTCAGGACTGAGAGCAAAGAGTCAGTCTGACAAGGCTGTTTTCTCTGAATTCCAGGGCCATTTATTTACTCTCTGGGGGTCATTTGATGGTCCCATTTATGTGCTTTCAGTGTGGCAGGGCTTCCAAATGGAGTATTTGTAAAGTAGACGCATCTGCCTGGCACGTGTCCAGTGCTCCGTGGAGTTTAGTCATTGTTAATACTCTAATAACTTCTAAAGTACTTTCCCTCACTGAGAAGGGGTGCACTGTCCGTACCACAGGGGTGTGGAATATCAGCCTTTTCATGACTGGGGTTTATTTTTAACAAAAGTAGACTTTATTGGTTGTGGGGGGAGCCGCTGGTGCTTGAGTGCTGGGGCCCTTCAGCTCTGTGTGCTGGGAGTAGTTTCGCCTGGAATGGACTCCCACTGTTCTGACTTTCATCTGGTGGTGTTCTCAGATCCTCAGGTGTCCGCAGAGCACCCATTAGCAGCTGTCGGCTGTGAAGTGTGAAGGGGAGGTGGTGGGTGAGCAGTGCACTGCCACTGTTCCCCGGCTCGTCCCCTACCACCCCCCACCCCCGGCTCATCCCAAGCTGTGGGCTCCTTTGTGGTCCTTGGCCAGAGCCCTCCTTGGCAGGGGGTTGGGGGCAGGGAATGGAACAGCCAGCATCAGGTGACCCTGAGAAGTGCACATGACATTGTGGTTGGTGGTCATTGCCTGTCCGAGGTGCCCCGTCTTGGGAGTCTGGAGCCTGACAACTCAGATGTGAGCGCATAGGGTCTCTTCCAGGTGGGACGTTAGCAGGTCACCTCTGAGCCAGCCCTGGTTTCATCCTTTCTAGGTCTCTGTGAAGGACATGGGGTCTCTGAGGCTTGAGCACTGTTAAGGTCCTTTAGTGCCCATCTCTGTGGGGGACTTCCTCTTATCCAAAGATGTACCTTATCTTAACCTTTCTGAATCAGGAAATCCTAGTGATAGGGTTAGGACTTGAGTTTGTGATGGGTGCTTCCTCCAGCAAGCTCACGGGTCAGAATCGTGACTGTTGACGGCACTGTTGTCCTGTGAGTGGCTCCAGAGGACCAGCTGACATACTTGCCTCAAGCCCCACCTGTTGCCGGAGGTTTTGCTGAGCTTCTCATTGCCCTTGTGCAGTTTGGACCTTGATGGATGGATGGGGGCTGAGGTGGGGCAGGATTTCTCCCAGGTCTGTGGCTTTGGGGACGTGTCCTAAACTGAGCCCCCACCCCAGCAGATAATTGTTGAATGTGGTGTCTTTCCTGTCCCCTGGATTTGATGACACTGGCACGTTTTACAGGTTACCATGTTTTTCTGTTGGCCCGAGTTTAGTAGGGAGCTTCCTGGGTAAGGCTTGAGATGGTCTGATAGCGTGTTTCTCAAAGCCCGTTCTTCAAAAACTGTCTCTGTGACCAAAACTGTCCGTTTGAGAAAGCATGTGATCCCAGGAGCAGCTAGCTCTCCATGCTGTGGAAACAGGCCTTTGTGCAAAGGGAGGCGTGGGCTGGGAGGGCCAAGGGCTTCCTGGGCGTTGAGGTTTACTGATGAGCCTCTAAAGGGATTCTTTGTTTGCCTAGTAGGTTGTGGGGTCTCTTAGCCATGAGACTTTTTAAGGTGTGACTGGTGTGGAATGAGGGTGCCCCATCCTTGTGCTTACTCTGGCTGATGGCAGGGGTTCTGTCCTATGGCCTGTCACTGCTGTGTGCCCTCTACAGACCCCACGCCCTACCCCAAATCCGACCTCTCCAGCACCCTCCCTGGGAGTCCAACGGCAGGACTGTTGTGATGATGTTCCCTGTGTAGGGAGGTGCACCCCTGTTCCACCGGCTGCCGCACGTGGCCAGAGGGTGTCCAGCCTTCGTCCATGTCTGAGGGGAGGGTCTCCTGGTGGGAAGTGGGAGCAGGTCACAGGCAGGGGCCTTTGCCTCTTCTTTCTTTAGCTGAGGCCAGAGGGCCGGCGGGGGCTCGGGTCTCTGACCGCCATCAGCAAGGGGCACTCCTCCCTGCAGCCCTGCCCCGCTCTGCCCTGCCCCGCCCTGCCCTGCTCCACCCCACCCTGCCCCGCAGGTGTGCCCTGCCCCACCCCGCAGGTGCGCCGTGCCCTGCAGGTCTCCATGTGCGTGGGGAAGTGCAGGCCTGGGGGAGCTGCGAGGAGGTCTCGTGGGTCGCACGGGTGGTGTTCCTGCAGCTGCTGCTTCGGGAAGTGACCAGGGCCGCTCGCAGGAGCCTGTGTGCTGCGGGCATTTCACATCGTAACAGCATTTTTCTCGGAAAACTGTGGCCTCCAGACAACTAGATGTTGTCTTCTAACCAGAAGTGAGTGGTTCTGGTATAGGAGGGGGCAAGACTGCTGGTTCTTGGTGACATGCGACCAAGGCCTTACCCCTCCAATCTGGGAGTGCGTAGGATTGACGGCAGATGCCAAACCGCGTTCCCAGCCTGCCCCTGGGAGCCGTCCGCCCGGGGAAGGGACGTTTGATGCAGGAGCTTTGGGGCATCCAGCTCCCCCTGAGCGGGAGGGTGGGATTAATCACAGGTGGTCGAAGAAAATTCAACATGGTCACAGACAGGAAGACCGGCCGGTGAGCACAGCGGAAGGAGCCCCTAGCCCACAGGTCGGTCTTCCGTCACTGTGACCGTCTGACGCGAGGCAAGGCGTGGCTGCGGCTGGCGTGGCAGGGACGCTGGCTTTCTCCTTGGGGGCCACGTGGTGCACAAGACCCCGGTGAGGACCGCACCTCTGTGAGCGCAGAGGGCACTTGGGAGTGGGGGCCGGCTCTGGGGGGAGACAGCCCGTGCAGCCCGTCCAACTCCGTCCTGGGCACTGCTGGTCTGTGAGGGCGCCAGGCTGTTTTGCGGGGCTCAGGGGCTCCGCCTGGATGGAGAGATGCTTGATTTGTTAGCAAAGGTGACCGATGACCAGCAAAGGACTTTCTGGTTTCCTGGAGGCTTTGATGAAAGTTTGTGAAAATAACATCAAATCTCTACATTTTTCTTTACTTTTAAAGGAAATGCCAGCGGAATGCCCAGCACCACTGCTCACGGTTCCCACTGTGCAGGCTGTGGGTACGCGTGGGGCTGCTGGCCTGGCTGAGAGTCCGCGCTGCACAGCTGCCACAAGGGGCGTCCAGGGGCTCACCGCTGGCACACCGAGCGCCCTTGGTTTCGTGGCACAGAGACCGTTGAGGGCTTGAGGCACCTGGGGAGACAGTGCTAGAAACGAGAGCGCAGCTCCTAGGAGACCGCGGTGGAGCTGGCGAGAAAGAACGAGTGGGATCTGTACCTGCCGGCCTGCAGAGGCGCCCAGGGACAGCAGGGACCTCTGCCATGATCCCATTTCCGCGTGAGAGAGGTGGTGACCCCCGGGTGGGTTCTGCGCCGGTCCATGCAGACGATAAGCAGAAAGCGCGGTTTGCGCCGGGACGGGGAGGTAGAGAGGGGCGCCTCTGTGTAATGGGATTTTATTTCTCCCAGCAGAAGATGGGCGTTCATTGTGGGTGCTGGGTCGGCCTGGCCTGTGCTGACCAGTAGGTGCAGAGTGACAACAGCTGGTTCTTGGATCCCCAAACAAGTCAGGGGGATCCCAGGTCTCAGGCTGGGGCTGCAAGGCTCCCATGTCTGTGTCCTGCACAGGCCTGGGCAGTGGCCGGCTGTGCTACGCAGTGGGCTTCTCTAGGGTCCTCGGCCCACGCTGCCCTGCCCAGGGCTCCATCCTTCCCGGGGGGCTGAGCAGTGTGATCTGGGGCAGAGACGACCCCGGTTTCCTCTGCGGCCAGCAGAGCGGCTGTCTTCACCACGGGTGGTGCACGGTGCACGATTCTTACTGAAATACACCCTGTTCCGGTTTCTGAATTTTGTTCCTTTTATTTACTATGTCAGCGCATCGATGAGGGTATGACCAGTTGGAATTACTGTGTATGTCAGTAGTAGTAATAGAATCTTCCCCGGGATGTGTGAGCATTGGGTATGTTTCATACCCGAGAGTTCGGCGCTTTCCCTTTCACTGTGCTGACAAGTCACCTGGGGGGGAGACACCACCTCCCTTGTCTGGCAGCTCCGCGCTGAGTGCTGCTTTCGACGGAGAGACTTTTTCTGTGCCAAGGACGGTATTTGGGGAATTTGAGGATGTGACTTTTTTTTTTAAATGTTCAGAGCTGCTATATCAGAGGCCTGTGTTCTTACACTCTGGGGAAATACTTTTTAAAAATGTATTAATGGGAAGGCATTGAAACAAGTTAAAGAAAAATTCAAGTTTTTTGCACAGTTCGTTCTGTGGAATACTTAGCCTGTAACTGTCTCACGCACTTTCTTTTTTATCTTGAGTGTTCAGTTCGGTCATCCCTCATTCGTTCTGCCGTGTTCTGTGGTGCCCTATCCCAGGCTGAGGGTAGACGTGGGGGGCTGACGTGGCCTCAGGTCGGCGGTGGGGCATGCTGACTGGTGCTCAGCGATCTGGTGCAGCTGGTGGAGGATCTGGTGGTTGCGGGAGGCAGCACTGGGGTGCAGAGGTGAAGGCCCTGGACTCTGGCGGGCGCCGGGGTGGGAGTTGGCTGGGAGGAGGCTCGGGGAGACGGAGCTGGAGGGGCCGCAGGGCAAGTCTGAGAAGGGCCATGGAGGCGTGCTGACCCGGGGCGTGGGGGCATGTGTACCTGCCCAAGGTGGGGCAGGGAGAGCAGCAGAGCACAGCCTGGTGTCCACCCTCTACAGATGGATGTGGGAACTCTGGGATTTCAGGTTTGGTCCCGAGCGCACCCCAACGTGCCCAGAAGTGTTGGGGGGGGTTTGCATTGTCTTTCATGAGCAGGTGGGAACGCAGGTAGAAAGCCTGAGTCCTACCTGTAGGCTGGCGGCCTTGGGGATTCTGGCGGCAAGAAGCAGAAAACCACTCTGTTCACTTATACAAAGAGCAGGAGGGAGCGGGAGGCCCTGCACATGAGCCTGGGTTGGTGGTGGCGGGGGCTGCCTGAGACTTCCCTGATCCACCCGAAGAGACCACAGGCTGGTGGCCCCGAGCTGCTGTTTCCAGGGAAGGGATTCTAAGGAGCCTGTTGGGTCAGGGTCCCACCCAGGGCGGGCACATCCAGACATGGCTGCAGGTAAGTGCTCCGCCCACTGTGTGCAAACATCGTAAATCCTGCCTTCTCTGCGGACCACGGCCCTGACCCTGAGGCTCCTGCTGTTTGTTGTCCCTGCAGGACTGAGGTTCCCGCCACCGCCTGGAAGCAGGGGCACCTGCTGCCTGGGGTTCTGATCACTCTCTGGAGGCAGATGCAGCGCCCCACAAGAGCGTCTCTGGGTGGAACCTGGAGGTGGTGGGCTCCTCTCTCCCTTGGCTTGCGTCCTTCCCAACACAGAATGAAAATGCTCTTCCCGATAAGGAAATCATGCACCTTGTAGACAGCTTGAGTTGACGTGAACTTTGGACAGCAAATGTGGTCTAAAGTTTCTCTCCAATTTCAATGTGTTAATGGTGTGTTACAAAGCACGGAATGCTTGAATGTTGGTGACAGATGGTCACCTAAACCATGAGTGTGTTTGTCAGAAGGATGGCATTGCTTCTCTTAACTCAGATACAGACTTTGATTTTCTGCCAGAAAGAACTTATACTTTATTTAAAATAGGGTATCATTTGGCAAGTGACTTGAGATTGTGGTTTAAACTATAAATTAATTTCATCTTATAGCACTTAACATATTTGAGTTAGTTATTAAGAACTCAGGTAACACATGCTGTGTTCTGACTCCTGATTTCCCTCTAATTCACGGCATTTGCTAGAACATGACAAAACCCCAAATCTGAAAATTCTTGGGTGATGTGAGAAAAGGGAAGTTAGTTCTGGTGTTTTGCTTTAAGGGAGTTATGGTATTTTACGCTTCCTTAATTCTCTCCTTTTCCAATAAGAAAAATCATTTCCTTATCAGATGTGAACTTGATTTAGTTAATAAAAGTAACACACTCAGAGAGCATATAATTATGATAAGTTAAATATAGTATTTTTAATTAAAAGGTATTCAGTTGCCATAGAATATTTGTGATATTTGCTGAGCTTTTTCCCCTCTGCCCTCCCCCTCCCCCACCACTATGGTTCACGTTCAAATATGCTTGTGAATAAGCAAATGTTATCATTCATGCATGTTAATGCAGTGGTTTTCAACCCCAGGAACAGGATGTAATTTCAGCAAAATGGAAATTCTCAATTGAGTGGGTCTGTGGGAAGTTTGGAAGAAAAAAACATTTCTATTTTTTTAGTTTTTAATTTTTTAAAAAAGATTTTATTTATTTGAGAGATTGAGTAAGCACAGCAGTGGGGAGGGGCAGAGGGAGACTGACAAGCAGAATCCCTACTGATCAAGGAGCCAGACTTGGGGCTCGATCTCAGGACCCTGAGATCATGACGTGAGCCGAAGGCAGACGCTTCACCGATTGAGCCACCCGGGCGCCCTGAGAAAAAACCTGTTTAAACTGCCCCCCTCTACATGTGCCCCCATCTCGAGAATCATTTAGTTAGCTTAATTTCCAATTTAAAGTAATTTGACAGTCTAAAAACTGTTTCTATAAAATTCTGCCTGTGTGTTTTATATTTTTCAGTTGGTTAAGATGATAAATGCAAAATGAATTGTTTTAATACTTGCTGTAAAAATTTGTGCTATAGCTAAGTGTTACAAAGTCAACAAAGTAGGGATAAAGTTGTATCTGTTGTTCTCGTCACGAGGGCCACCTTTTCTCAGGTCCGTGGGTACACGGTGGGTCCAGCACCCTTTCCGTCGGTCCGCTGGTGGCGTGTTTTATGGGTTGTGGTGGAGTCGCGGGGGTCTGCGCTCTGTGCTCGGGCACAGAGGTAGGAATGGGTGGACACCGGACATTGTCACAATTGAGCAAGGAGGTGAGGAGCAGTGATTTGTGGGTCTTGGCCCTCGGTGCCGTTGCAAGGTTCCCGTTGGGGCTGGAGGGGGTTTGGAAGGCCAGTGGGAGCCCGGGGTTTGCTGGAGAACAGAACAGAATGAATGTCCTGTAACTTCTGCATACCCCCTTTCCAAAAGGTATCTGATTCAGCACCAGTGTTAATTTACCTTAGTCTGGAAAATAATTATACTGTGTGCAGTTTTCTAGGGGAAAAAAAAATCCACTTGATTTTAAAACCAAAATCAGAATGATGGGTGGGAAAACAACATTTTGAGGGAGGTTATGTGCTCGTGATTGACAGCGTTTCCTCAACTATGGAGTTTGTTTTATTTTTGCATTTTCAAAGAGCACGTTTGTTAAACACAGGAGAACGGAGGGGGAAGTGCATGTGTGGAGAGAGAGAGTCAGCTGGTGTGCAGCCTGGTCCCATTGTGCTGTGCGACGGTCGCGTGGCAGGTAAGTGGTGATTTTTAAAAGGCACATGCACGGTTTTCACTGTGGAAAATTGAGACTTGTTTAAAAACTACTTATAACCTCCCCCCATCAGGTCACTAAGGTTTTATAGGTTTTCCTGGTCTCTTCATGTACTTAACCTGTAAATTGATGTGAACAGTAAATGTGTGGTTTTTGGTTCTGGGAGTGAAGCGGCAGGAGGGTGGCAGAGGTCCCGGGGCGCGGCCAGGGCTGAGCTGGATTCGTGTCCGGGAGCAATTCCCAAGCGTGGAGACCACACTGGGGACGGGAAACTTACACCGCACTGTGCGCCGTGCCTCCCGCATGCAGTTCTTGGCTTTGGTTTCCATTTTGAGGAGAGTCCGTGCTTGGGCCGACTTTCCCGGGAGGGAACTCGGACGATGCAGCTCTGAGCCCCCGCGTCTGTGAGTCTTTCCGCTGCCTTCGGTCCACGGAGACTGCTCCGTGAACCACATATGCCAAATATTTCTTCAAAACACCCATGCCTGCTGCTTCGCCGTCTTTTGGAATTCAGTTTGTGGAGGAGAAATCCGAGGCCATCCAAGATTTTTGTTTTCACGTTAGGAAACTTGTATTTTCCTTCTGAATGTTTTGGGCTTTTCTCCCCTTTATCTCCATAGTAAAACGGATGTTCAGCTTCATCTTGATGCTGTCTTTGTCCTTTTGTCTCGAATGTTCTACCCCATCACAGATGCCTGCTTGGCTTGTGAGCCCATGTTTTGTGTCCCTGCTTTCCTCCACAGTCTCTGTTTTGATTTTACTCTTTACGGTTTTGATGCTGAGCTTCCTGTAGTTTTGGTTCTCGTTCCCTCAATGCCGTGGCTGTGACATGTCCGCAGTTTCTACTGCTGCCGTCTGTGGCTGTGGCGTGTCCGTGGACTCCACTGTTGCCGTGGCTGTGACATTTCTGTGGGTTCCGATGCTGTCTGTGGCTGTGGCGTGTCCGTGGACTCCACTGTTGCCGTGGCTGTGACATTTCTGTGGGTTCCGATGCTGTCTGTGGCTGTGACGTGTCCGTGGCTTGGCTGCATGTCTGAAGTTTTGGTGGCAGTGCCTTCCTTCCTCTGTTTCTGCAGGAATGACTGGGAGGTGGGGAGGTTACACCAGCTGGTGAGATGCTGCTTTGTGGCCCCTGCCCGGGCTCTCTGGAGGGAGGGCCGGTGTGCGGTGGGAACCCAGCACCCCAGGCAGGTTGTGCTGTCGGCTGAGGAAGGAGCTGGTCCCATCCCGCATGGGAGGCAAATGTACAGAGTGTGGCAGGCATGGGATTGTCAGAGTTGTGAAGGGTTCTCTGCTTCTCTTAAATCCATCTCAACACTACCCAGAGGGTTTGTAGGGTTTTCACCGGCAGGTTTCTCCTGCTGTAGAGACCATGGCTTGATGAACTGTGATTACAGTGAACAGCGGTGTCTGCATGTTGGCAGGGAGCTGATGGGCTGACCCCCATGGAGAACCTCCTCCAGCGCTGCCCCTGCTGGACCCCCCGCCCTGGACTCCTGCCCCTGGGGTGCGCGAGGCCTCAAGACCGTGCTTTTTCTCTTCTTAAGCAGGGGGTGCACGTGGAGAATCCCAATCTTTTACATCATTTCGTCTTTTAAAACCTCGTTTCCCCAGGACGTCTGTGCCTCTACGCTAACTGAACCTCCGGTCCTTTTTGCTGTGAGTGCAGGTGCGTCCGAGGTTTCAGGTGCTGGTGAAGGAGAGGTAATGGCTGCTTCTCACGTCTTCACGTGACACCTGTCCCCTCCACCGTGCTTTCCAGTTCCACAGCCTCCTCCCCCTCACACGTGGAACATTCTACTACTATTTCCCCCTTATTTAAAAGTATGCAGTAAGATTTAATAGAGCAAAGGCATCAAATGAGAGTCCTTTTAAAAACTGGGAAAAAACCCAGAAATATGGATATGTGTAACATTACAAGCCAGCCAGAATTCAATAAAAATGTTTTCTTGGATGTTCTGAGTGGATAGCCCCAGACAGCTGCAGGGAAGAGATTCCCTGTGTGTCATCAGAGACTAATGCATGTTTATTGAGTAAAATAGGCTGAGTGGAAGGGTGGGGATGGAGGCCAAGGCCCTGCCCATCCTGATGTTCTGTGAGTTGTTCTGGCAAGCTAGGTTAAAGATGCTTTCCCTCAGCACGTCGCTGTGTGACCTCATGAACATGGGATTGAAATGGGCTTGTTCCATGCACTTCCCTGGATTGTCGAATCTTTCTTCCCCTGGAGAGCCTGGCACTGGGAGCACAGAAGTGGGCCTCACGTGGTTATGTATTACATTCCTTTCTTAAATTAGCCTCCACGGGCACCAGCTGCCGTTGACAAAAGAGTAGAGGCCGAAGGGCTTGTCCCGTCCCGATGTGAGAGCATGGGAGGCCCTCTGCACCTCAGCTGTAGACGTCCGTGCCTCATGGTGTGGTGCGTGTGGGCTCCGTCTGGGGGGCCTTGGACCTTGACACTTACAGCCATTCTTCTGAACAAAGTCGGGGGGGGGCGGAGGTCTAGAGTGAGAGTGATAGTAGATGCCTGAGTTGGCCCACGTGTCCTTAGGGACATAAATCTATGCAACAAAACCCAGTCCGCCATTTTTGTATTTAAATGGGGAACCGAGAGTTCTGGTGTCTGGGCATTTGCCCTATAGATGTGCCCTGCCCAGTATAGCCAGGTATGTCCTAGTCGACCCAGAAATGCAGACTCTCCAGCCACCTTCCCCCTGCAGACAAGCAGAATCAAAAGTTCTAGGGAGGGAGTGCCCGGCAAGCCTTCGGCGTGCCCTGCGGGTGATTCTGATGGAGTTAGGTTTCAGAACCTCTGCTCTGCTGGCTGCCAGTGAACCATGCGTTTGCTGACTTTCCAGCATAAAAAGGCCAGGTTCTGAAATATCTGGTTGTAGTATTGTGTGGCGCAGAAATAGAAGCGCTTTCTTAAAACAGGCATGGTCAGGAAAATGATGTCCATCGCATTTAGGAAAGATTTCAAAGTAGTGGGCACTGTTTCTTGTCTTTGCTTCTTGGAGCAGGGATATAAAACCTTTCACTCAAGTTAAATCCACGTTGGCTTTTTTTCTTAGGGAATCTAATAGGATTGTACACCAGGGATGTTGGCTACGAGCTGTGATCGACTAGTAGATCAAGTTAGAACTGGGTCCATTTCTCCCTGAGTGTTGGCCAACGGGAATGCTCGCTGGTGCTCGGCGGCAAGAGAAAAGAGTGCTACATGTATTTTCTTCCCAGTGTGAGCTGGTAGGAGGGGTTCCATCCATGAGGTACCTGGGATCTAATTATGAACAGAAGCCCAGAAATATAATGATTATGATGAGCAAGGACCAATCAAGGTGCAGGGTTGATCCTCCCAGCTGGAGGATGTCCTGTGTCTTCTCGCAGGCTTTGCCACTTGGCCGCCCTGCCCTTGGGTCTGAGTGCAGGAAGGGTCAGAATGATCCAGCCCAGGGCAGAGCAGCTCTGTTAGAACCTGGAGCCCAAACCAGCCTCAGGTCCCTTGTCTTGTAAACTGTCCTTAAAAGTGGATTCTCGGCAGTTACATGGAGCAAGTGAAGTAGGTGAATAGAGTGTGTCACTTGTGACCCAGAAGATTGAGGTGTTACCTAGAGGTCCTTCGGGATTAGGATGGATTTTTTTTGAGTGACGGTAATTTTTTTGTGAATGATCTTGCACCTGTTTCCCCCCCTTGTGATAGGGCGTTCTTGTCCATTGCTATCTTTAGAAAGTCCCGGTATGCCAACAGGTATCCTAAGGAGAGTCACAGAAGAGAAACACGGTTGTATGATTATGCAGTGTTGCGTATGCGTTGGACCTTGTTCTCACACGCCTGCCTGTGTGTGCGCACGTGCAGCTCCATGGCACGTGGAGTCAGGTGCTTGGAGTCCTCGTGCTCTCTGGGGCGCGGACGCGAAGCCCCGAGGGTTTGAGAGCCGTCTGTGGTGGCGCACACGTGTTGGAGGCAGGCCTTCCGGCATGTTCCTCCATGTGACCACTTCCCCGCCTCCCGTCACCCTGGGGCGTAACGTGTGCTGCTGAGCTGGGTGCCACACGTAGAGGTGGTCCTGCCATGTCTGTGAGTCTGCGGAGGGCGAGAGCATGAGCAACATCGTACTCATGGATGTCCTTCCTCTGACGCGAGGGACCCCTGCGCTGGGGAGGGCCGTCCCCGGCGAGTCCAGAGTTCCACACCAGGGGAGCATTCGTCCTGAGGCGAGGGCAGGCCTGGCCACACACCGTGCTCTCCAGTGGCACCACCTCCCCGTCCATGGGCAGTCGAGGGCCCGCGGCAGGAGGAGGCAGCCTGTCCTACGGCACGTCCACATGGACACTTTCCCTGGGTGCCCCCCGCCCCCATCTCCAGGGCCGTCAGGGAGGGGGCTGGCCTGCGGGGACGGTGACCCTCAGGCTGGGCGTCTGTGCGGTTCGCAGGGGAACAGGACCCCTCACACGGGAAGGGTCTTGTGTGTAGGTTGGGAAGTTGACCTGGGATAGTGTCCACGCAGAATCCGAGAAGAATTGTAGCCGTGCGACCTTGGACAAGCGTCTGGATTTATGGGGCTTTGTCTCGTCTGCAGACGGGCGCAACATGCTGAGAGAACGGCCGGTGGCCACGGGCTTGCACAGGGGACGGCGTGAGTTTCCTGAGTTTCCTGAGCCCCTCGCCTCGGTGGTTTCTGTGGAGGCCACGCGTGTGCCGTGGCGCTCGAGAGCACGGGAGACATTGTTGCTCTGGGCACACGTCCCATTGCGTCTGCTGTAGGACCCGCTGGACTTCGCGTAATTACTACCACCTTGAGGAAACGGCGCATGTGGGCTGGGCTCCCTTATTTTGCAGCAATAAGCAGCATCGGGAACCAGAGCCTAGCCGCACCCCGGGCGCCGTGGCGTGCTCTCTGCTGGGGGGGTCCCCAGCGCTGCTTGGGGCAGCCTCAGGGGACAAGAGCGCTTTTGAAGCAGGAAGCAAAATCCGTGTAGACTCCCCTGTCACTTGATGACAAAAGTACGGTGGGTGACTGTGTCTTTCAGTCCTTATTTTGAGGGACGGGGGGCCTTTCTCACCAAGGCATGGGGTGACGTTACCTGGAACTTGGGAGAGTTCGGAGTATGGCACGTGGGCTTTACAGTTTGTTTTCCTGAGATGTTCCGAGAGGCTGGGAGAGCTTCGGTTGTCCCCTCCTGGGGGCTGTGTGTCCGTATGGAGACATCTTGCAGCCCTACCCCAGACGAAATTGGCATCTGCACAGCAGAGGAGGGTGCCTTGGTCGGCAGCGCTTTACACCAGGCAGGTGCTCCTGTGATTCTGAACCCGCACACCCCGGAGACCTGATCTAGCTTCCTGGGTGAGTCCGTGCCAGAAGCATCCAAAGCCTGTGCACCTGAACCGCCAATCTCCTGGCATGAATTTCCTTACCAAAACGGCTGTAAGGGGAAGAGAGGACGCAGCCTCTCTACCCGATGGCCCATTCTTGTGACTCACAGTCTAACTCTGTCGCCTGCCGGAGAACGCTGTCTGTTCTTGTCTTGCCTAAGGTGATTATTTGTGTTTTGCGAGAACAGTGCTTCGGGGATTTAAATATTCAGGCTTAATTGTCATGCATGATTGGACGGGCGCTATAATTTTACTTTGTCAGGACTTCCGGTTTGCCATTGGAGTGACTTGCGTTTTCTTAAGTTAGCTGATACAAAATCTGTTAGTATGAAGCAGCAGCTACACAGGATGTCACATCAGGTAGCAGTTTCCTAAATGGTGCTTGCTGTTCAATAAAGCATGGGTTCACTGCTTTGTCCCGGCTCCCCAGTTGTGCTGCTGTGTTTCCCTAGTCCCTTCTCTCTGGCTCTGAGATAAGGTCACATTTGAACTGGGCCAGAGTTAAGGATGCTGCTTTCACCCTGCAGCTTGCTCTCGATTTTACAGAAGCCACTGCTGAGATGTGGCGCACGGGTGGTGCGGGCCCTTCCTCCTGGTGTGCCCCCCCTTCTGTGTGACTCTGGGCTGTGACTCCCCTCAGGGGAGGGAGGGAGGGAGGGTCGACAGGTCAGTAGGTCAGCAGATGCCTGGCCCCTCCCGTGCCTGTGGAGGGATTAGTCCTTGGACAAGAGGTCTGGTTATCTTCTACTGGGTTGGTTGTTAACTGAGTCCAGTCTCTCTTGTTGAGCTTTGGAAAAGAGCATGAACTGGAACAGTGAGTCTGGTCTTCTGAGTACTGACCACATGAGGACCCGGGGGTTCATAATCAGCTGTGGGAACACAGAGCACTCCGCCGGTCTGGTACAGTGCCGGTGTGGATCGCTTGTCCTTCTGGGAAGACGGCCTGGTTTACTGCCCTGAAGCTCGCGCTGTCAGTGGAGTCCTGAGACAGCACCGTGTCAGTGGTGACCTTTCCCATCAGGAGCTGACTTTCCCTCTGGAGGGGCGTGTGGGAGTCCTTCTGGAATCCAATGCTGTGGTGTGATTTGACCCAGCTCTCACCCCTTTGAAACGTGACGATTGGATGAACATTGGGTAGCCTGTCACGGAGCAAAAGCAAGGTAAATTTGTATTAGGTGTCGGTGTAGGTGTGTAGACGTATTTTGAGGAATAACGTGTGGATGGAAGCTGACAGCAGCCGCTGGGGAAGATGGAAACCCCCTGCAGAGGGTGGGAAGGAAATCTCACAAATGCGTGGGGAGAATGAAGACCTGTTTCTGTTGCCTCGACGTCGGTGCTGTCAGGGTCCCACAGACGGCGGGGGGTGGGGGGGAATGCAGCCTCGGCACCATGGTTTCTCCAGGCTGGTTTCATGGAAGAAGGAATGTTAACCAAACACTCAGATGTTCTGAATGTAGGAAATGGATCCAGAAGGAAACAGCCCTAAGTCCTGGAGAAATGTGGGTTAGGATAATGTACACCATCATGTGATTTTGTAAGATCTTGTAAAAATAATGTAAATCATCACCTTATTATATAAGAGGTCTTCACAGCAATATTTACACAAGAGCAGAAGTTAATGCCAAATTCTGTGTCAAAACAATTCACTGCATCACACTGAAAAAATAAAATGAGAACTAGAAATCCATATTTTAAAACAACAGGGAGGAGCCGGTGTGGGGACGAGCTGGTCAAGGAAGGAGGAGGGGGAAGGAGACCGGCTCCATTTTTGAGCCCAGCAGGGCTGTGACTGGTCTGGGAAGGGTCTTCTTTGGACACCGGGATGTTGGGGAGCTGGTTGGCAAGTAGGGTGTGTGCCTCGCTCGGAAGGGAAGACCTTGCCCGTGTCAGTGGACAGGTTGCTCACCAGAGTGCAGGCTGTGGAGGGTAGCGGCCGGCTCTGGGCTCGAGGTGCACCTCCACTGCTCAGACTCTGGAGATGCTGTTCCGGAGCCTTTGAGCCCGCACTGCAGCAAAGGGCATGACCTCACCCAGCAAGGTCCCTGAGCCACTTTCTGGCCGTACCGTGTTTGGGATCGGGCAGAGTGTGGAGCTTCCCACCCACGGGAAATGGGGGTGCATGGAGGAACAACTTTTGACACCCGAGGAAGCCCACCTGGAACAGGACACATTCCCCAGGAGTGAAGACTGTGAAAAATTAGTGGGGTGGGTAGAGGGGAGGGGACTGTTACAGACCGAAGAGAAGAGCGAGTCACCAAAGGCAGGGTGTGATCTTGGATGGATTGGTTTGGTGGAAGAAAAAAGGCTGTAAGAGACGTTTTAGGGGACAGTTGAGCTAATATGAATATCAACTGGACAGTGATAATATGGAATTGTTAATTGTGTGTGATGATGGGTTGTGGTTGTGGGCTCCCTATTCCTAGAAAGTGTCCAGCTAAGTAGTTCAGGGTGACCGTCCCGAGTGAGGAGAGACGCTGGCTTCGGGCGGAGCCGCGAGTGTGCGTGGTGTCCATAGCTGCTGATCCTTGCGGAGAAAGTTGGGTATTTTCACTCTCTCAACTTTCTAGTATGTTTGAAGCTTTTCGTGATAAAAAGTGGGAGAAAATCTGGAAATTAAAAGGGAAGTCCAGATCAAAGTGTACTTGTTTTTGAATGTAGACGTGGAGAGCTTCAGCTTTCATGATGTTCTCGTTCAACGTACGATTTCATCCCTTGCATTTGTCACCTAGTTTTTTTTGGTGAGAAATTCGGTATCTCTGGAAGAAAGGGAGGGGAAACCTCTCCAACTAAAGCCTTGTTGCCCCGCAGTGTCACTTGGGACTCTCATGAGCTGATATCCCCATGAGTGGGGCTGCCTGACCCCGTGACTGAGAGCAGCTACTCGATGCTGGCAGGTTAAAGAGAACAAGTCACTGTAACATTCAGACCAATGAAATGTCAGGAGAGGTTAGGAGAGGCATTTCCTTTGACTTGCTGTTCCCGGGAAGTCTGAATATCTAAAAGACCGCATTTCTGTAGATGCTAATATTTTTATTAGCGTTCCTTCTCGTGAAATGCTGCTGGGTGTGGCTGGTAAACCAAGGTTTCCCGACTGGCAGGCTTTGTCGCTGACCTGATGACCGGGGTTTGCAAATGTAGGTGCTTGCCCACAGTAGGACTCCGGCCCTGCTACCTTGAGGGAGTTCGCAAAGGTGCAGACTGTCTGGGGAGGTTTCTGGAAGGGACTCTGTCTCCTGGGGCTGAAGGACTGCCCTTTGAATAGGCAAAGCTGGGAGAGCACTTAGAAACAAGGTTCAAGGAAAAGATGGGGATCTGCCTCCGTCTGGGGAGCCGAGTGCCTCTTCCCATGTTGACTCAGAGCTAGTCTTCGGCCCTGTGCCGTGTGCCGTTTGCCGGCTGCAGGGCAGGGCTACCTGAGGAATAAGTCACAGTAGAACTACTCTTCTGTAGTGTCACTGAGACGTTCTCTGTGTTTGGTGCCTCGGTGGCTTTTTCTTCATGGTGGTTTTGGTTCTGTGTTCCTAATCCACCCTGTGACCATTGGAAGGCCCAGAGTTCAGGATTTTACTTTATTTTTTACTTTTGAGAGCAAGAGCATGGGGAGGGGAGGGCAGAGGGAGAGAGAATCTTAAGCAGATTTCCCGCAGAGCATGGAGCCCGATGTAGGCTTGATCTCACGACCTGAGATCAAATCAAGAGTCTGACGCTGAACTGGCTGAGCCCCCCGGACGCCCCATCAAAGTTCAGGAGTTTTTGAACACGTCTTTGTTTTTTGTGAGGGGAGTGGTCCACGGGTGGTGGTGGGGCCACTTTGCAGGCGGGCCGCAAATGCTGGGGGTCCGGCTCCTGGCACCTGTGCGGCGGCTTTGGGTGCCTGGCCTGAGGCCCAGTGGCCTGGAGCAGACAGGAGCAGCCTGTGCCTTTCATCCCCCGCCAGCTACATGAACGCTCGGGAGTTCAGTCTAGTTATGGGAAGACGTGGTTCCACTCTAGCAGGAAACACCCGGCCCTTCGTTGCGATGGTTTCGTGAAGGAGAGGCCGGTTTGGAGTGTGTCTCTGCCGGACGTTACGCTTGTCCGGGGCCAGAGTCCAGCTTTATCAGCGTGGTAGAACCAGGATGGTTTAGGCCGGGGAGCACGGAACTAGGCAGGCAAGGTCTTACTGAAGATACTCACTGGTGTCTGCCGTCTGTCATTTCCTAGTAGAAAGGCTCAGCTGGCGTGAATCAACGGGGAAAGCGTGTTTTTACTGAGGCCGGGTGGAGAGCTGAGTGCAGGGCAGCCCCAGGAGCCTCAGCCCGAGCCGCACGTTGGAGCTGCTCCTGGGTCTGCAGAGGTCTGTTCTGGAGCTGGGCTCTGGGTGGGTGGTTGTAACAGATCAAAACAGGGCATTCTGTGCGGATAGTGTTGAGAAGTATTCCATTTGGGTGCGGCTTTTCCTTCCTGCTGCTGGCACCCGCACGTGCCTGACCCTGGCTCACGGACAGGCCGGCACACTTTAATTTTGAACCTTTCAGTGCTTTGGGAGTAACAGGGTTGGGGACCGGCTGCAGGGGGTGCAGAGGCGGTGGCCGTGTGACGTGTCGGAATGACTTCTGACCCTCTGCAGGCTGCCGCGTTCAGAGCTCTCGGTCAGATTCTCGAATATGTGAGCGCTCCCCCTTTCCAAGGCAGTCAGGGAGCTGCTGAGCTGCTTCCAGCTGGGGTGTGTGCTCTGGGAGGAGGGCTGTGGGAAGCATGTCCCAAGCCTCTGTGGGACGGGCCATGGTGCTCAGGCAGACCTCCGCCCCAAGGTTTCTCAGGTGGAGGTGTGCTCGGCATGTGTCCGCACGCCATGCTCTCTCCCGGAAGAGACTCCTCGCAGATGATGAGCAGGTGTGCCCTGGGGAGTGGGAGGTGAACGCAGAACGTGAGCAGTGGTTGTCTTTCGGGTTCATAGTGGGCACAGGTTGGCAGTTGGTACTTTCTCTAACTTTACCGCCCAATCCAGAGACATGGGCTTTGAAGTTTCTTGCTCCATGATTATACCCCAGAGGACATGGTGGACCACATCTTACTCGTCCTGAGCCCTGAAGCCGTACAAAGGAAAGCAGAGGCCACTGAAATCCAGGACATTTTAGAATCAGGTATTAAGTGTCCTAAAAACAAGTCCTTGGTAAGCTAGATGTCCCTTGAAAGAGAAGGGCTGTGTGCTCGTCCCCTTGAAGGTGCTCTGCAGACGCAGGTGTGGCGGGATCCCAGGGGTGGCGTGCGTGGCTCCCGGCGGAAGCTGAGGGAGGGAGACGGGTGAACGTGCCTCCAGATGTGAATTCCGGTCCTGCCGCACCTGCTTGCTGTCATCACTCCCTCCCTGAGGTTACGGCCGTCACTGTGCATTCTGCATGTGCACAGTGTATGTTCTCAGACCTGGTGGCAGAGGAAGCCAGCTTGGCCTTTCTGGAGAGCTGCTCAGGTGGCCCTACAGAACTATACGGTCTCCTCTGTTAATCCTAGTCTTCAATTGAGTCGTGGGCTTTTATATGCTCCACTCCATTCTGTTCCCTGAAACAGATCCTGCCCCACTTACAATCTTAAATCATACTTAGTAGTTTCTAAAGGTTTCAAAAGTCCACTGGAATATTGGTTATTGAATATTGGTGGTTTGCTTCCTGGAAAGTTACATCTTAGAGTCTAAAGTGGGAGTGAGGTGTGGATCCTCTGTGTTCAGATAGGAAAGCCTTCACCGCACTTCTGTGTACAAAAGCTCCAGACGTGTAGACGCTCCCCGGGACATATTTGCGATTCGTTCCTGAATTTTAGCCAACTCTGGAGGGGTCACTGGAGAAGGCGGGATGATCAGCATTGAGTGAACATTGGATCAAGACGTGTACAAATGTAAAATTAGTTTAAAAAAATCTTAGCATTCCCTCTAAAGGTCCACTCGTGGAAGGACGCTCCTGTAAAAACGTTTTAAGAGCGTGGACCCCTCCAGGTGCTAAGGACTGAGCGTCCCGCCCGTTGTCCATTATGGTCTCTAAGTGACACATTTAGGCAGCGTTGACGTTGATGGCTAACCATGTATCAGACATGATCACAAGAGTCCCTCTTCTTGGAGCAAAATCAGGTCCCTGCAGATGACATCGTCTTACGCAGATTTAATTAAAATGGAGATTGCTACAAAGTGCTGAGCCCCCGAGGGACAGTTAAAAGTCTGGGAACCTAAGACTCCAGAATCCTCTGTCTTCTTTCCCTAAAATATGGGAAATGGAGTAAATGCAAGGTACCAAGGCAACTGGTACTTTAAAACAGTTATTTTACTACCTTAATTAAAGTAATAATTGGAGTAGTTTATTGGCCTTAACTTCAATGCTCTTAAATCCATAAATGAGATGATTTCAATTGTTTGAATTCTTTGAAATAATTTGTTATTTTAACTAAACAACATATGAGATAACTTTGTTGATCGGAATTAGTTGGGTTGTTTGGCGTTCTTGGGAAACTTGGTGTTCCTGGGGCACACACGCTGCTTGCTCAGCTCCTTGTTGTCATGTGACAAGCGGCCCCACAGAATGGAAACCGAGTCCCAGAGCACTTGTCACAAATACTCGTCTGTGTTCTGTACACGAGGTTCAGGAGCCACGAGGTTCAGGAGCCAGCATGCCTCCCTGTTTGTGTCTCTGAGTATGAAACTAATCAAAAATGCTCAACGCTGTTTTCCAGGCGGAGTTAAGGGCATATCACACACTCCTACTTTTGGTACCAGAGATCTGATGAATTCCATAGGATTATCCCCAAACCGCATCCCTGGTCTCAACCAGATCGAAGAGGCTTTATTAATTATTCATTATGACATTTTATACACTGTTTTACTTTCTATAATTACCAGAGTCCGTGTAATTAACCTCTCATTTCATTGAAGTGCTTAACATTAAGTAGGGTTATAATTACAACTATTAAAAAAAAAGTATGTGGAAGAATTTAAAAATCTTTAATTAGAAAGAAAACTGTTTTTGTTGTTGTTGCTCCATTTCATCGTGCATTTTTTCCTTGTCGACAGCTCTCTCTAATTATTTAAGCAAAGCGAAGACCCAGAGGAGTCGGGCAGCCGCCGTGTCCTGGCTGCGGCGGGCTGTGTAGGTTCTCCCACCCCCCGTTCTTTCTCCTGGATGGAGATGCGGTCGGTCCGTGAGCCCCCGTCCTTTCATAACCCGTGTTCTTCAAGTGCAGAAGTGGGTCCGGCCAACGTTGCCGTTCCCTGGGGAGAAAGCGAGCTCTCAGCAGATGGGCTCCACACAGCCCCGCGGGGGTCCCTGGAGCGGCGTTGCCGAGGGTCAGCTGGGCGGGTGTTAGCGAGACACCAGGGCGGCCCCTCTCTGCCCAGGGCTGTCTGTTCTGTACCTTACACCGGGAAGAGTTTAGTTCAAAACTGGTTAGAAGAGACTTGACAGAAACAGGACGGAATTGATGGCAGGTGGGGAGGTTTCTGCAAAGCATCGTTGTGCCTTAGCTCTTGATGTGAAGTCCGTCACCCCTCCTTGAGGACACCTGTCCACCTTGAACTCCGGCCACGGTGGCTGATGCTTGGTGACCTTCACGCTGAGTCCCAGTAACGAGATTAAGCCTGAAGGGCAGTGCGGCTGCCGAGCAGAGCTGATTTCACGGGGACAGTAGGGCTGTTGGCCATGCTGCCTGCTTTGAGCATAGTTTCCGTCTGTAACATGTCCGATTCTGGAGGTTTCTGCATAGGGCAGCCGCCCTCGATCTGACATTTGGGGCATGGAGCGGGTGCTTGCCAATGCCCAGATCTTGGGCTCCATGCTCATTTTTGTGGCTCTGTGGCAGGCCGGTGTCCCGGGTGGCCCTGATTCCCTGCGGGGGACCTCGTATCGTGTGCCTGAGGAATGTGGATCAGCTCCTTCCTCTGGAGGAGGGAGCTGTTACGGCCGCCTCTCCTGGTCATCGTAAGGCTTTGTGCGTGAGCAAGCCGAGAGCTCCTGGCTTGAGGGCCGGTGCCGGTCCCCGTGGCGCACTATTTCCCACGGCCCGTTTCTCCTCTCGCTGCCGCCGCATGGCAAGCACGCGTCTGGTTTTCCATGGAGCCAGGCGGTGAGAAGAATCCAAGGGTCTCGCCAGCCTCTGTGTAACCATCCTACACATTCCATTCCTGGGATGGAAACCCACAGAAACAAAACCAGACTTCTTGTTGAGGTGTTCAGAGCCCTCCCAGCCAATGTTCCCCAAATCCGCCTCTGCCACCCACCGGGCTCTGTGGGTCCCAGCTCCGTGACCCCAGGGCAGGGGGCTGGTGCTGATGTCTGGAGACAGCTGTGGTCATCGGGACTGGGGTCGGGGTGGCACGGCCATCCTGGGGAGAGGGACGCTGCCGAGGACAGCGCCACGCCGAGGCCCAGAAGAACCCCTGCCGGTTTGGTGGAAGACAGTGGTGGTTCTCCTGCCCGCCCGCCCCCCGCGTTCTTCGTTCCCTCTGACTCAGGGTCCCTGCTGCTCTCCTCTTGCCGGTTACCAGCTTGCCCGTCCGCAGGGCGCCTATGGGGTAGCTGTGCCCCGGTCTGGGTCTGCCCCTCTGGTGAGGACCGCCTGGCCTGCACGGAGCCCATCGCCCGGCAGAGTGCGCAGGAGGCCACGGCAAATCACAGGCTGTCAGCGCCGAAAGTGGGCTTGTTTGCGCTGTTTAAAATTCTTGGGTGTGTGGGGGGCCCCTGGGGGGCTCAGTCGGTGGAACGTCCGACGCTTGATATCGGCTCAGGCCATGATCTGGGGTCATGAGATCGAGCCCCGCATTGGTCTCCTTGCTCAGTGGGGAGTCTGCTTCTCCCTCTGTCTCCCCCCCACCCCACGTGTATTCTCTCTTTCTCTAAAAAAAATCTTAAAAAAAAAATTCTTGGGTGTGTACAAATTTGAGTTTGGTGCCGGCAGGCTTTTGAACAAACGGGTCTCGGCCCTCAGTGAAGAAACGCGTGACCCGGGACCATACACAGTGGCCACCTTACGTGGGTGTATAGCGATGTTGTACCTTGTTGACTCTGGATGTTATTTCAGCCTAGAGAGAGGTCAGTGCGAGGTTAGCCTCGTCTTGACCCCCGTTCTGCTGCTTAGTGGCTGAATGATTTCCTGCAGCTACTAAAACTTTCTGGGCCCTGGCTTTCCTCACCGATGACACAGGAGTGATAATATGACTGCCTTGTAGGGGCTGTGGGTGCTCAGGAGTGCGTGTGCAGACTGCTTGGCGATGATGCTAACGACTTTTCGGGTTTCTGGTTCTACATGTCGGGTGAGTCCCCAGTCAGGAACAAAAAACCAAACTGCATATGCAACGCACCTTTTTAGGTGGATGGCAGTGTGAGGTACACGGCAGATGAGACGCGGGGTGAGCCAGGCGGGCTTCGGCCGTGATCGGCCTGTCCGTGGCAGCCTTGCCGGGGCCCGAGCTGGCCGTGCCCTCGATTCTGCTGGGCCTGCAGGTAGCCTCAGGATTTCCCTCCACCCAGCTGCAGCCCGATCCGCTTGGCAAACCCACTGTTTCCCGGGTGGTGTCAAGGTGGAAAGAGTCTGTGCCTCCCAGTGAAAGCAGAAAGTGACCACGGTCCACGGGGAGATAGTCCTGTATGAAAATGAGACTCCTCGCACTCGTGGGTTTGCTGAGATCCAGGATCCCTGGCGCTGCTGGTGCCTGGGAAGATAGCCATGCTTTCCCAGTGTCCTTACTAAGAATGCTCCGGCTTTGGGGAAGCAGTGGCCCCAGCTAAAACTCCCTTCTGCAGCTAGGCCTGGCTCGGTGACCAGTGTAGAGAACAGGATATTGATCAGAATTCCTGGGGCGGGGGTGGGCGTCCCTTTCTGGATTAAAACAACATGCAGCCCTCGGCCTCTGCCCTTGCCTGGGCCACGGCTGTGATAGCTGGTGACAAAGCAGCCTCTTGGTGCAAGGAGGAGAGCCGTCTGGAGGGGTGGTGGGGAGCAGCAACCGGGGTCCTGGAGGGGTGTCCTGGGCTGCCACCCCATCACCACCCCCGTCTGGACCTTCCTTGTCCCTTAGGCGAACGGGCCCTTGCTCACTTCAGCCATTCAGCTTTTCTCTTACAGCTGGGAGGGCTCCTGGCACAGTGAGAGATGTAATTAGGTCTAACTTCAATGATGGGGGCTGGAGCCAGAAGGAAGGAGAGGAGTTTTTCTATAACAGATAGGTCGTCGATCTTGTTCCTTACCAGTAGGAAGATGGTATCTGTGACCAGAGAGTAAATATGAATGGTTATTGGAGTAAAATCAACAGATTTGTTTGTGAATGGGCCAAAACGGGTTCCAGTGAAGAACAGAAACGGGGTTACCCTTGACTCACTGTCTGTGGGACCTCAGGTGGCTCTGTCCTCGGTGGGCTCACCTGGATGGTCTCCGCTCTTGTTGTGCTCCGGCACTTTCCCAGCTCTGGCATCCTGACCTGCAGAGTCCAGAGTATCTTTGGGGGCCGTGCAGACCCTCTCTAAACCAGTGGAGCCATTTGATGGGCTCGGCGAAGGAAGGAGACGAAGCCAAACAGGGAGCGGAGAGCGGAAGGAGGACCCTGTAACCGTTCCCAGGTGCTGCTGGGTGGGATGGCTGCCGTCCCTGCCCCAACCCCCTCCCGTGCATGGTCGCTGACTGCAGGTGCACGAAGGGAACCCGGGTGGGAGAGGCAGCTTGAGGTGACGCCCGCGCCCTGGAGCCACTGGCCCGGCCAGAGGTGTGACCATGGCAGGTGTGCCTTGACCATTCTTTGCCTCTGTTTTGTCATCTGTGAAATGGGGATTGTAACTGTATCTCAGTCATAAGGCGGTTG
This sequence comes from Callorhinus ursinus, assembly GCF_003265705.2. NCBI lineage: Eukaryota > Metazoa > Chordata > Mammalia > Carnivora > Otariidae > Callorhinus > Callorhinus ursinus. Next base: position 15,697,942 of record NW_027397098.1, read on the forward strand.
TGAAGACCAGTGTTGTGTGCTGGAAACAATACCTGGTAACTAAGTTCTCGACGAATATGACCCGAGTGAGGGTTAATATGGTTGAAATGGTTGAACTTTGGGAAGAGTATCCTGTGGAAATGATGGCTCCTGCTTTGTGGTTTTTCTCATCGTCCAGAGCTGATCGGCTTGCTTTATCTTGGTGAACGTAATTTTTAAGTAGTTCCTGATTTTGGAATGAAGGAAGTTTTCATGTATTTCATCTAGATGCAGTTACTCTAGTTTCCAGGTTATGAAAATGTCTTTTGACATGTCCTCTAAGAAAAGTCTCGATGGGCCCCTTTTCAAGGAAATTCAGTGGTGATCTTTGTTGTTTCATTCCATTACCACCTAATGCAATATCTCCCAGTATTTAATTACCTTTAATTGATGGGTTGTCATTTAAAAGTAAATATATACAATTACATGTTAATTTTCTTTCTTTTTTCTTTTTTTTTTTTTTTTTTTTTTACTTGCTTTTTCCCCCTCTTTAAGTAATCAGTGATTCAGTACAATTTTAAAAGGTGGTGTTTGTATTTGTTTGGATAAAGTAAGAGCTGCTAACTGCCATCACCCTCAGGAAGGACCGTGCGCGTGCACGTGTGTGTGAGGCCTGGCATGGCTCAGGGCCTTTTGCAAACTTAGGGGTGTTTGCTTTCCTTTCTCCTTCCCCAGCCTTGTCATCCCGTGTCCGTCCCTTCTCCGTCCTCACCCGCGTTCCGGAGCTGTGGCTGCGGTGTCGGCTGGAGTGGACAGCTGAGGCTGTGGGCCCGGGCAGAGCCGCATCCTGACAGCCTTCCCCATGGAGCCGGGGGCGCGAGCCTGTCCACAGCCACGCGGGCGAGGAAGGAGGGCCCCCGAGCCACCGTTCGTCCAGGAACTGGCTCCGAGCGGCTGCCCACTTTGAGGATGTATTTAAGTGTTTACGTGATCTTCCCTCCGAGCGGCGGCTAGTGTGTGGCTACCTCTTACTCATCGTCATGGGACTGCACGTCAGTCTGACTGAAGCCGGCAGATGTGGGCACGCTGCCTGGCGTCCGCCAGGGAATTCCAGCAGGCGGGCTGGCCGGGTGATAATCGAGGGTCTGTCTGCTGCTTCAGGCTGTGCAAGTTGTTTTGTAATTGTTAGCGGACATCGTGACCGGCCGGAGACACGGCTGTATCTCAGGCTGGCAGATTCCAGTTTTCCTAGTGGACTTCCGGGGTCCGGATGGAAAGTGCAGGGGCCTGTCCGGCACAAGGGTTGGCTGCGGCGATCTTCCCTGGTGACCACAGTGGTTCTGCTCTCAGAAGCCCTGGTGGGCGCAGGTGGGGGCTGCCGGCCTGGCCTGCGGGGAGGCCGTGCTGTCCGCGGCCCCCGGAGCATTGGCAGGAGTTAGGGGGCCTTTCAGGTTTTGTCTGCTACTTGGGACCCAGCCTTCCCTCCTGCCCCCAGGCTGCTGTTGTCGTGGTGATGTGCGTGTGCCCCCCCAGCTCAGTGAGCTCATGTTGCCACTTTCTCCTTGCTGCCCATGGCTCGGGTGAGCACTGCTCAGGTTCGCCCCAGCTGTACCCGGCACACAGTTCAGCAAATCCTTGTGGAGTGAGTAAGCGACTTGGTTACTTGGTTATCTTGTGTATTGAGGTGTTTATATGTGGACTTTCCCAGGGCTCTGTGACCAGCTTGAGGCTGTTCTGGAACATGCTCGTGTGCGGCGCAGGCGCAGCATGCCTGGTGCGTTGGCGTGGAGTCCAGGTCGCTCAAGGGCACGCTCCTTTGGCACTACGACTCCATAAAAATACAGTTATGTTAAAATTTAATACAGGAGCTCTTTGTGCCTTTGGAGTGTGGTGCGCACTAAGTGGGGGAAAAAAGCCAGGTTTCCAAATGGAGCTGAGTGACCAAAGCAGTCTCTGTTCACGTCTTGTGGGTCCTTTGGAGCTTTCAGGAGCAAGTTCCGTGTGCTCTTTGTGGCCCGTTGCAGTGGACAGGCAAGATGCAGCCTCCAGCTGTTGGTGAAGGCACGGCTGGCCTTGTGGACTGAAGGCTGTGCCGTCTCGTATCAGTCGGACTCTGGGATGGATGACAAACATAACCAATAAAATCAGTGTTATGAGGAAGCTTTATGAAAGCATATGCCTCCCAAAACATCTTCAAAGAAATTAAAAGCTATTACCAAGTAGTGTTAATTGAGAATTATTTGGCCAAAACCACAAGTGATCCCATCACCAGAAATAACCTCTATTAGTATCATCATGCGTATTCTTGCAAGGTTTTTAAGGATCTATCCGTGCATCCGTCCACTTACTCCATCCACCCGTCTGTCCTGGAAACCAGTACTTCCGTTCTGAAATACAGCCTTGTCACTCACTTGTCAGCCTTATCAGCTGTGTTTTCCTAGCCAGTAATAGAGCATGTGGAAGTTCTGTGTTGATAGGTGAAGTTATGAAAGGTCATTTTTATTTATTTATTTTTTATTTTTGGTGCAAAATGGTGGTTTTATTAAAGCACGGGACAGGACCCATGGGCAGAAAGAGCTGCTGCCAAGGTCATTTTTATTTTAATTTTATTTTTTAAAGTAAGTTCCACACCCAGCATGGTGTCCAACGTGGGGCTTGAACTCACAACTGAGATCAAGACCTGAGCTGAGATCAACAGTTGGACCCTTAACCGACTGAGCCACCCAGGTGCCCCTGGCAGTTTCATTTTTTTAATTTTAATTTTTAAAAGATTTTATTTATTTGAGAGAGTGTGAGAGAACAAGCCAGGGGGGAGGGGCAGAGGGAGAAGCAGGCTTCCCGTTGAGCAGGGAGACCGACGTGGGGCTCGATCCCAGGACCCGGGGATCATGACCTGAGTGAAGGCAGACGCCCAACTGACTGAGCCCCCCAGGCGCCCCGGGAAGGTCATTTTTCGTGGCTGTGTACTGTGCAGCACTTCTGAGTCATGGATGTGCCTGTCTTAGAAGTAGGTGGAGCTACTGTGTTGGGAATTTGGGGGTGAGGGCATCATCATCACCATTGGTAAAAGCTGTGCAGAGTTAGAGCTTGGGGATGTGTAGGGAGTGAGCTGATAGAAACCTCAAGTTTCCCTTCCTTGAGGGTGTGTGTGGGGGGGATGTCAGAGCATCACCGTCACCTGGGAGCTTGTCAGAAGCTCAGAGGATTGTCCCCAGCCCAGCCCTGCTGGACCGGGAGCGGGAAGGAAGCCTAGCGGTCAACCTGTGTGGCCTCAGGGCTTCTCTGGGCTTCTGAGGTGCCTCAGGTTTGAGGGCGGCTGCTTTGCGATGGGGCCAGCCAGGTTCCGGTCTCCTGAGAACAGAGGTGGCCAGGCCTGGCTCTCTGTCTGCACGGCATGGTGTGAGGTGCTCTGACTGTGTCCAAGAGCAAGGAGGGGCACAGACCCTGGCAGGTGCAGGGCTTTGAGTGGCCAGATATGCAGGAAGAGTGGGTTTTGGGTCCAGATCCATCCAGCTGAGTGAACAAGCCTTCTGCGCAGTGGGCATTGTGCTCAAGATTTTTGAATTCAAATGATTGAGTGGATTTTAAGGGTTTAATAATTAAAGAAGAATGTGTTAGCTTTGAGCCTGGGTACTTCACCAACTGGGATAAATACTGTGATGTCAGCAAGTAATGGGAGAGATTTGCCCTTTTATGGAGTGGTTGCATCCTTGTACTTGGCACAGGCAGCCAAATACCCCAACTTCAGACTTGGAGCCAGTCCTGGGTCTTATTTGATCAGCAAAGGATTGAAGAACTTTTGAATATGTAAGGAACTCATACAACTACTAGCAAAAAAAAAAACAAACAATCCAACTAAATGTGTGCAGAAGACATGAACAGACATTTCTCCAAAAACCTGCAGATGGCCAACAGGCACATGAAAAAGTGCTCAGCATCCCTCATTAGGAAGTAAAAGTCACCATGAGCTAGATATTCTCCTCACCTATTAGAATGGCTATTATCAAAAAGACCAGAGCTAACAGGTGTTGGCGAGGATGTCAAGTGAAGGGGACCCTCGGGCACTGTGGGTGGGAATACAAGTTGGTGCAGCCACTCTGGAGAGCAGTGTGGAGGTTCCTTGAAAAATTAAATATAGAGCTGCCCTGTGACCCAGCAATCCTACTTCTGAGTGCATCTGCAGAGGAAATCCGTATCTTGAAGAGATGGCTGCCCTGCTGTGTTCATTGCAGCATTTACAGTAGCCAAACATAAACAGTCTGTGTCCATCAGTGGATGAACGGATGGAGAAGGTGTTACACACGCACATAGGAATATTAGCCGTAAAAAGAAGGAAGTCCTGCCATTTGTGATGACACGGATGACCCTGAAGGACATATGCTGAGTGAGATCAGTCAAGGGGAGACGTTCTTGTCTGGCCGCACGTGCCTGCGGACTCTAAAACTGAACTAGATACAGAGTACAGTGGCGGTTGCCTGGGGCTGGGGGAAAAGGAGATGTTGGTCAAGGATCTAGACTTCCAGTGTTAGAGGAGTGAGTTCTGGGATCTAGCGTACAACATGGTGGCGTAATCCCACTGCGTTCTTCACTGGAGAGTTGCTGAGAGAGTAGATCTTAACTGTTGTGGCCACGCACACGCCAGGCAGCCATATACAGTCCCGCAGGTGTTGACGAGGCCTCCCCTGGTGATCATTTTGCTCCATATACATGCATCAAGTCATCACATTGTCCACCCTCCATTTTCACAGTGTTCTGTCAATTAGATCTCAAAGCTGGAAAGAACCCTTCTGAATTTGTGTGTCTTCAGGAGGGCGCCCACATTCCCGTTGCCCATTTATCCACCTGCCGCCTCCTGAAGGTGTTGGAGTCTGACACGTTGGTTTAAGCCATTTGGCACCAGTTCATGAGGCCGAGTTGTGTGCAAGTGGCCGAGATGGTCCAGGAGGAGGCAGACCTGTTCCTGTCTTTGGTCTAAACGTCCCACGTAGTTCACAGCATTTCCTTTGTGATTTGGTGACAGGCGTGAAGTGAAAGGTTCAGGTGTGAGTGTCTGAGGCCTTTTCTAATCTTAGTATTCATGATACTTCCACCGATTTGCTGACCCTGGGGTGACAGGCAGCTGGGTTCCCTTTTGCCTGCTCCTGGGATGGGATGCCTGCAGCGGCCTCACCTGGGGGCTGGTTAAAGGTGTGTGTGCAGGTGAGGCAGAGAAGTCCCCAGAGGGTCAGGCAAGGGGCCTTGCTCATACTTAAGGAACGTGCTAATTCATATGAGTGGTGGTTCTAGTCGCAGAGGAAGGCTTTGAGCACAAACGTTTGGCTTGGTCTTCTCGATTTCTTTCTTGGAATATCATCTTGCCATGGTAAGCACAATGAAAACTCAGGAAGTATTTTTAGAGATTATATAATCTATTAATTTAAAGTATATTTACCATGGAACTGCAGTCTGGGGTGGGGGTCCACTCTATTTACTTGTGCTTTCTTCCCTTGGAGTGGATTTTGGTTGTATGGAGAGGCTTGTGAATAGGGGCTCTTGTGTTCCTGGCGTCCTGCTTCTGTGGCCTCTGTGGCCCGTGTCTTCTCTCCCGGGCTTCAGCCTGACTGCCCCTCAGCCTCCCAGCCAGCTGAAGCCACAACATCCCCCTCCTCCCAGCCGACCGCATCCCATGTCTACACAGCGCCCCCCTCCAGAGCCGACCCCATCCCATGTCTACACAGCACCCCCCTCCTCTGAGCTGACCGCATCCCATGTCTACACAACACCGCCTCCTCCAAGCTGACTGCGTCTAATGTCTACACAGCACCCACCTCCTCCCAGCCGACCACATCCCATGTCTACACAGTGCCCCCCCTCCTCCGAGCCGACTGCATCGATGTCTACATGCTCTTGATCTCTTGATGTCTAACATTGTTTCTCTTGTGTTGTTTTGGCTCTTTACAAACTTGGGCTTTGTCTGTTCTGATGCTCTGGGGGCCCCTTGTGTAGTCCTACGCCCTCTTCTTGCTGAAACCTTTCCTCTCAGTCTGCTCGGTGTTCTGAATAGAAAATTACTTGGTGAATGTTGATGCTATGCAATTTAGAATTAGAACACAGAATCTCAATGGTGCAATCCTTGGGTTGGTGTTGGGTAATCTTAAGCACTTTTAGAAAATTTGCAATCTGGAATTTAAGTTGAGAACATTTAAGCTGCTTGAGGTCTAACTGACTGTCTTTGTGTCTTGCATCAAATATAGCTCCTGGTCTAGCGGTTTCTCAATAAATGCTTGAGTAATTGAACTGAGCTTAATATTCCCACCCTGAATTAGAAGGTCCATCACTGAGCAAACTGCAGTGAGAACATGAGTTTTATCCTAATATAGTAAGAGGTATTCCAAACATCATCATCCAAGTCAGTATTGGGTATCTAATCAAATGACCTCACATAGAGAGCTTTGTTGGACCCGTGATTGCAGCATTGCATTTTTTGGCTGGTGGAAAGTACTACCTTTTTCTTCTTTATGTTTCTGGCCAGGGGTGGGGGGTGGGGGGAGGGAGGCACTGCAGGAATCTGCGTGAGTGGTCTGGGCAGATCCCCAGGGCCAGACAGAAGCAGCTGCTTCTCCAGTCCCTGGCAGGTGCTCAGGAAGGCATTAGTAATAGAAATCCTAAAATAATGTCTCAAGTGCAACGAAGCAGGTTGAAGGACACGAAGAACCGAAATAAGATGTCTGCACTTACGTCGTTCTTTGATTTTGTGGATTTATTGGACTTTTTTTTGATCAAAAGAAAAAATACATACTAAACTATGCTAAAGAAGGTAGATCTTTATAAAATCCCCAGAATAGGGTATTTAAAAAAACACCTTTTTGTTTGTTCTTAGACGTGGACTTTCTGAGAAGAACCCTAAGTTGTGGGTTTTGGATTGTAAACGCACAGTTTTCTTTCTGGGAGTTCTGTCTGCTTATTACGGTTCTGCACCAACAGGAGAACATCCACAGGGCTGTCTGCTCCACCTGTGGCTCTAAGCTTCATGCATGCGGTCTTATTTGTGCCCCCTGAGGACACTGTGGAGCAGATTCCATCATGAGCCACGTTTTCCCTGCACAGATGAGGCTGAGGGAGGGCAGACTGCGTGCCAGGATTGCCTTGGCGGGTTGGCTTGCCCGGTGGTGACGCCGGGGCTGGGTGTGAGCGGGGTCTTCCTTGCTCACCCCGTTCCTTCTCCTCCTCCCGTGAACGACTGAGTATCCACGTGAGCCACGTTGTCTCATAAACCGTTGCCGAGGGACCTGCTTGTCAGCACGGTTGTGCTCTAGGTTTGAATCCATCTGTGGCCCTCAGGCCTGCGCGTCTCCCAGTCTCCCCAAAACTGAACGCACGGGTCTTGAAGTGTTTGATTCTTCCTCTCCAGGGACTTGGGCCTCCTCAGGACCAGCTTCCTGCAAATACAAGAGTGTTCACCCGCGTCTTTAACGGGAAAAGGGAAACCAAAATCTAGTAGAGTTTGCCGCAATGACCAGGCTGTTAGACCAACCACTGGTAAGCCGGTGAGTAAACTAAGGGGCCAGGGAAGACACATTTATTGAAAAATTCAAACAATTTAGAATGCTTTCAGGATTTTATTGTTTGACATGACTGATGCTTCCCACTCTGCTTAAAAACAATCCAAAAACAATCCAAAGTAGTAAAATGTCTGCATTCAGTTTTGTCACATGAAACCTATCCTAACAAGGAGAACCAACAGGCCGTTTTCCCTCCGTGTTCACTGTTTTCACCCCTTTCTCCCCCCCCTCCTCACGTCCAGGCTTCTGTTGTAACCTAAGCGATGTTAGTCTTGCTTTGGAGAAACTGTCCTGGGTGGTTTTTATTCATGCTCTGGTTAATCTCAGTCCGGAGCCCGAATTTACCCGAACGGTCTCCTCTTCAGGCGCGGCGGTCCGCCCAGGAGGACCCCTACACGGAGGCTTTGGAAATTGAGCCCTTCCCACGTGTTGCTGGAAGTTCAGTGTGGCTCTGGGGTGGGCGAGCAGAAAACGGGCCGCCTCTAAGTGCCTTTTGCCGCTTACCTGTGAAGTATGAGTGATAAAGCACACACACGCTACTTCTGTAAATGTCTAGCTGAAGGATCACTGCAGTTGAAAGAGCAAGAAATAGTCCTGTGGAGTAGGCGGGAGGAGAAAGCCACAGACATGTAATGAAACACAAATAAAACGTTTGGTGCTCTAAACAGGAGGTCCATTCGTCCGGTAGACGGGCTGTGGAGCCCTTAGGTGAGCGTGTCTTCACTGGGCGGGGCCCTGAGAGTAAAGGGCGCCAGTACATCATTTTGATTCGGAGCGTTTCCCGTGGAGCTGTGCCTGGGTTGTACAAGTGTATACGTGGGGCGTGGTGAAGACGACTTAGGCAAAGCGGCTGGAGCCGGCAGGGGTCCGGGGCCCACACAGCCCGCATGAGGGCTCAGTGTTATTTTTAGTCCTGGTAGTGGGGTCACTCATCCACCTGGTCTGTTTAAAACACTACGAGCATCTCTGCGAGTCGCTGGTGCTGAGGACATGGCTGTTTCCAGCCCCAAGTCATCTTTTGCGGCGGAGCCCGAGCTGGGGTGAGCCTGCCGTCCACCGCTGTCTGCTGACGAGCCACCACGCTGGATCTGGGGGTCGGGGGTGGGAATGTGCACGTCCCAGGCTTCCTGTTAGGCGTGCAGTCTGCTCTCGCTGTTCCTCAATGTCCCGGAGTAGCTCCTGGGTCTAGTGGAGTCGGGGCTCAGGCACCTATCTCCTGGGGAGGGGGCTGGCGGTATTGTCTAGGAACGTGGGCTAACTTCAGGGTCCAGGGGCTGCAGCCTGCCTGTGACCAAGCGGCTGTCCTTCCAGGCCCTGTGCCACACGCACCGTGGTGTCCTCCTTCTCGAAAGCCCCTGTGGTGTGTCATCTCTCTGCTCCGTGCTGGTGTTTTCTTGCCAGTGGAGATTGAAGTTGTCCTGAATGCGGCTCTCAGAGAGAGGTGTCCTTGGTGAGTGCCCTGGATGTGGTGATGGATCGCTATTTCACACACCTGCTCTGACCCCTTGCCAGGTGACTGGGGCACTCCACCCAGTTGTCCAGCCCCTTGTCACTCTGCATCCCGGCCCTTTAGCAGCTGCTGTGAGAGGTTTTAGCTGTGATGGTAAGATGAGCCCTAGGTCCATAGAAAGTAACTGACTCATCTGTGCTTTGACACACAAGAAGCCTTATAAGTGATTATTATTCATTTGTTAAAAAGAATGTGCTGGAACTTCACTGCAGAATATGGCAGACCGGATGACGGCCCCTGATGTGCACGTCTGCCCTGGGAAGCCGGTGGGTATGGTGGGGCCATGACAAAGGTGGATGGAGGTTGCTGGTCAGGTGACCCACATAGCCCAGCCCTGGTTGCTAGGACGAGGGTCCGTGAAGCTGGAGCAGGAGGCTGGGGGGCAGACAGAGGGAGGTGGGGCTTGGGGGGGGCTCACGGGATGATCCCAGGGGATCTGGCCATTCATTGCTGGCTGTGAAGCCCGGTGGACGGTGGGCACCTGCAGAAGCGGGAAGAGGTGTGAAGATGAGTTCTCCATGGAGCCCCAGAGGGAGCCAGCCCTGTGGCACCTGGACGTTGGCCCCGTGAGACCCATTTGGACCCCGTCTGACCTTCAGAGTTGTAAGATAAACTTGTATCTTAAACTTGAGGCTCAACACTGAGCCCACAGTAATTTCTTACAGCCGCTAAGCTCCTACACCAGGGTTACCAGACGGCTCACAGTGAAGTTCGGGAAATAGCAGAAGGAGCCACTGTGATAACTCAGTGGGTTCCTGGTTTGGTAAAGGGAGTTGGCCGTGCTGTCTTCCTTCCGAGGGGAAGGTTTTCACGTTTACAGAAAGTGTGTCTTCCCCAGCCCCGGAGGCAGTCACCGGCTTCTGATCTTGCTCCCTTTCGAGGAGAAAGGGCCAGAGTGAGAAATGCTGAAGGTGGTTATGACCTTACTGAATTCCACATTGGGGAAAAAACATTGGCAGGACTTGTGATGTTGTGTGTGTGTTTACATACATCATCCTTTCAGATTTCAAGTTCTGGAAAAAGCGAAAAGCAAAAAGCTCAAACTTTGAAGGAAAGTGCTTCTGGGCAGTGCCGTGGCCGGTACTCAGCCGTGTGCACATCTGGAGACTCTGCGTGCAGCAGAGCACTCTGGGGTATTTCTCCTGACGGGCCTAGATGTAGCATTGTTTTGTAGCCAGGGAACCTGCTGGGTGATGTGCTCCAAGTGCTGCTAAGTATCCAGAGGGGCTTTGTTCCCCAAATCATGAGTTATTCCATGGTTTTGGAGTTGATAACAGATGATAGTCTTTTAACTCACTTGCAAAAAAGCAAACAGAACCTGTGATGATTTAAAGATTATTATTCAGCAGTCATGGCTATAAATACATATAATTTATGGGTATGGCTCTGGGATCAGCTGCAGTGTATCTTAAACCCATGTGACCCACGAGCAGACCACTCGTTGACAGTATTTTTAACATGGGTGGGAGACTGCACATCCCCGGGCTCTGTTGGAAATGTGAGCAGGAGCTTGGTGCAGGGCATCTGAGAAATGTGGGCAGGCCAGCTAATCCAGCCAGGGCCGTGTGTGCCTGGGTGAGGGACTGGGACGAGGCTGTACCACTGGTGAGGAGTTCTGTTTTTGTCTCAGCAAACGTACCATCTGCTTTGACGAGCCCACAAGTCCACCAGGACTCAGCCCAAAGCTTACCTGTCCTTACCTCATGCCAGAAAAACTTATTTCTCAAAGGGATATTTATAATTTATATAAATGAAGCACTTGAATACCCAGAATATGCATAAGAAAATGTTATCAATTTAAAAAAATGCAAAAAAATCTTAACTATTTGGCAAATTTTCAAGTTTGACATTATTATTATAGCATCAACAGTTAGAAGCATTCGTTTTGTCAGTTTTTAGCATTTTATGTACGAAGTACATTTCAGCAGCATCTTAAAGTGTTTAGGATTTAGGACAACTTAGAGTCTTAGGTGAGACATGGCTCTGGGTCTGAGTGAACGCTGGTGAGCCCCACACTGTCCTGGAGCTGGCCAGCCACGACCCTGCCATTTTTGTATTAAATGCATGCTGTGCTTAAAAGCAAAGTGAATTTCTTCAAGAGAGGGATTGATGCCACTGCACGCCTGTTAGGATGGCCAAAATCCAGGACTGACAACGGCAAATGCTGATGAGCATGTGGAGCAACAGGAACTCTTGTGGCTGGTGGAAGGCAGAATGATACAGCCACTCTGGAAGACAGTGTGGCCGATTCTTAGAAAACTAAACCTACCCTGAGCACACAATCAAGCAGTCACACTCCTTGGTGTTCACTCAAAAGAGCTGAAGACTTATGTTCACACAAAGACTTGCATGTGGCTGTTCCCAGCAGCTTTTTAAAAAATCTTTGTTTTTCTTTTTAAAGATTTTATTTATTTATTTATTTGAGAGAGAGAGAGAGAGAGAGCACAAGTAGGCAGAGCGGCAGGCAGAGGGAGAGGAGAAGCAGACTCCCCACTGAGCAGGGAACCCGAAGCGGGACTCAATCCCACAACCCTGAGATCATGACTTGAGCTGAAGGCAGATGTTTAACCAACCGAGCCACCCAGCCTCCCCTAAAATCTTTCTTTTAAAGATTTTATTTGAGAGAGAGAGAGCAAACATCTGTGCATGAGTAAGTGGAGGTGGGGAGGAAGAGGGAGAGAGAGAATCCCAAGCAGACTCCACATTGAGTGTGGAGCCCTACATGGGGCTCGATTTCATGATCCTGAGATCATGACCTGAGCTGAAACCAAGAGTCAGATGCTTAACCGACTGAGCCACCAACGCGCCCCTGTTTCTAGCAGCTTTAATCATAATTGACAAAACTTGGAAGCAACCAAGATGTCCTCCAGTAGGTGATGGATGAATAAACTGTTATATTCAGACAATGGAACATTATTCAGCTAAATGTGCCATCAGCCATGAAGAGACCTGGAGAGACCATAAGTACGTTACTAAGTGAAAGACGCCAATCTGATAAAGGATGTACACTAGGATCCAACTGTATGATGTTCTTGCTAAGGTAAAGCTATGGAGACAGTAAGAGGTCAGTGGTTGTCATGAGTTGGGAGGTAGGGAGGGATGAATAGGTAGAGCATGGGGGATTTTTAGGGTGGTAAAACTACTGTGTCATACTATAATGATAGATACGTGTCATATGCATCTGTCCATACCCCTAGAATGCATAGTACCAAGAGTGACCCTAGTGTAGACTATGGACTCAGGGTGATGATCAAGTGTCAGTGTAGGTTCATCCTTGGTAACAAATGTACCATCTGGTGGGGGTGTTGATAAATGGGGAGGTTATGGGGGGGCAGGGGGTATATGGGAAATCTCTGTACCTTTCTCTTAATTGTGCTGTGAGCCCAAAACTGCCCTAAAAGTCTCTTTAAAAAGGGGGGGGGTTGGTGCATGCAGGATGAACAGACAAGCCTCACGGGAAGGGAGGGCTTCCTGGAAAGGGTGTTCTTGCAGAGGAAGGGGCTGCCTGAGACACCAGAGCATGGGGAGGGAGGGAGCGTGCGCATGGGAGCTGGGTCTGCCTTGCTCTGTGTAAGTGGCGGTAGGTGAGAGTGTGGGTGTTCAGGGGTGGGACTGGGGAGAGAGATGGCGGGTGGGTCATAGTAAGCATTGCCCTATGTCCCCAGTGGTTCTGATTGTATTTTGATGGTGATGGGGAATCCTCAGAGGGTTTCCATCAGAGATGTGACCGACTTGCACGTCACTTGTTAGTGTGTGTTGAGGGCTGCAGTAATCTCATCTGGCCTTTACACAACTCTCTGAGGTAGGCTCGTTTATTGCCCCAATTTACATTTGAGAAACCTTGAGGGTCTAACGTGTGTCTTTAAGGTCCTACTGCTTGTTACTGGTGGAACCAGTATCAGAGCGGGTCCTGACTCCACACCTGAGCCCCAGCCTGTTGCTAGTCACCGCAGCCTGGGGGTGGGGAGGAGCTGCTGGGGGGGCATGAACAAGGAGCGAGGAGGGTCCTTACGCACTTTAGGGGAGCAGTGGGGAGCTGAAGCAGCTAGTGGTGCAAGAGGGATAGAACAGAATGTTCATGGGGCATCAGGAAGGCAGACATACCACACTTGGTGGCTGTGTGGAGCAAGGGATGAGGAGAACCAGGCGTGCAGGATGAATCAGATTTTCGGTTTGGACCAGAAGAAGAGTGGGGTGATATCTGTGGTTGTCCCTGGGCGTGTTGAGCTTGGGAGCAAGAGCTACCTGAGCAAAGGTAGCTAGCTGCCTGGTTGTTAGTGTGCCACAGGAGGGTCCCTCAGGAGGGAAGTGCGTTAGGACGTTCCCAAGGCACTTGTGTCCACAGCTGACATCCTGAGGATGTGAGAGCACAGGAAACAGGCACTTGGGTGGACCCAACAGACTGCCACCAAAGGAGTTGGAGGGCCACCGGTGAGAGGGATGGGAAACAGTTAAGGTTGGGAATGTGGACTGATTCAGCCGCCAAGGTGGCATTGGCGGCCTCCATGAGGCATGTGTGTTACGTTTATTCGGGGGTAAATTCATCTGGTTACCAGAGGTCAGTCAGGTCTGCCAAAATCTGGGAAGCTATTTAGCTAGCACTAAAGATGATTATAATGATGGCTTCTCGGGTATGATAACCAGATTAAACTCCAGCATTTGTGAACTGGAATTATATTTTTCTTTCCTTGGTTGGCTTTATTGAAGTGAGGCTCTTAAAACCAGACATATAGCCAAACTCATAACTAGTATATATACTTTTTCGTTTATTATAGGAAGAGAGTGTGCTCTCAGATTTTTAAAAAATGCTCATTAGACGGTCCCCAATGGAGGCGCTAAATGTTTCCGTTGATGTTACTTGCTTCTGCTGGTAGTGAGTCATACATATGTATTTTTTTCTCAACTGTTCCTTTAAAAATGCTTGGATTTGAATGGATCAAAATAAGTGCTTTTAAATCAGTTTTCCCCTGAGGCGACATATCTGAAGGACACAGATTTGCTAAGGCAGGGATTTTTGTGCAAAGGGAATCCAGGATGTGTATAGTCGGACAGAGCTCTCTGGATAATTCCAACGTTTCTCTGGAGGTGAATCTCTTACTATTGAGAGTTACCACATTATAATATGCAGGGTTTTCCAGCTCAGGATTCTCGGAGCTTCTGCAATCTGTGGATTTATGTCTTTCATTAATTTTGGAGATCCTTGGTGGTTGTTTCTTCAAATATTTCTTTTCTCCATTTTCCCCTGTTCTGTGGGACCATCCCAGCCTTGGATGCTGTGTTCTGGTCCCTCCACCCACTTTCCTTTCTCTTTGTGCTTCCGTTTGGGTGATTATTAATCTGCGTTCAGGTCCCCCCCTCCCCTAACTTGGGTTGAGTCTGCTAATAAGCCAGTTGAAGTCATTTTCCATTTGTTACCATGTTTTATTTTCTTTCCTTTTCATTTTTTTTCTTAGAGTTTCCTTCTCCTTGAAGTTCCTCATCTCTTTATGTGTGTTGGCCACATTTCCCTTTAGAACCTTTAACATATTAATCATCATTTTGAACACTTCCCTTTCTGTTTGTTGTTACTTCTCGGTCCTCTCTGTGTCTGGTTCTGTGGGTGGCTTTGTCTTAATATTGTGGGTTTATTTTTTTTTAATTTTTTATTTCTTCATGTGTCTTATATATATATTTTTTAAAGTTTTTAAACTCCAGTATAGTTAACATCATTTGTATGTTTTTGACTGAATACCTGAGACACCAGCATAGGAGGGCAGAGACTAAAGTGAAAAGTTTTTGTGCTGAAAATGGCCCCACTCTCCTGCAAAGTCACTGGTGTGGGAGTGAGGTTTGGGGTTTCTTGTTGTTATAGCCCCTTCAGATTCCTACAAACCCACCTTATTCCTGGGCTGAGTATCCAGAGGTTTTCTTAGGATTCCTGATCCACCCTCAGGTCAGAAAGCTGAGGGGCTCTCCACCCCCTCATCCCTTGTAGGCTGCTGCTGGGCATGGGGGAGGGGAAGCCCCACTGGGCCCATCCACAGCCCCTGATCTGGGGTACCTTGGGGCTTTTTGGGTGGTGTTAGCTCTCTTCCTCATGGCAGCCAGTCTCCTTCTGTTATCATTGGCCATAGACATTTCCTGCCCCTTCTCCAGGAATGGAGCTCTTTTTCTGCCCCTTCCTTTTGGCACTGGGTCTTGCCCTGTGCCCGGGGGGCCACGGCGCAGCCACCCTCTCACCCACGGCTGAAGGCGTGCCACGCTGTAGGGGAGAGGGTCCTGCTTCCCCTCTTCATGTTCTCCTGCGGGAGCGGCCCCGGTCCTGAGTGCCCAGGGAGGCGCCCGGCTGTGTGGAGGCTGTGGCTTCCACAGTTTGTTACTAAATTAGGTGAGATCTTCTACCTCCCCGGGCTGGCGCCGGCGCCTTGCCCCTTGGGCCTTGCCTCTCCTTGGAGCCTCAGTGACCGCCCTGTTTCCCCCTCCCAACCCTGCCCATTTGGAGTCTGATGCGTGAATCACTGACCTTTTAGGGCGTGAGGATGATTGAGTCCAGCCTGGCCAGACTGAGGCCATGGCTGCCTTTTATCAACCACGTGGTGCTCCAACTTAGTAGCTAGAGGATCCCAATAAAACGCAGATTGCTGGGCAGCCCCGTACCCTCTCTGTACCTGCACCTGAGCATTTGGAGGAAGCTGAGGACGGGATTCTGACCTGTCCTTGCCGTGGGCCACTGCATCGGGGGGGGGGGAGTTCCGCTAGCCGATGCCCTCTGTGGCAGACACGGGGCTGTACCTGAAATGGGCAGGGTTGCATCAATCCAACGGTGACCCTGCGAGGCCCCTGCCTGGGCCAGGGAGACTCAGGTCAGCGTGGTTTTCTTTGTCTCAGGCCCAGTCCAGCGTGAGGCTGGCCCTGCTGCTTTGTTCTCGCCGACTGGACCCATAGGAGGGTTTCCCCATCTGAGAAGGTGGACACAGGCCTACTCAGGAGAAACATACGTTTGTGAGATTTTCCTTAACACTGTAGATTTTAAAATTCATACTGGGGGGAAAAAGAAACCTTTATGAAGGAAGCAAATTCATTTGCATTTGACTGAAGATGCTCTCGCTGATTCAATAGTTGATTTGTTTAGGAAACTGGTTCCATGAGCAGTTTCTTCAGATTGGTGGGAGCTTTCATCTGGGTTCGTCTGTAATGTAAATAGGAGCCTATTGTGGCCCAGTGGCTTGTGAATTTTGCATCAGATTGTAGTCCGGATTATAAACTGCTGCTTGAAAATTTAATCGATGAAACTGTTAGAAATTCCGTGCTTGTTTTGGAGCCCAAAGTAAGAAGAATGGAATCTTTTTCCCCCCAAAAGGCGTACAATTCAGGGTTAGACTGGGTGGTGGGGAAACGTGAGCCTCCCCTTCTGCATGGAAGCAGGATCATGGCCCGCCAGGTTCCCGCAGTCCTCCGGATGGCACTGGGAGGGAAGGCAGCTGGAGGTCCAGATCCCCACCACCGGTTTCTTTCCCTAAGCCCCAAGCCTCTCACGTGGTCCTGAAACTGGGCTACCTGGAATCTGTGCAGCCTTCCTGCAGACACAAAGTAATTAACTGAGACACAAAGTAGCTCGTGGCATCTGGTGTCTGGGTAGCATTTCCTGGCAGGAGCCCTTTGGATGATGTGAGGGGAGTCCAACTCCGGTTGCTTTGAGGACGAGTGTAATCTGATGCCGGAGATACTGGTTTTCAGTCAACTAAGCTTCAGGGAAAGTAACAAAAAGGGAATTTTCCACGACAGAGCCCAGCATCTCTTCCCAGTGGGTTGCGTGCTGTGTGTGGGTGTTTCCTCCATGGGTGAAATCTGTTGGTGACGTTGTTCCAGATGCATCTAAAGTTCTACCGAGGGAATGGGTGAGGAACCTGTGCGCTCGGGCTGTGTGTCTCCGCAAGCCAAGTACATCAACGTTTCTCTGTCCTAGAGGGGCCCTTGGTAATGCCATTTCTGCATCTCTCCTGTGCCTCGGGCGGTGACTGTAAACGACCTTGAGGTCGCGCTCGTGAAGGTTGGGTCTGTTGGATCTGTTGGACGTGTCTGAGGAGGCAGACCCTCAGCAAGTAACTGGTGCCTCCGTGGTGTGCACCCGCCCACAGAGCGTCTGCACGTTTCCAGGCCTGTGGACACAGCCGTGGTCGTCCTCGGTGATGAGGCTGAAGACAAGCCGTTTGCTCTCTTCTTAACAGCTGAGCAGATGATTTCTTCTGAAAGGAAAAAGCAAGTGACGCACACGAGATTTCTATTTCTGTCACTTGGATTTTGGCAGAAACAGCCGCACGGAGGAGCCCCCCGGGGGCTGCTCAGGTCCTGCACCGCATCACAGTGAAATTTCCGGGTAGATCTCGTTGAGGAGCATAGGCTGTGTTGTGGAAACGCTCTCCCCGTCCTCCTGTCGTGAGAGCCTGGGGCAGAAGCTGCCTGTTCTGCAGAGGGCATGGGCGGTAGTGTGGGCGGGCAGGCTCTGTCTCCCTGTCCTGGACCCGCCCGGGTGGCAGGGTCACCACTTTTCGCCGGGGAAATGGGGACAGAGGTCACACCCACAGTAGGGCTGTGACTCAAAGCCAGGCCGTCTGACTCCGGAGGCCGGGTTCTTCTCACCATACCTGTTGTCTCCCTTTACCTGGCGACTTGCTTTGTGATGATGTGTTGAACACCTTGGGGGATCCGGAAGATCTTCTCGGCATCTACAGGCTCCCTCGAGCTATGATGTCCACTGTGGTGGCCAGTCGCCAGGGGCTAGCGTAAATTTAATTACAGGAAGTAAATAGATTTGCCAGAGAAGTTAATTAATTGAAGGTTCAGGTCGCCGAGTCACACTAGGTAGTTTTCAGGTGCTCAGCAACCCCATGTGACTGTTGGCTTCTGTTTGGACAGAGCAGATGTGGGGCCTCCCAGAGTAGGGGCGCCTGCACAGAAGGGCTGTGGGCGCGCTTCAGTCTTTGTGGCTGGGGTGTGGGCAGACGCTGCAGTGCTGTGCACGTCCGGATGGCCTCGCATCTCCACTGAGCCACCCTTTGCCTTTTTGTTTGTTGGTCTCAGGTGGGGACGGGGCAGCTCCTTGCTTCCCTGACCAGGCCCCATCCCAGTGAGTCTCCAGTGGTATTTTGGCAGAGAAACCCTTGCTCCCACTGTGTACACCATGTTGTGCTAACCTCAGATTGTGAGTATAGGTGGAACTCTGCTTTGATTTCTGGCCACACACAGAACCTAAACAGTTGTGCGTGTTTCTTGTATGGACACACACACACACACACACACACACACACAAAGTTGTGTGCTTGCTAGTTTGAGTTCAGAGTATCTGCATTTGAAAGGAGAGATCCTGGCAACCATCTCCGAGCTGGGTCTCCTGGTCCACAGTGCAACGGGCTTGGTGACCGGGAGCGTGGTCACCCGTGTGAGGTGACCCAGGCCTCCTGGACGTCTGCACAGAAAACCAGTTCCTGAATCAGGTTGGAGGCAGGCAGGGCAGGGCCTGGTGTGGGTGACGTGTTGGGTTTGGGCAGATGCACGTGCGCCGCAGGGCTGCTGTCTGGGGCCTCTGCTCGGGAGGCTCTGGGCCGGAGGAGTGGCTGCCGTGGCCACATTTCTGGTGAGGAGGGAGAAGCCTGGTGGACCCCATTTCCAGGCGGCAGTTCCTGGTATAAAGCCCACTTGAGATTTGGTCGCAGACTGCATTTGCTCTAGTGACCTGCTGTGAGGGTCCCATGGCATCGATCACGGATGAGAAGCAGTGATGGTTATCAAGAGGCAAGGCATCCGCGCCATCTGGGTGGAAAGTGGGGCGGTGTGTGCCCGCCCCAGCCTTGCTAGGAATGCCGAGCCGGGGCCACCAGTGCTCCATGCCTTGACTGGCCTCCAAGTCGGATTCCTGCCCGGCTGGTCTCCTCCCAGCTGCGCCGCCCCTCCCGGGTCTGGCGGGCACATTCCAGGCGGTCACTCTCCACTCCAATGCCAGGACCAGCTGCTTATTTATAGAAGCAGCTCCCCATTCTTTTACCTGTCGCACTGACCTCCTGTATGTGTGGGCGCGGAGGCGGAGAGGGGTTCCTGTGTCATCCTGACGTCCAGGATGCCCTGGCTGGCCTGGGGGCCTTGCCAGGAGCGGAGTGAGCAGGGAGAATACGTCTTCCCTCCCACGGGCAGGCACCTGACGTGGCTTCTGTAACTCGTGGCAGAATGTGCCGGCGTCGGCCTGGAGTGTGGGGCCGTCTGGGGCCCTGGCAACGCCATTTCTGTGAATCATTGTCTAATTTTACTTGTTAGGTAAGCTAAAATTTCCCGTTGGTTTTCCGGCAGGTCTCCTGTTGAGATATGCTGTGTTTGGGGATAGGGTAGTCTGCGGTCGAACATCCATTCCTGGCTCGGCTTAAGGAGAACTATGACATGAAGTGTTGAAAGGTTGGGTTTCTCTTCATCAGCTTCTGGGAATCCACAGACCCTGGTGCTTGTCCGTCACCACCTGTGAGCTTGAGAAGCACCCATGGGCCCATACCCAAAGGGTCCCTGTGTTTGGGAGGGGCGCGGAGCATGTGCTGATTTAACAGGCTCCAGAGACTTGGATGCCGTGCCCGTCCAGAGCATCCTCTTGTTGACTTGCAGAGAGCAGGTGCCCTTAGATTTCTGCACACCTGTTCTTTAAAGTTCTTATGGAATGGAATTAGAAATCCTAAAATCCATTTCTTACAAATTGGCGGTCCTTTCCTGTATAAAACAAGAACTAATGTTCTTCTGTAGATGAGACGGCCTGCAACTCTGCTGTTGACCACCCTAAACCAGACACGTCTGTCTTGTACCACCAGTTTCACAGGCATGGAATGTTCCATTGTAAGCAAGACCAGGGGAAATGTGCGGCTAAAACACACACTATCGCAACCATTTCAAAGTGTACACCCATCTGCTGAGAATGGTCAGTAGTCATTTATTTTTTTAGGTTTTATTTATTTATTTTTAGAGAGGGCAAGCATGAACAGGAGGAGAGGCAGAGGGAGAGGGAGAAGCAGACTCCTCGCTGAGCAGGGAGCCCGACAGGGGCTCCATCCCACGACCCTGAGATCATGACCTGAGCCAAAATCAAGAGTCCAACCTTAACTGATTGAGCCGCCCAGGAACCCTGGTCATTAGTCATCTAAAATAACTAAGTTTCTTTAGGGAATATATAAGGAAGGATAAGCAAGTGCGTTCAGTAGCAAACCAGTGTGTCTCATGTGAACCCTGACCCTTTCTGACCTTGAAGAAAGGACACTTGGCTCTGTGGGACTTGACCGTTCCTTTCCTTTCTCAAAGCTCTGCCTCTGTTCAAAGCAATGAGCAACTACATGTGGATTCTGACCCTTTCTGTGAGGACGTGTGGCCGTCGCTCAGCCAGATCATGAGCAAATACGCCCCGATGTGCGCCCGCCCATTGTGCTCCCCCGTGCAGCCCCCTCGGGGGACGTGGAGAAGTACCGAGTACAGAACACGCTCCAGGTGCCTCTGCTCTTTTGAAATAAAAGTTCAAAGAAACCGTTTTTCCTCGCCGTCCTGCCCCATACTTGACTTCCTCCTGGAGGCTTTAGGTCCTCCCGATCCTTGGGGGACTTCTTCCCAACGTCACATTCTCATTTAAAGATCGAGCTAAGCTCAACGTACTGGATTTAAAAATACCTTTACATACTGAACGTTTTATTTGTGAAAAATAGGTGAATGGGTTTATTCTTGGTGGTCACTGATATGATAGATTCTTAAAACAAAACAAAATAACAAAAGCAGCTGTGTCTGGAAAGCCCTGAAATTCAAAGACCCATTTGGACAGGATTCGGACACCAGTTGTGAATGGCCCCAGGGTGCACACCACCAGTGGATCCGAGGGTCTGAAGTCACAGAGATGTTTTTCAACCTCTAGACAAAATACTGATATTAATTCAGCTAATAATTGCTGTATGGCGGTCCCTGTTCTGGGAGACAGGGTTCAGTCATGGATAAGCAGTGGTGGACCCTGCCCCCACTGGACTGCTTTTTCTTTTTTCTTTTTTTCCTTTTAGTTGAATGGAAAGCATACAATGTTTCATTGCCCAGAGTAAGAGAATGGAAAGGAATGTTCAGATTTTCAATTGCTAAATCCAGAAACGCTTCATGAGGGGAAGTTTTAGGAAGTGTTGGTGAGAGGGCTCTTGTATTTTAGGTATGCGGTGCTTCTTTGAGAAAGGCCGTGTGGGACCGGGAAAGTAGGCAGGCCTGGTTTGCCTGGGTTGGGAAGAGTAGAATGCCTGGAGCAGCCCGAGGAGTTCTGGCAAAGGGCTTCCAGAAATAGGTGAAACCTAGGGACTTGACATTTGTTGCAGAGAAGAAAAAAAATTGCCAGTCTTGGGGTCTTTTGTCCCCTATATATGCCTGTCAATCAGTTCTGCCCTTAGTTTTATTTAGTTATATTCTTTTTTATTAGGGTTTTTTTTTTTTTTTATCTTTGTTTCTCTGGGAAATGTTAGCCGCTCTAAAAGCTAGGTACCCACAGCTCAACACTTAAAAAAAAAAAAAAGTCTTAAAAATGGCCAGAAGACCTGAACAGACATTTCTCCAAAGAAGACAGACAGATGGCCAACATCACTTGTCCTCAGGGAAATGCAAATCAAAACCACAATGAGATCCCACCTCACACCTGTCAGAATGGCTAAAATCAACAACACAAGAAACCACAGGTGTTGGCAGGGATGCGGAGAAAGGGGAACCCTTTTGCACAATTGGTGGGAATGCAAGCTGGTGCAGCCCCTCTGGAAGACAGTATGGAGGCCCCTCAAGAAGTTAAAAATAGAACTACCCTGTGACCCAGCAATGCACTGCTGGTATTTACCCAAAGAAAACAAAACACTAATTGGGAAGATATATGCACCCTGTGTTTATAGCAGCGTTATCTGCAATAGCCAAGACATGGAAGCAGAGCCCACGTGCTGACCTATCGACTGATGAATGGATAAAGAAGATGCGGTGTAAATATACACAATAGAATATTAGCCATAAAAAAGAATGAGATCTTGTCATTTATAACAAATGGGTGGATCTAGGGAGTATAATGCTGGTGAAGTCAGTCAGAGAAAGACAAATACTGTATGATTTCACTCATGTGGAATATAAGAAACAAAACAAAGACAAACCAAGAAACAGACTCTCGGCTCTAGAGAACACAGTGCTGTCCAGCAGAGGGGAGGTGGTGGGGGTGCAGGGAGACAGGTGATGGGGATGAAGGAGCACATCTGTGATAAGCACAGGGTGATGGATGGAAGTGTTGAATCGCTACATTGTACACCGGAAACTAACACTGTATCTTTACTTCAATTAGAAAAGCCAAGGAACATGAGACTATCCTGTTAAATAGTCTCAACTTTAGATTAAACTGAATCATTTGAAAGAAAGGGAAACTATTTTGGGGAAAAAATTACCCTTTTTTTCCCAAAGATAAAAGGCTGACTCATGTTGTTTTCTGAGTTAATTATTAGATCGTATGAACTGGTTTTGAAAAGACACCATGGGAGCTGTTGTTAATTCAGGAAATTGCTCTTGTTCTTAAAGTATCAGCTTTCATACAATGGACTGCCAGTATTTCCAGTCGGCTTCAACATTGCTTCCTGGACTGTTAGTGAATAAAGGACATCAGCTCCTTCCCTTTTCTGATACTTTGCAAGAGAAAAGTTCTTGACAGCTGAGGGAACAACATTCTGCCAATTTCCTCTTGATTCCAGAACCAGAAAACGTTGTCATCTTGTTAATTCTAACGTTTACTTTTGGAAAGTTTGTACCATGAGGGAAAAGGTCACAGTGCTTAACACGGACTTGAATTTAGGTGGAGATAGTTAAATATATTCTAATTGTGTTTGTCTCCTGATATTTTTAGCAATTTTACATTGAATTTAGAACAGTGAGTCATAGCAGCTAAATGTGTTCCTACCTTTTCCTTTTCTGGTGCAGTATTACTTCTGTTTATATGACGTCCGTGATAGGAACCATGAGGATTATGCTTGCGATTCAGGGGTTTTCTGCTTTGAACATGTGAGGAATTTCAGCGGAACCAGTTAGTCATACTTTTAATAAATACTGCTGGGCATCGGGGTGAGTAGTGCTTAACTGTATCATGGGAATGATAATCCCATGAAACGGTTATATTTTTATACAAGACTTCTGTGTGGTGAACTCCCTCGTGTCGTAGGAGAATATGCAGCAGGTTTGCGGGAGGTTTACCCCCAGGAAGTCTGTTCTGAATGCAAGTGCCAGCGTATTTTTGAGATGATCTTTGTGCGTGGCTGGGGGAGGGAGGAGGGTCCTATCAGACTTGCCGATGAGCGTTTGTGCCTGTTTCGGGGAGAACCGGCAGCAGTGTCTGCCCGCTGTGAGCCCTGCGCCCTCCTCTCGGGCACTCACCCCGTGGGATTTTAGTGTGAACCGAAGCCCTCACTGCAGGTTCGTGCAGCTTAGTGACATGGTGCAGGTGGCTCTGGAAACCTGTTTTGGCTTTGTCTGAACTGGTAAAATGCTTACAGTCTTATTGTGGATTCCCACCTTATCCACCCTGAAGATTATAAATCATGGTTCCCTGAGCTCTGTTGATGAGGACGGCAGCTGTAATTTATTCGTGGAAGTGGACACCGTCTGATGTGGGCTCATGGACATATATGGTTGTGAGCAGTCCTCTCCAAGCCCGCCTGGGAAGCTGGAAGGAGATCGGTGCGTCCGCTCCCGTTCGAGGCGTGTGGACTCCTGGACGAGTCCTTGCGGTCCTCCTAGCTCTGTTTTTCTCGTAGCTCAGCAGGTGGTTAAGTGCTTTCTAAGGGCACGGTGGTCACCCAGGTTCGAGGTGCAGCCTTCTCCCGTCTTGGGTCCCGTGCTCCAATTGTGCTCTGGGTCCAGGTCTTCTCTGTGTCTTCAAGGCCTTCTGGAATGACGAGGCGGAGGGAAGGCTTTAGAAGCCTTAATAGCAGACTGAGCACCTCTTCCCTCGTGCTGAAGAACCCTGTTAGAGTAAATAGGACATTGTGGGGCCTGCTCTGTGCTCGGTCCCCGTACGGGGCACCTGAAGGGCTCGTAAGATGCAAGTCTGTCCTAGAGGGTTACTTCTCGGCGCAGAGCTCGTGCGTGCGTGTGTGGCAGAGGACCCGGCATGTCACGAATACAGGAATGTGTGGTTTTGGGGGTTGTTTTTTTGGTGTATTCTGGTTGCCTGTCAAGTAATTGCTAGCAACCCCTCTTTAGGCTCTAGTCAGGTTTTACTGCGACATAGTTCTTCCAGCCTGCTGCACCAAGATGGAAGAACAGCATGGTGATCAGACACGGTTGACGAATCAGCGGTCCCACAAACTTGTGTGCCAGCATCTTCTCTGATTTGGGGATGGGTCTGGTTTCTGAAATGGAGGAAACATGACTCTTTCAGAGGGGTTTTGGCTCTTGTTAATCTTGGGTGGAAAATAGCAAGGAGTCCTTGAGAAGAGGGATGCTCTTGTTGATTCAAGAGAACTCCAAGTCCCGGCAGAGAAGCTGGGTGGGCGGTGGCTGCATGGGGCCCCTGCAGAGCCTTCTGGAGGCACCGGGGAGCCCGCGGGCATGAGCACGGCAGCGGGAGTGCGGGCCAGGTGAGCTCTGGCCATCTTTGATGTGTGATGTGCTCCCGCTGAGGGCTGTGAGGGGCAGGTCTCCCGTGGCAGGCCCTTCCTTCCTTACAGAACTCACCTGGAAGACACTGCTTAGGAATTGCAGAGCAGAATGAAGAAAACAGACTTGGTGGTTCACTTGTATCCTCACTTTCTGAAACTTCACAGTGGCAGACATTGCGGCTGGCTCTGGGGACCCATTTAGAAAGACCATGGTGTCCACGTGATACCGTGGTGTGGCGCCAGGCGTGGACCTGGCCACTGTGGGCCCGGGATGGAGGGATTGATTTTTACCTTGGGGGGGGTGCTTCACAAGCAGGGACCCCCGAGATGGGCTCACAACATTACGTGTGCCCAGAAATGGTGTATTCTCAGAGGGTTGTTGTAGCCTGGGCTTGAGACCTGCGGGCCATTCTGCTGTGGTCCCCTCCAGTGAGATGAGTCTTGTTCTGGTTGTTGGGGGAATCCCTCTGTCCTGGTCGTAGGAAGCGTTCACACTTCTGTGTTTATTTACGAGTGTGAGAGAAGTTCCCAGGAAGGCAGTTTTATGGTGTAATTATTATGTGATCTTTGTGTCTAGGTGAATGACCTGTAGGTATTGGTGGACCATGGTTCACAGTTTGAGGAGGATCGATACCCCAAACAGAAGGGGCTGTGGTTAAATCACATCCTTCTTTAGAAATGACTCTCCTGTGTTAGAGACCTGGTTCAGCAGCAGCCTTCACATTCAGATCCAAAACGGGGATGATGAAATGTCACGGTTTCTGGTTTCCACTGAGAATTTGCCTCAAGAACCATCTTTTACAAATAACAGTTTATATATTTAGACCAGGGCTCAGGGCAGGGCATCCATGCATCTTGTGATCTGTGGTGACGTGATGTTTTTGGTCAGGGATTGAGACGTCACTGGATTTGGCGAGACAATGCTGAGTGGCAAATGGAAAAGAACATTTCAGGAAACTCTGGAAGCTGGTGTGAAGCTAATAGATTTGGATTCTCATGATGTCCAAAGACCCCCTGAACTCCAGTAGTCGGGATAGTGGTAGGCATCTGACTGTGCCACCCTGATTTCCCATTTTAGGAAGAACCTCGCTTAGATCTGACATGTGCGTATAAGTCCTGGCATCCATCCATCTCAGAGCCCCCAACACTGCACTGGGGGGAGGAGGTTGTGATTCTCAGGTCACGTACGGGGAGCAGAGGACCGCCCCCCCCCACACACATGCACGCTGTCTGTGTGCGTTCCGTGTACTCTCCGAGCCTCCACAAACAGCCATCTGCCCCTGAAACTTCGATGTTCTGTATTGTCATAAAGCATCGCATTGTCCATGTCTCTCTCTTTTTTTTTTGTCCATGTCTCTTGATTGGCTTGTGCTTAGACTGTTCAGATAGCAAGGGTCCTCTCAGTGTCCTTGAACTATAATTTCTGTGATCAACTAGTATTGAGAATGTGCAGGAAAAGCATCAGCCAACAATTTCATAGGGCGAACCCTGAACATATGGCCTGGGCCTAAGTGAGAATTCATGTTTTCCTTCCCCCCCAGATTTTGGTTTTGCAGGCCCCTAACTGCTCAGGGGTAGGTCATGTGTGGCCAAGTCCTAGGCAAACCCCCAAATTAACTAAATAGTTCTTGTCTCTATTCTTTAATATACTTTCTTAGGGTATGCGGGACCACAGAATTGAGAATTGTGTTTGTGGAGGAAATTCATTTCTGTAATTATGGAGAAATTTTTTTGGGGGGGAGGATAGTTCCTTTTAAAAACTCCAAACATAAAGGTTTATATAATCAGGAAGCTGTTTTGTTGTAGTGAGATAAGATTTAGCTGCAGTTCTAGGGGTGGGTCAGGGAGGGGCCTGAGGCATGTGACGCTGGCTGTCGGCCAGGGAAGCTGGAGCGGCGGGAGGACCAGCCCTGCCCACACCTTGAGTTTAGCCTCCTGATCTCCAGATCAGGAAGCGAATCCAGCATTTCTGTTCTTTACCTCTGAGCATTTTAGAAATAGCGACATCGTATGAGCCTTTCCTGTCCCTTAAATGATCATGAGAGGTGGTTTCTAGGAAATAATCGGTAATTAAACTTCGGTGGAAAAGGAAAAATTGGACAGAAGTAGTATCTACTTTGGGTCTATTATTTGGGCCTTAAAAACCTACATTTTAGTCACATAGTCCCTTCCTGTTGTTGATGCGTTGGAAATGCTTGTTCAAGTCTCCTGGGAGACTAGGCTTTCCCACATTGTGCGTTTACAATACAAAATTAAAGCTGATTAGAGATCCACAGAAGTCCCGAGTCCGCACTAATCGAGGTTTGGGGACTGGGATGCAGAGCTCACCCAAAGAACTGTTGGTAACAGTAAAATGGCAAAACTGGCTGGAAGTTGTCATTTTCCTATTTCATGTACTTTGTAATAACTAATGTTCACATAGGTTTCATATATGGATTGACATGTCGGACCTTAACTGGGAGCATCCAGCATCTTTCCAAGCAGATCGGTGGTGACCGGGCATTCCTGGGGCGGGCTTTAGTTTGTGTTAGAGGGTGTAGGGCAAGTTGTTGGCTAATTGCTCCTGAGAGAACTGTCCTTAAAAATCAGCACTGGGACCTCTCCCAGATGTCGTGGGTTTATCAGCTCCAGGTCACTTGTAGGGTGGGATGTGAGCCACGCCCAGCCCCCCCCCCCCCCAACCGCCCAACCTCTGCAGCAGAGGCTCTGGTTCTGGGCGCACCTGTCTCTGCCGAGCCCCATGCCCTGCTCCAGAGGAGTCCACCTGCATGTGTAGGGTTTCCCTGGGACTCTGGCCCATTGAGGAGCCATGACTGGGGACAAGACATTGCCTTGCGTCCCTATGGCAGAACCCTGCCCTTCTCTTTTGCCTTTGCTTCTGAGGGGGAACAGGAGCGGCATGTATGGGTCCAGGGGTCAGTGCCAGATGCTCCAACAGGAATGCAACATGAGGACTTAGCTCAGATGGCCTATGGGAGGGCTGCCTGTCGGCATGTGTTCCAGACCCTACAGACCTTGATGTCTGACAGCAAGGAGCTCAACTGAGCCCCGTGTGCTGCAGGACAGGTTGGCGAGGAAGTGCCCACACCCCCTGTGCTTCCTAGAAAGAATCCTTTCCCCAAAGACCAAAGGACCTGATGCCCTTGTGCACCCTCCACGCTCCAAAGCTTTGCTTCCTGGGTGATGAGACCAGCTGCTTGCACTGCTGATCAGTGGGAGCAAAGTGCTTGTTACCCAGATGCTGCAGGCTTCTCTCCATCCCAGGGCCACTGCAGCCTCACACTTTCGCTCCCTCTTGTGGACTTGCCCTTGCCCGGCCCCGGAACCCCTCTCCACAGAGCGGGGAGCGTACCCACGTTCCAGACTGCAGTCGGAGCTCGTGGGAAACCTGCGGGTCTGGGAAGCGTGGTTTTGGCTTTTAGCTTCATCTGGAATTGAGATCAAGTGAGCCAATCCATAGCATCTGTCTGGATCCATAAACTTATTATTGTTCTAAAAGTAGTCATTTCTTAAAATAAAGTTTTAAAAAGTGGTCATTTCTGTTTTAAGAAAAATCAAGAGCATTTCAAGTTTTCTCATGCCTTTTGACATCTAAAATGAGAATGGTGATTTTTGAAGCATGGGTGTATTTTTTATTGTTGGGTGTTGTAAACCTTTATGTAGCTTTATTTTTGGTTTTGCCTGATGATCTAGAAATTTACTGAATACATGGTGTGGTAATAATGCTAGTTATGTTTGTATGACTTTGTTTTTAGAAGCAATGAGAACATTATAATTTAAAACCTCTACA
This sequence comes from Callorhinus ursinus, assembly GCF_003265705.2. NCBI lineage: Eukaryota > Metazoa > Chordata > Mammalia > Carnivora > Otariidae > Callorhinus > Callorhinus ursinus. Next base: position 15,726,379 of record NW_027397098.1, read on the forward strand.
GTTGACCGTGGAACAGCATGGGTTTGAAGTGTACAGGTCTCCTTATGTGCGGATTTTTTTCAGTAAATAGAGGACAGTACTGTAAATGTGTTTTCTCCTAAGATTTTCCTTACATTTTGTTTAGCTTCCTTTATTGTGAGAATACAGTATATAACACATATCACGTACAAAATATCGGTTAGTGACTGTTCTCAGTAAGGCTTCCGTCCACAGTAGGCTGTCAGTGAAGTGTTTGGGGGACTCAGTTACCCGTGGATTTCTCGGTGCGCGAGGTTGGACGCCTAGTGCGTTGGAGGATCAGCTGCAGCAGTAGGATGATTGGCTGGAGAAAAAAGTCAGCTGTTTGGTTTTCTTTTTTTTTTTAAGATTTTATTTATTTATTTGACAGAGACACAGTGAGAGAGGGAACACAAGCAGGGGGAGTGGGAGAGGGAGAAGCAGGCTTCCTGGGGAGCAGGGAGCCCGATGCGGGGCTCGATCCCAGGACCCTGGGACCATGACCTGAGCCGAAGGCAGACACTTAACGACTGAGCCACCCGGGTGGCCCTGGTATTCTTTTTAACGACACAGGACGTGAGTGTAGACGAGGAGTGTGGGTGGAGCGGTCCCCGGTTTCCGGGCTCAGCGGAACCCGAGGGGCAGCATGGCCTCCTGCAGCTCCGTCCGTCACGTTCACGTGTAACACGTCACCTGTGGATCGTGGCCGCACCGCAGCCTGATGCGCGCCGTCGTTCAGGTGAACTCATGCTTGGGAGGGGTTTTCATGAGCGTGGAAAACGTCGGTTCACGTCATCACCCGGCTGTAGGGATGCTTTGAGGAGACCCCTGGGTGCCAGCCGGCGTCCGCGTGCCTGTGCTGGACCCGCCTGGGCTGCCGTCACCCGAGGGATGCGTGTGTGGGGGCGCAGCACGCGGGGAGCAGCCGAGGGCACTGAGCACCTCCTCTCTGTGTCACTTCTCCTCCTGCTCTGCGTCCCCCACAGGCTTCGCGCTGTCTCCCTCACGGGCAGCTCTTGGCCGGGGCTGGAAGGGAACGGGAAGGGCTCAGACCATTTCAAAACTCACCTGGGAAGTCCTCTTGATTTCTGTTCTGATGAAAGTGTCTGCCGTCCGGGAAGGTGGGGGGAGGACCAGGAGAAGTCTGTGCTCCGTGGCGGCTGTTGGTGGGGGTGCTGTGGCCAGCAGGTGAGGTGGGGTCTCGGCTCGGGACCCCGGGGTACCAAAATACCCCCGACTAGGGCTTCACCAGCTGGCATTGGTTGCTCCCAGCTCCGGAGCCTGGAGGTCCACGCGTGGTCGGTTCTGGTGAAGGGGGTCCTCCTCTGCCACGGCCCAGCGGGATAGAGGGGAGCCCAGGGGGGGACCTACGGCAGCCAGCTCCCTGCTGCTTCTTGCAAGGGCACTAACCCCATCATGGGCCCCTCACGATGTCCTCACCTCCCAGGGGGCCCCCTCCTAATGGCGTCCCGCTGGACGCTGGGCTTGAACACCTGAGTTCTGGGGGGATGGACATGGAGTCCATAGCACAGGGCACCTGCCCGCGGGCTCTGCTCCCTCTGGCCCCTCATGTCACCCAGTGACAGGGCAGACGTTTCTGAAACCTGGAGCTTCAGGGGGACCGAATCCCAGCCTTGTCCCAAGCGGTGCCGCAGGACGAGACCCACGGTCTCCTGACTTCGGCCCAGAGTTTTTCCGTTTGTTCGGGTGCCCATGGGTGTGTCCACCAGGTGCGCTGGAAACCGTGGCCTGGGCTTCTCCTCACGCCTCCTGACACCTCTGGGGAGCTGCAGGTCCCCCCGTCACTTACTAGAAACCTGGGGCCAGCCTCCATTGCTGCCTTGCCTGATCCCACACATCCCGAGAGGTGGGCCAAGTGCTGTTCCTGCATCACCGCACTGGACCCTCACGACACCTGGCAGAAATGAAGTCCCTGAAAAGCCATCTCATGCAATCTCCACCTAAAATTCCTGTGCATGTTATCAATCTGGAGGGTCCCGGCCGTGGTCATTAGGTGTGCAGCCCGCCTTGAGCCTTGGGGGTGTGCAACACTTCTCCTTTGTGTGAGCTTCACTAGGGAACCCAGAATACCAGAATAAAATTTTGTGACCAAAGCCCTACAGTGGGTGTCCGTTACCTGGACCCTCAGCAATGCATCACCCACCCACAGTTCCAGTCCCAGGCTCCCTCCCAGACTTGCTCTGCACAGAGCCCTGTTTGCCCAGTTCAGCCCTTCCTCCTGGACTGGGGTCAGTGCAAGTCTGAGACAAGCGGGTGTAGGCTTCATACTGACCTCAGGAGTGCACAGCCCAGCTGCTGGCAGACGGTCAGCCGAGGCCACAGCAAGCCTCTGTGTGGCCGGCACTCTGCCGCTCCCTGCACGGCGTGGGTTCAGGTCATCCTGCAGCCTTCCCACCTGGGTCCTGGTGTTCCTGCCTTTGCTGGGGCAAGGAGCACAAGGCCGCGGAGGTGAGGTGCCTTGAGTGAGGACAGGAGCCCTCCAGCCGAGGGTCAGATCCAGGCTGTGCACGTCTGAGATTTGTGCAGAGGAGGGTGGGTGTGTAGGGTTTGTGTCGATGAACGCAGTGACCTGGACCCTTCCCCTTCTCTTGAAGCCCCATCCAGACTGTATCAGCTGTCCGTCGTTTCAACCAGGTTCCCTCGTTTTACTTACGGCCTCAGGTTCTGCACCTTGCACTAAGGGCGGGCCCTATATGTGCCCTTGTGAGTCAGGGTCCCAGTGCCCCCTTGGCAGCCCCTGCATGGGGACTCAGGGCCCAGGGGGGAGGCCCCAGCGGAGACCAGCCCCGGAGATGCATATGGTGGACCCTTGTTGCATCGCAAGCAGGTCTAACGACAGGACCCCTCCTCAGTGTCTGAGCTGATGCACGTGAGCTTCGGCAGGGGCAGGAGTGGGGGCAGGCCTGGGAAGGCAAGTCGCCACATACAGGGTGTTGTTTCTGTGTGTAATCCTTTTCTGAGAAAGCCTGTCCCTTCCCAGACAACAACTGTACTCCCTCCTGAGTCCTTAAGGAGGGGGCCCATCCCTGGGAGTGGGGGGGGATTGGGAGTGTGCGTAGTTTGTGGGGACGCACGTGTGCGTCTCTGCCCCACCTCTGCATCCCACAGCAGTTAGTGGAAAACTTACAGAAGTTTTATGGATGTATCTCTTCAAGAACATTCTAGAAAAGTTGAGGGTACTCATAATAAAAGGAGTTAACTTCTGTTAGAGTCCCACATTTGGATTCTAAAGATACACAAATTAGTTGTAAGCTCTTCAGTCTAATTTCAGTGGAATTAAAGTGAAATATGTTGAAATTATCTTGCAGATTTTGTTGGGTGGTGGTGATAAGAGGGAGGTGGTTAGAAATAATGACTTGTGTGAGGAATACTTTTCCTTGTTTTTTGAGGGACATGGGGCATTTACTTGGCTTTTTTTCCCCTCCGGGTGAAAGCAAAGACAGAATATTTAGGTGACCCACGCTATGGTATTTTTTTCCTTTGCTGTTAAAACGTGTTCTGTGGGTTCTGAAAGCTCAGACTGAGCGTTTTTTGACATTCCCATGTCTGTTCACATAAATGCTGCTGAACAGAGACGGTACTGTAGACGCTTGAAGCTGAATAGGCCTCTCATTCTAAAGCACAGAGAGATGACAAGAATGTGGGGTTTTGTTGAGGGACTTTAAAAATGGTTTTAACCTTTTCCCTGAGAGGAGAGAACTAATTACTTGTTGGATTATTCATGTGTTAAGAGGGATTCTGCATACAAGCGAAACTTCAAAGGCAGAGACAGAGTTCTTCTCCTGTCCTTTGGGAAGATGGGTATTTGAGTTTGGGGATTCAGTAAACCACATTTAGGAGAACTTGCAGAACTTCTCACCACTTGATCTCCTTTTAGCCTGTGTTTCATGCTCGCAATCTAAATGTGTTGTTTTGAAACTCATGATCTTTAGATTTCTTTATTATTCGTAAACACTAGGAGCTACAAAGACAGATGGGAGGTGGGTGGTGAGGAGTGAGGGCACCTGGTTTGCCCTGCATTTCCCCCGAAGGGCGGGCGAGTGACCTCCCGTGTGGCCGCTAGATGAGGTGGCCTGGACGCTCGTCCGCCCCTCTCCCGTTTCCATCCCTGACCTACTGTCCGGCAGGCGGGCTCCGCCCCAGCAGATTTGTTCCTCGGTACCTTTCTGGCAACAGGAGGGGGAACCCTCGCAGGAGCTGATGTCTCTGTGAGTCCTCGTAACGCCTGTTGTCGTGGGTGTTGTGTTCCAGTGGGACGGCTCCGTCCTTAGCCTGCTCTGTGTGCACGGTTGACTGGTTCTAACCGTTTCAGCGAAGTGTCGCTTCTCTTGACATCCGTCCCCCCACAGCTCGGGGGAAACGGCATTTCTTCTGTCCTTCTGGGGCGAGGGGTCAGGGATTCTGGCTCTGAACCAAGTTCATGACCGGGAAAGGTGTGGTTTGTGGGCTGACTTGTTCCTTCTTATTTCTGGGGTGCTGGTTCCCTCCGTGTTTGCAGCAGGGGTAAGGGCCACATGGGTCCCCGATGCGGACGTCTCCAGGAGTGAGGTTGTACCCACTGTAGACACAAGGCTGACGTCCTGGGGCTTCCGTTTTGCCAATGGTGGCAGACATACCTGCAACCATTACTTCTTACCTGGGTTCAGGTATTCTGCTCTGCCCCGTCTGCTGTCACATACACGCAGCAAGTGAGGTTTCTTACTTTATTCTCACACTTACAAACATCAGAACAGAAGCTAGGCATGGTGTGGGTTTTCTTTTAAGCCCTCAGGCCCTACTTGGCTTTGGATTTGGGGAATGAGCATGTCCGCGGAGATGTGCAGCCACGGTGGCCCCTGGGGGTCTCCAGGGCACCGCAGAGGTTGGCGGGTGGGGACAAGGGTGGCCCTGTGGTGTCTGCATGGGATTTCAATGGTTTCTTTCCCCAGGTAATGCGTTATCATAGTTGTATGTATGTTTTTTGGGGGTGGGCATTTGGATTTAGGGAGAGAAAATCCATATTGAGATTCTTCTTTGATTTAAAGGCTTGAACCCCAGAGGGTTTGGGCTGAATTTCGGGATCTCTTGGAAAGGCAGGAAAGCGCTACCTTCAGCGGCCCTGGAGGGAGAGGGAGGGAAGACACCATGTGGCAGCGGCTGGCGCTAATGTACACCTGCTAAGCGATGCTGTTGATGTCTCACATCTGTTCCTTTTTTATGTGTGAGCTAAGCACTCTGAAGTTGATTCACTGTAGCACCTTTGGCTCCTTGTCTAGAAGGACGTATTGGGTCTTCCCCATGGATGAGTGGTTACCAGATCAGCTCCTTCAGCCTTGACCTGCCCGCGGGCTCCCGGTGTTCAGAGGAGGGCGCCTACTGTGGTCCTCAGTGGTGCTGTGTGCAGAGCATGACTTGAGCTTCTTGCGTTAGTGAGCTCTCTGGAACACGAGGAGGGCGGAGGGAGAGCATCCCGGCTGCAGGGCTGTTTGTGGGGCTGCGGCGAGCCCCCCAGGATGACTCCCAAATCAGGGGCAGGTCCACACTCCGTCCTCACTCCTGGATTCTTGGTGTTTGCGTGTGTGCGAAGGAGAGGAATTGGGGTCAGTCCATCCCTTATGGGGGCAAGTTCTGCCCTCATGTCATCTCCGCTGCGATCGGTGATATTATTTATGCTCTTCTAACCTTAGGCTTAATTTTATATAAAAATAAGAAGGGACAGAAACAGTTCAAGGGCATTTAAAGACTTACATAATACAAGCCTAGTTTTATCATGTCTTGTTAGGAGCAAGTCAATGAAACAAATTCATTTAGATAGTTAAAAATATCTTCACTATTTTCATTTTTGTGGCAAGCATTAATTATTGATTGATACTCAGTAAAACGTTTGTCATCTTTGTAACTAATGCTGTTGTGCATCCTGTTTGCTCGGGGTCTCCTTCTGCTGCAGTTCTGTGCACGGCCCGGAAGGGGTAGGGGTGCTGGGTGTCAGGGCGAGGAGCAGACCACGGGTCGCCTCTGGGCAGCCTGCCTTTCGCTGGGGTGGATGGTGGGGTAGACTTGAAGTGCGCTTTGCGCGTGTCTGTCCTGTGCAGGCGTTGGACCTCGGGACGCCAGGCGCTGGGCAGGCAGCAGGCACAGCTGGAGGGGGAGGACGGGCAGGCAGTAAGTTGCTGAGGTTCTCTGGACGCCTTTCACCCCTCCGACCAGCTCCCTCCCACGGCTCAGACCTTTCAGGGAAACTGTCCTGTTGTGGCCCCTGAAGTATGGTTTTCTTGAGAGTTGAGTAAAGATCTGTAGAATAAACAGGTAGATGATGATATGTCTCACAAAGAGGAAAATTTGATACCAAGTATTACGTGATGATAGTGGACTGAGTATTTGTATTAATATAATGAATTTGATTTAAAAATAAGGAAATTTTTGTTTATGGGATCTTTCCCACAACACCTCTTGCTTACATCTTACCATGCTCTTTGATAGCATGGGAAGGTAGAGCTGCCCCTTTTCACAGATGGGGAAACTGAAGACAGACATTCGGGGCGCATCTGAGCACTGCAGCTAATCAGCGGCCGGGTAGGGCCTGGGACCCTGGGTTCTTGGAATTCATGTTGTACACTTGTAACATGCTAGGTCCCTTTATTCCATTGTCAGCTTAAAGGTAAGATTTCCCCCTTGTAATCAATGCAGAGTATACTCTGTTAATTTGTTTAAAATGTCAAAATTATTGCTTTTAGACTTCCGATTATCACAGCGCAAATAGTAAGTAGTTATTTATTTATTTATTTATTTTTTAAATTTTTTATTGTTATGTTAATCACCATATATTACATCATTAGTTTTTGATGCAGTGTTCCATGATTCATTGTTTGTTCATAACACCCAGTGCTCCATGCAGAACGTGCCCTCCTTAATACCCATC
>NW_027397098.1:15733694-15779595 GCF_003265705.2 Callorhinus ursinus
GCAAAAGCTTTTTATCTTGATGAAATCCCAATAGTTCATTTTTGCCCTGAGTAAGTAGTTATTTAAAAGTTTCTATCCTGCCTTGTTCTAAAAAGGAGCCAAGGTGGATGCTACCTTGTTTTCTTGGTAGAATATTTGTGTATGTATGTATATATTTAGTGTCTAAAATCCCAGGTGAGGAAATGATTAGTTGATGTTTCAATAAAGAATGAGTTTGGGAGTGAATGCTATAATAATAACATTTATTTCATGGTTTAATTGCACTAAAGTTCATGATGTTTTATTAAGTTGAAGCACATGAGATCACCAATATTGAACCGTTTTCGAATTTCATATGATTTAACCTAATATGTGATACTGATATATACAAAAGAAAAGGTCTCCTAAGTGGGGGAAATTGGAACAATTTCATTGAAAGTCATTTTATGTATGGAAAAAATGGAAGTGTTCTGGAACACGGCCCTAAGGTGTTGGGGGCTGCTTACCTGAGCCACGTGTCAGGGAGGTGGAGACTCCGTGGAGGCGGGTATGGGGCCCCCACGATTTCTCTCTGCCTCGCAGCTTAGTATAGTCCCCTGAGCAGTGCGCCGAGAGCCGAGCACTCCGTGTACATGGCTGAGGTTGGTGCAGACCCTCTGTGTGGGGGCAGCTGCACGTGTGTTTGACGTGAGTCAGACAGAGGAAGGCGCTCACATTGGACTGGTCTTGTTCCATCAGGTACAGGGATGTTTTTTAAAAAGGTAAAAGCGTCCCTGCTCCAGATATGAAATGAACATTGAAGTCTTAGTTATTAAGCTGTAGGATTTACAAGCCATCAGAGGAGACGTTGCAGAAGCACCGGTGTACGCAGGGTAAGGGAAGGTGGACTGAGTGGACAGACGGACGGACAGCGGGTCTTTCCTCTGGGAGGAGGACAGAATTTATTAGCTTGTCTGTGGCAGGAGTCCACGTGCACTGCTTGGGGCAGGATCAGGGGACCCTGAGGGCCCGCTGCCCCCTGGCTGGGGCTCAGGCAGTCATGGGGCCACGAGGCGGGGTCACCGGACACAGTCCTCCCTGGTCGGCTCTGCCCATAGGGGGTTCTGTCTGCTACCACGGGTGCAGGTGGCCGAGAGGCCGTGGGCAAGCCGGGGAGCCGCAGTCCGCCTCTGGAAGCTCTAGCGGAAGGTGACGACGTGCACGCGTGCTGGCAGGACCCAGGCTGCGTGCCCTCCTGCCTCCGGCCGGCTCCCCACTCCCTGCTGGGGAGGCAGTCCCCCACACAACTGTTCACACTCCACTGCCGTCCGCTCCCGTCCGGGGGTCCATAGTTTGCCCGCTGTCGGTTCTTGTAGGTAAAGCTTTCTGGGGACAGTCTGGCCTGCTCATTTTTGAACTGCAAAGGCAGAGGCGGGTGAGGGTGACAGAGGCTGGCCTCTGAAGCCAAATATATCTGTTCTCTGGCCCTTTCTAGAAAAGGTTGCAGACCGTGCTTGAGGATGCCTGGACTCACGCCTGTCAGAGCAGCATGGCAAGTGAAGAGCATCCTGCGGGTTTCCCTGCTTGCCCCTCAGAGTCCAGTCTTGAAGACACAATTTTACACCTTAGTAACACAGAACTCCCCAGTCCTGTGGTTCTAGCTTTCTCTGCCCTGCTCGCTAGTGACGTGGACACAGCCCTTCCACGGGGAACGTTCCGAGAGGTGTTTCCTGGCAGATCCCTCGGGTTCTCTGCCTCGGGTGGGGCCCAGGTGTCTCGGCACAGACCATGCTCCTCAGAGGCTTCTCCAGGCTGGGCTCAGGTCTGAGCTTCCCTGGTTGGGTGGTTTCCAGAGTGCGTCTGCACACACCCACCTGCACACTGCAGCTGGCATGCAGGACAACCAGAGGAAGGCATATCCATCGATAACTTCAGAGGAGGGCATGGGAGGGCTATAGGAAAGGGAGGTCCGCGTCTCCGGGGAGAGCAGGGCGCTGTGAAGACCCGCAGTGGACAGCACGTGTCCGCATGGCCTGGCCTGAGCGCACCTCCTGCACGTCAACCCTGGGGTTGCTGCCACCTCGTTCCTGGAAGTTCCAGAGCCCCTTTCCAGGGCCCTTCAGGGCTGGGCAAAGGCTGTGCCCCGTGTGGCCTCAGATGCCGGGGTTTGGCAGCCATAATCAAGTTTTAGATGACTCACTGTCTCTAGACATTAGAGCAGTTTACAGTTTGTCCTGCAGGACAGCCCTCCTGGTGGCTTCCGGCCTGTTTTCTTGGCTGGGTGGGAACAGGGTGGGCTCCCTGAGCAGCCTCGTCTGTCCCTGGGGGCAGGGGCACCAGTGCGGGCTCACAGACAGGCTGCCAGCCCACCTTCCCTACGGGGCATTTGAGGGGCACTTAGCTTACTTACGCCGTTCACCGACTGCTCATGCGTTGAATCTGTCATGTGCTGAAACTTGGCTACAGCATCAGTGCTCCGTCCAGATCATTCCAGTCATTGCTTTGTAGACTGTTGTGGCTGATTTCATGTTTCTGGTTGCTTCTCTGAATTTAGGATGCACCCAGTTTTTTTACGCTCCAGGGGGAAGCTGAGCTTTTAGGGGAGATAGCAATGTTTCTAGTATCCTGGGGACGGACTTTAGTTCTGCACAAGGATAGACAGGCCAGGCTCAGGAACAGACCTCTGCATCTCCTGGTGCGCTGTGCACGAACAGGGTGGGCCAGGTGCTGTCCTGAGGCAGCTCAGCCATCCCGCTGAGTCTTGGGGGCTCTGTAGGTTGTTCCAGCAGATGAGAAAGGCTGGGGTCAGGCCGCATCCTGAAATGCAGCAGCCTGGACATGATGCTCCATTTTCCTGCCCATGGCCTCTGGGCCAGACCCTGTGCATGGTCGCAGCAGACCATAGGGTCGGGGAAATGAGGGGACATGCCCACAGAAGGTGGCGGGCATCACCCTACCGCATGCCTGCCCTGGCTGGACAGAGGGGCTGCCTTGCAGCCTATTCGCTTGAGCACAAGGGCAGAGGCGGTGGACCGAGCGCCTCTGGCTTGGGGAAGCCCCGTACGCTCTGGGGGGTGAGCACCGCTTGCTGTTGGGTCTGGGTATGGCAGACACGTTCTGTGGTCTTTGTGAAGTCCGTTCTGGAAAGTAAGCTATTGTAAAAAAAAGTTTATATAACTTCTAGCACAGAGAAATATATAGAAGTGGTGAATCACTATATTGTACACCTGAAACTAATACAACACTGTATGTTAACTATGCTTGAATTAAAGGAAGTTCACCTTTTAAGACAGTTATTTCACATTATTTTCTTTTGGAAAGGTGCCTTAAAATTTGCTGTGTGAGCTCAAGCACTTTTAAATGAAAATGATCTTAATAAAGATGCATCTTTATGACAGAAAAACTAAGAAGATCCTGGTCTTGCACGCATGCCGCAGTGCCCGGGTTGTCATTCCAGACAGCCCACATAGGTGTACTGGTCCTTGGGGACAAGACAGCACAAGGTCCACCTTCTGACTCTGCGGGTGGGCTCTTAGAACAGCCAGCTTCCCATCCTGCAGGGCAGCGTCTCCCCCGGCTGCCCTCACGGAGACGGGGCTGTGGCAGGCACTCCCTCTGCGGGGGGGCCCTCCCCGTCCTGGTCTGGGGCTGCGTCGAGCCCAGCTGTGTGTCTCCCCGTGATGCTATGGGCCAGTTTCTCCACCTGTGAAATAGGATCAAGCTTGCTGTGCTTGGAGCCCAGCTGGCTCTGGCTGACCCTGAGAGGATGTGGGACACGCTGGTGTCCCGACAGGCCCCTGGGCCACGTGCTGAGGGACACACGGCACCTGCAGGATGAGCCTTGGGAGCATCCGCTGTCACTCGCTGGGCTTTGGGACCACACGATGGGAGAGATGCCTCCGATGGCCGTTATTTTGGATGCACCCCACCTCGCTCTTGTCATTGTTAAAAAACCAGGGTCAACTGAGTAAATCTCAGAGATCTTATTGGCTATATACAGTGACTCATGAATCGGGCAGTGGCCCGCCGTGCATCGGGAAGGAGCTCCACACGCCGCACAGAATGGAGCTTCTGCGGGTGCCGGGGGCTGGACGAGGGCGTTACCAGCAGGATGCATTGTCTGTGGCGGGGCTGCCTTCCTTTGGGGACGACAGGGGGCTGACGGGCAGCTCCCTGCACCCTTGCTGACCTGGTGGTGACACATTGCCTGCTTTAAGATTCTGCTCCCGGGAGAGCTTGAACCTGTAATTCGTTTAGGTTTGAAGTCTCCGTTCCATGATGTGGGCTTAGCATGAGGGACTCTACTTGGGGCCTATTTTTAGCAAACTTGTTGAAAACACAAAGCAGGAAGTTGTCTGCGTGGGTTCAGAGCATCGAGACCTGCAATTGTCGTTTGTGGGCTCCTGGGTTAAGTCACTGCTTTGGGTCTAAAAGCAGTTATTTTATGGAGGGGACTTCTTTTTCCTATTAAACTTTGTTTTGCTTTTTTGAGCAATAGTGTTATCAACTCAGTTATTACCCAATCCCTCACCTGTTCACTGTGATACATTGTAATAATTTAAAAGAAGAATTGTGGGCTTTGTTCCAGCCGACTAGGGGCAGGGTGATGAAACCGTGAGTGGTTCTGTTCTAGAATAGTGCTGTGTGGGGAGCTGTGACCCCAGTGGCGAGATGCGTCCTCGGCCGGTGGCTTGCCGGGTCAGTCCAGAGTCTGTGAAATGCCACACCACGAGCACGGTGGCAGGACGGCCGCTCCGCGCGAGTCTCGTCCCCTCCATGGATGCGGGGCCAAGAATTGCTCTACCAGCATCATGGTCCTGTCGGTGGGCGGTCCCACCGACGGCCCAAGGGATGCTCCGGAAGGAGGTGAGCTCCAGTCTCCCTTTCCACTGTAGGAACAGGCGCTGAGTGTTGTGTCCCTGTTCGCCCTCATCTTACGGATGTGCCTCTGTGTCCCCAAGAGTTTCAGACGCTAGCCGTGAACTCCCCCATGGCTGGGTGTCTGTAGTCTGGGTCTTCAGCTGGTTTCCCTGCGGTCACGTGCCTGGCTGCTTCTCATAACCTCCTGTAGAGGACACAGTCCGGCCTCATTCCATCGGCCAGTTATGCCTGCTCTCTCCCAGCCCTTGCAGGGAGCTGTGGCCCGCTGGGCCTGGAGCCAGAAGGGGCCCCTGTGAGCTCCTTTCCCGGAAGCTCCTGCACAGGGGCTGGGAGCTGGGGGACTGTATCATGGCTACCCCCAGTCCCGTTCATGAAGAAGGCTCCCTCCACTGGGTCCTGGACACCTCTCCACGGCACCCCCCAAAGTAGCTGATTCTTGGCACGTACAGTGTGAGATTTGTATATAAATCGTATAAAAGGGCTGTTTTCAGGGCGGATAGCCCAGCATCTGTCCCTGATGATCCGGGACAGACATCCGTCATAGCATAAATACACCTCGAGCCCAGAAGGCTAGGCTTCAGGGCCCTGCCTGGGGGTTTCAGTCCTGGTCTGATCTTGAGAAAATACCTAATCTTTCTGCACTCATTTTCTTCACTCCGTGTTGGTCCTTTCCCAGCGGTGGGGGTGTCCAGTTAGGAGGCCCTGTCACTCAGGAATGGCACCTCGTGCCTCCCTCGCGTGTTACATAGAGAGCCCGTGCGGGTCGGGGTGGGATCTAAAATGGGAAATTTCATGTCGGGGTGTACAATACCTGTTAGAGGCTTTTCCTCCTGTGAATGCGGGTGCAGGAATTTTGGGAATTTGTGCAGTTAAAAAAGGGCTTATGTAGGGAAGAGTGTTGCACATAAACAGCTGATGTGACCTTAGGCCTTCACCCTGTCCACGCCTGGCTACTTGTGCACAAAACACAGCAGCAGTTTTAAAGTTCTGTCACTATGTACTGTACGCTCTTTCAAGTACGGGAGCAGATCCTACATGTGTGCATTTAAGGGTTCCTGTGCAGCTACATTGTTGCAGCGAGCTGTGAGGATGAGCTGAGCCAGGAGAACCGGAGTGGCTGCCACATGGCATGGGTCCCCGAGCTGCTGGCTCGGCTGGGTTGTCGTCGGTAATAAGTGGGGTATTTTCACTGCTGCAGAAAGTGGGCTTGCTGCTCCCTGTCCCCCAGGCAGTCACCCTCTGCAGGCCCTCGGTTGTCCCTGGAGGTTCAAAGGTGAACGACAGGACCTTCTCCCAGGGAGTGGACCTCTGGCGGGGAAACCGAGGTAGACCCCAAAGTGCAGCACAGAGGCGTGGGATTTATGTGTTCAGCACTTGCTGCCCCTAGGGGCTCCATCTCACTATTCGTGAAGACACTCAGGTGTGTGCAGAGGCTTGGGGAGGAATGGGCAGGTGCAGCTCCCAGGCTTGCCCAGGCACTCAGCCCATGAGCCGGCCTGGCAGGGACTCCCGCCCCACGTGCGGGGCTCCCAGACTCAGCTCCGGAGGCTTGGTTGTGGGTGGAGGGTCAGCTCTGGTTTATTTGGTTTTCGTGCTGTGGAGTATTCCATTGTGGGAACATCCTGCACTCATCCCTTCTCCCACTGACGGACATTTGGACTGTTTGGTGTGTGTGTCTGTTGAAGGCAGGACTTCTTGTACAAGGTAAGAATGTCATCATGTGATGATGTTATCTGCAAGGGAACCAGAGGAGTTCTCATTATACAGATGGACCACTTTCTCATATTCAAACACGTATAAAAGTCATCCTCACGTCCAAACGGCTGCTCAGATCTTAAATTTGTTAGTTTTATTATTACTTTGGCTACTTGAGCAAATGTATTACTTATACTGAAATCTGAGAATGTTGAAGTTACACATATAGAACAGAAAGAAACCGCATTTTAATTAATGCTCCTAAATGGACAGTTTGCATGTTTTTTCTTCTTATGTGACCACGGTGTTTTTCACTTGAGACGTAAAATTGTATTTGAATATGGTTTTCTAGCTCTTCTGCAAGACTCCTCGTAGTTCTTCAGTGAATCGTAAAAACTCGTACAGGAATATTCAGTATTTGCGGCACATCATTTCCCAGGACTCTGTGTGCTCTGCTCCCGTCGGCATTGGACAACTTTGTGGTCTTCTACTCAAGTGGCCTTGAACCTGTAGGGATTATGAAGCCCTGAGTGGGTCTCTCTGAAAATGTCTGCATTTCACTGTCTTGCAGTCCTTAAATATGAGGGAGTCACAGAAGTTGCAAGTTACTGCAGCTTCTTTTCTGTTGATCCCTAGAATTTGACCTGAAAGTTCTCTTGCCTTGATGTTCCTCAAATTTGTTTCATGGACTTGTGCTTTATCCAGCTAGGAGGGAAAGAAATGTAAAGGGATGCTGTATTCAGTCACTGATCGGGCTCCCTGCTCCAGGGAGAGCCTGCTTCTCCCTCTGCCTGCCCCCTGCTTGTGTGCATGCACACACACACTCTCTCTCTCTGTCTGAAATAAATAAATCTTAAAAAGAAAAGATGCAAGTGTGGGTGTGTGGTTGGCTTACCAATTACACTAATAATGCAGAGTACCTACATTATGTGGGATAAATGGAGATAATTATTTTGTCTTTAGTAACAAAATGTATGGAATCCATGTTGCAGTGTTCTTGACAAGTGAAAGTAAGAACACGTAATTGGTTGACATTCCTGCGTGATTTCCATGGGCTCTTTGAGCACAGCGTAGGGATCTGTGACGACGGTGCGTTGACAAGTGCAGTGAAGGAAGAAGCGCAGCTGAAGGTCCAGGCAGATCCGGCTGGTCCAGACGGCGCTTCCTGCCAGCCCTTCAGGCTCCACGCGTGCACCGTGATTGTACAGTCTGAGCCTCCTCGGGTGCGTGCAGATGACCGTGGGTGGAGGTGGCGTGAGGGACGGAGAGCAGGGAGCTCTTTGTGGTCACTGAGCCCCCAGAATAGGAGGGGCAGGGCTGGGACACCAGTGGCAGTGAGCATTCGCTTCCAGGAACGGGGGAGGTTCTAGAAGTTGCTCCCGTTCAGAGGAGCTTGAACAGGATGAGGAGAACGATGGCCTTGGTTCTCCACCACCTCTGTCCTCCTCGGGGAGGCGGGGAGGACCCTGCCCGCTCAGAGGTTGTCCCCTTGTGCACCAGGTCTGTACTTCCAGATCCAAGGAACAGGAGCAGCCTTGACCGGACCTCCTGCCGTTTCCACGACACTGAACGCTTGCTCCATTTCTAAGTCCGGTTTCCTGAGGGGGTCAGGTTTCAAGATGGGTTCTTTCCTTCCATCATCCACTTTGCCCAGGTTATCCACCACTCGTGAATAGCCAGGGACACTAGTTTGCTTTCAACCTGGTGTTTAACTCACCAAAAATAGTTCTCTGTCACTCTTTAAAACTCTAACCCTTCACGGAACGAGGATGTGCTGTTTTTGGACACAAGATATACAACATGCCAAATGGCCACTGGTTTGAGAATCCCATTATTTTACCTCAGACCCGAAGAGTGAACATTTGTGGTTAAATAAGGAGATCCCTGAAGTCTTTCCCAGCTCAAAGAATTTTACAAATTTTGTTTTAGGTTGTTTGGGATGGAATGAAAAGGTTGTGTCAAAAACAGTTCTGGAAACGTTTGGTGCTGTGCCCTCCATTCATCGGAGTGATTGTGCATTTTTCCTCTGGTGGCCTTTTTGGAACGTGACCCCCCCACCCTGGATGGGTTTTGTGGAGTGTGCATCACTGCTGTGTTGTGTGATGGTGGGGTAGAGGGTTCGGCAGAGGAATTTTCTGGTAGCAGTTGGTTGGTGTGCATCGGTGTGTGCATGTGACTCTCTTACGGGGCGATGTGTCCCCGCTACATGCTTCATCAAAATGGTGATGTCTGCCAGAGCTTTTATTCTTATTGTTTTAGCAGAGTTTCCAGGTTTCATCTCCCTCTACATTTAATTTCTAGCACTCTGAAGGCAAAGGAATGGAAAAGCACTCCTCTGACTCACAGGGACTGAACACTCTGGTAGCAACAGTCAGGAGCCTCTCTCTGGCTCCGAGTTTCTTTAGAGAGGAACAAACTCCTCTCTGGATGGGTCGGGGTGGGAGGTGCCTGTTTAATCTCCACATGAATGAATCAGAGCAGTTTTTATGGCAGGCCGGGAGAGGGTGGGCATCCGAGTTCTTTGTTGAACTTCCAGGGTTAGAAGGAGATGTGGAGCCTTGCGTTTGGGGTCGTCATCAAGGGAAGCCGGTCAGTGTGTGGGTATCGATAATCCCAGCCTTCCCAGGGCTGAGGAGCAGAGCTATGTGTTCCTAAGAGTCCGTGCCTTTCCCCCAAGGCCGTGTCCCATGCTGCGCTCTTACTTGGCACCACGTGCTAGTTTTATGCTTTTCCTGGTAATTACTTACCTTTGTTGCTCTTTTCCCAACAATCCAGCCCCTCATTAGGGGACCGGAGAGGCCATCTGCTCTGAGGCCTTTGGGGGCAGGCCCTCGGCCTCTGCCCTGGTCCCCAGTTTGGTTTATGAAGTGAGTCTCAGGATCCACCGTTTAGAGGGAGAGAGGGTCTGCTTTCCTGCTTCATCAGGCTCCTTCTGCTGGGAAGGAAACTGCCCCAGTGTCTTTCCTGTTTCTTCTGCACCTCGCAGGTATTTACTACCTAGTCTGCATTGGTCCACCACTCTTAATCTGCAAATATGTTCATACTGTAATTTTAATTAAAGGATTTTGAGTAGTTGTTGATGAATTTTGGTCTGTTGCTGAGTTGATGGTATGTCTACATGGAGAAATTGGTTCTACACTGATATAGCCTTTGGAAACTATTTTGAGATGAATTGCTTTCACCCTGAATGCTGCTGAGTTTTACGTGTGTATTTGCCCGAGAGCTATTAAGGCATTTATGTCTTTCAGGGCTTCATCCCTTCCTTACAAGAAGAGGAATGGTGTGTAGAGCATTATTAGTTTGTTTTTGCTTCCAGAAAGTAATGTCATTTTTTTTTCCACATAGAGACTCTTGCTAAAGTAAGTAGTAAATTATAATATGCTCAGGATGGAACATGAATCAATAGACTATGGAGTTTATAAATAGACCTGCATAAATGTGGCCATTGTTTTTTGACAAGGTGCAAAAGCAATTCGGTGGTCAATGGATCATCTTTTCAACAAATGGTGCAGGTAGCATTGGGCATCCATATACAACAAAGTGGAAAACCCTATATCCAGAAGTTAACTCTGATGGGATCACAGCTGCAGATGAAAACTCTGAAACTTCTAGAACACAACATTAGAGAAACTCCTTTTAACCTGAAGTTAGAGTTCTTAGAATACGATGGTTCACAGAGGAAGAACATAAGTGGAGTTCACCAGAATGAAAAACTTCTGCTCTTCAAAGACGTTGTTAAGGAAAACGCAGAGGCCACCTACAGGCTGGGGGCAACATACTCACAATCACATCCCCTGCGGAGGACTTGTATCCAGAATCTATAAAGGAACCCCGCAATTCGACACGGAGAACACAAACCAGATCGTTTCAGTGGCCAGAAGACTTGAACAGATGCTTTACTGACAAGGATGTGAGGACGGCAGACAAGCACAGGAAACCTTCGACAGGACGAGTCCCACAGCGTGCACGTTGCCGCCACGGTGAGATGCGTGTGTGCGCCTGTGGACTGGCCATGTAGGCACGGGCAGTACCACCTGCTAGCGAGGATCGGCGGCTGGAACTCTCGATGCTGCTGGTGGGGAGTCAGGACGCCACAGATGCTTGGGAAACAGCTTGGCAGTTTCTTACACAAGTGAACGTGCACTTAGCGCGTGACCCAGCGGTCCCACTCCCGGACGTTTACCCTAGAGAAGTGAAAGCCGATGATGTTCAACAAAAACCTGTGCTCCAATCTTTGTAGAAGCTCCGTTCATAGTTGCCCAGAAGAGATGAGCAGATAACTGGCGGCTCCTTCGATACGGTGGAATACTATGCAGCAGTAAAATCAAACATTATCGATACAGCAGCTTGGAAGATTCTCAGAGGCAACATGTTGAGGAAAAGAAGACAGTCTCAAACATTTCATTCTATGAAATTCCATTTATATGACATTCTAGAAAAGGCAAAACCATAGAAATAGAGGAAACATCTATATTTCTATGAGTTTTGCTTTTTTAGATTCTGCATATAAATGAAAAGATACAGGATTTGCCTTCCTCTGACTTAGATCACTTAGCGTAATCTCCAAGTTTATATGTTATCGCAAAAGACAGGGTTCCTTTTATGGCTGAATGATATCCTGCCACGTACATACACTGCGTCTTTTTTATCCATTCATTGTTTGTGGACACTTAAGTTGCTTCTGTGTCTTGGCTGCTGTGTGACAAATCCTGCCGTGGACACGGGGGCACAGACAGCTCTTAGAGTTCATGCTCTCATTTCCTTCAGATAATACCCAGCGGTGCGATTGCTGGATCACAGGGTAGTTCTATTTTTAACATCTTGAGGAACCTCCATGCTGTTTTCCAGAGTGGCTGCACCAACTTGCATTCCCACCAACAGTGCATGAGGGTTCCCCTTTCTCCACATCCTCCCAACACCTGTTGTTTCGTGTGTTGTTGATTTTAGCCATTCTGACAGGTGTGAGGTGGTATCTCATTGTGCTTTTGATTTTCATTTCCCTGATGACAAGTGATGTTGAGCACTTTTTCATGTACTTATTGAAGTCTTTTGACCAATTTTTAATTGAATTGTTTTTTGTTTTTTTGTTGTTGGGTCATAAGAGTTCCTTATATATTTTGGATGTTAACCCCTTATTAGATGCGTGACTTGCAAATATTTTTCTCCCATTCTGTGGGTTGTCTTTTCAATTTGCTGATTGTTTCTTTTGCTGCACAGAAACTTACTTATCAGTTTGACATCATCCCATTTGTTTGCTTTTGCTTTTGTTGTTGTGCTTTGGTGTCAGATCCAAAAAACCATTGTCAAGACAGATGTCAAGGAGTTTTTTTTTGCCTTATGTTTTCTTCTGGGAGTTCTATGGTTTCAGGTCTTAAACTTCAGTCTTTGATCCATTTTTTACTTAATTGTTGTGAGTTGTGTGAGGTAGGGACCCAACTTCATTTTTCTTCTGTGCTATCCAGTTTTCCCAGCGCCATTGGTTGAGGAGACTATCCTTCCCCCAGCTGTATGTTCTTGGAGCTGTGTCGGATGGTTGACTGCCGCATACTGCATTTCATTGTTCTGTGTGTTTGTCTGTGTGACCATAACATTGCTGTTCTGACCCACTGTATAGCTTTGTAACGTATAAGCTTCAAATCAGGAAGTGGGACGCACGCAGCTTTGTTTTTCTTTCTCAGTATTGCTTTGGCTATTTGGAGTCTTTTGTGGTTCCATACACATTTGGGGGTTATTTTTTCTATTTCTGTGAAAAATGCATCGGAATTCCAATATCGTACTGAATGTATAGATGCATTTGTGTAGCATGAATGTTTTAACAATATTAATTCTTCTGATCCATGAACGCAAGATAGCTGGTTTGTCTTCAGTTGCTTTCATCACGTTTTGTAATTTTTAGGAAACGCCTGTATTTCTAATTTGATGCAAAATGGAATTCACGGTGATTGCATTTTTTTCTTTTTTCTGGAGTCTCAGTTGATAAAGGAAGACAACATAAGGAAACTTGATTTTAAAACACAGATTTAAAAAATCACTTTTAACAACAATGGCAACAACAGTAGGGAAAGTTACCCTGTGTTACTTTTGAAAAACATTGGTTTCTGTAATAAAACTTTGTTTTGTCTTATTTTTATGTTTTGATGTGGTGAATTGAAAGAAAAGTCACAAATGTTGGTGGCGGGGCTGTAGATGGGGGCAGTTCAAGGGGACGCAGATAGCCCGGTGGTCTGCAGTATTAGGTAAACCTAACTTTGCAGCTGGGAGGGGCTCTTGCCGTGCCTGTGGGCTGGGAGCGCTAGCCTCTGATGGGGGTGATTGTGTGGTTTTGGAGGGAGCTGCTCGGCGCTGGTCCCTTCCTGAGGAGGCTTTGTCTCTCTCTATCCTCAGCACCTTGGTGTCATCCCTGAAAGTGGTCAGCAAACGTGTGTTGGATCCCTTCCTGTCTGGAAGTGTAGAGCCTTTGCTGAGAGGAGTGTTGGCATTGAGTCCTGGGAGGATAGGGTCTGCAGGCAGCCCTTACCCCCAGCGCGGATTTAGCCGACACCGTCTGTTTTAACCCCGTGACCCTGGGAGGGAGCTACTGTCATCATCCTTGTCTTCTTGAAAAGGAAATTAAAGTTTGGGGCGTTCAGATAGTTTGTCTGACTTTCACAGTCTGGCTTTAGAATTCATGCTCTCGACCGTCTCCAAACCCCTGGGTTTCCCCTGCTTCCAGGCAGCACTGGAAGGTTTGTGAGATGGAACCAGGACCTCCTAGGGACGGATGTGAGACATTATCATTTTGAGACCCATAGATTCCCTGGGCCCAGCACGGGCTGGAACGTGAACAAAGGTAATGCATATGCTCTGCTGGACCTGTGTGCATTTTGTAAGTCATCAGCACTTCTGAAAATCTGTTTTGTAGTAGAAATTCTGCTTACTAAATATTATGTAAACAGGAACAGGTTTTTCTAGCTTCTAGGTGGAAAGTTTTTTGAGCAACAGGGGTAGGTGAGCTGCACCATGTCACAGCCTAGCAGGTTCTCTCGGTGACCTGTGACCCCTGGTGCTGGAAGTTTGCTCAGACACTGGGCACCCTCGAGTGTGATTCTCTGCAGAGCTGGCCTGTCTCGAGCCTCATTCCCTTGGGAGCCAAAGGATGGTGACTGGGAGTGTCTGGTCCCGAGGCAGGCCTGCATCGAGGGCTCTCGGCAAGAATGTGGGGTAGTGCACCACCATGGACATGACTCACGTGTCCCGGTCTTGGCTTCCAGGGTCTAACACACGCGTGTACTGTAATCTTCTGCCCGTCTTTATCAACTTGGAAGGAAATTTGGGGTTTTAACAACACAGTACGGTACCAGACCCCTAGGCTCAGCCTCTGTGGAAACTTCCCTGTGTGTTCATTTTCTTTACCTGTTCAGAGAGGCTCACGTGATTGAATTCTCATTCTCTCCTGGAGATGTTTGGAAAGTTAATTGGGCAGAAACTTAGGGTTAAGGAAGTGAGAGAAGAAAGACCCCAGTGAGGAGAGAGATCGTGGTGCCACCTCGGATAGCTTTGCTCTCGGAGGCTGAGCCCCGAGCTCTTGCTCAGGTGCAGGGCACTTCCTGTCCCGTCAATGCTTGTGGTCCCCCTGCCCTCTTGGTTTGGAGGGCACGGTCTCTTAGGGGCCTCCTGGGGTCTGTAAAAGAGACTTCGTGTTCTGGCTGAGCAAATTGCTTTCCCCCTCTGTATGGCAGTTAGGAATGTTTGATGCAAAGTGAACAAACAAGGTCCCCTTTCCCCCCAATATTTTCACATGGTGATTGTGTGGATTTAGGTGTGGGTCAGGTTCATTCTTTCGGGGTCATGGGCTTATCGTCCTTGGGTCTCGTAGTTGCTGTTATTGTCATGAAGATCTCCCAACGAATGCATTATACCACACTCAGTTGTGGGTGGTGCTCACAGATGTACCTTGGAGGGGCATTGGCAAGCCTGGGGACGATGGGCATGGACACCGAGAAGCACCTGCTTCAGTCTTCTGCTCCCTGTGAACTGACCCCGCCCAGCTCGCTGGCCCCACTGTCCTGAACGGTCTGGGCGTTAGGATGTGTGCCCTCTAAACCAGAGCAATGGTTTGTGGAGCTAATAAGGCTGTGGATTGTTGGTTTTATGGAATTATGTGCTGTAGGGTTTTTAAAAGTAAAAGTGCCAGAGAGGGATTCAGACACTATTTGCTCAACATAATTCACGTCCAGTTCTTTGGGGACATTTTGACTAGAATGACATGTATCCCACCTTGTTCACATATGTGCTGTTTGGTTCCCTTCACATTAGGTTGGAAGTTTCTGTAAGCGAGGGTTTTCTTGTCTGTCTTCTCCTGAATTCTGTTATTGTCCGAATCCTCTCTCTGCTCAGGCTGTCTGTTGTCTCGGCTCAGGCTGCTAGGACCCAGCACCACAGACGGGGCTCAGAAAGAAGCATGGAGTCCCCCCAGCTCTGGGGGCTGGAAGGCCCGTGTCTGGGCGCCGGCAGATTCTGTGTCCCATGAGGACCCTTCCGGGTTCACAGTGTCTTCTCCTGTGTCCTCCTGTGGGGAAGGGGCGAGGGGGCTCTTGCGGTGTCTTTCATGAGGACCCTGTCCCATCATGGGGGCTCCACTCTCATGGCCTCATAACCCCCCAAAGACCCCCACCTCCTCATATCATCACCTGGGGACTCACTTTCAATATAGGAATTTGGGGAGAAGACAGAGACTCTTCTACAACATTGATACCCTGAGGCCTTTCCTTATCTTACGGACCGATGGGCCAGAAAGTCTGTGGAACATCCTGTTGGAGCCCCTGCCTCTCGTTTGTCCTGTTTCTGGACTCAGCCTGGCGTGTGCTAGCTGGTAGGGATCGCTTCACCTGTATTTCACCACACGATGCTTCCGGAGGAGAGAGTAGGTCCTTTTTTTTTTTTTTTTTTTTTAAGATTTTATTTATTTTGAGAGAGAGAGAGCATGAGCAGGGGAGAGTGGGAGAGGGAGAAGCAGACTCCCCGCGGAGCCGGGAGCCCGATGCGGGGCTCGATCCCAGGACCCTGGGACCATGACCTGAGCCGAAGGCAGACGCTTGACGACTGAGCCCCCCAGGCGCCCCAGAGAGTAGGACCTTAACACACACCGTGAATCGTCTGTGGCAGCCCGAGGTAAGAGGCGGAGGCTGGAGCCTTACTTAAAGATAACGATGGGAGACCCCCACCTGGCCATGGTCTAGATCCTGTGAAGACCGGCTCTCCGGCTCCCCGCAGGGCGGGTTTTGACATCCGTGTCTAGGCTCCCGTAAGCCCGTGTCTGCATCAGCTTCTGGTTCTCCTGGGGGGCGGTCCGCTGCACGGACGCCAGCAGGCTCACCTCCTCAGCCTCCTGGGGACGGTGTTGCTGGCCGGTGTCCGCGGCCTCCGTGGTCACGGTCCTCCTGGTGGCTGCTTGTGGGAGCTGTGACAAGGCCAGTGTCCGAGCACGTCCTCCCCCACCCCGCCCCGATGCACTGCAGCCCACGCCACGTGACCGGTGAGCAGCCTGTGTGCTCGACGCGGTGTCGGCCTGGACCCCGCGGCTTCTCTCCAAGGAGATGCGTGCACCCTCGCGGGTGGACTCCGTTTGGGACCCTGCTTTGGCACCTGTGATTCAGGAGGCATTGGTGCTGAAGGGCCCACAGGGTCCCGGGGAGCGGGATGGGCATGGAGCCTGGAACAGAGGGTGCGAAGACTCTTGAGCAAGAGCGAACGGGGTTTTGTGGCTTCTCTTGCGGAACCGCAGGCGGTGCTCACTACCCTCTTCCTTTCTGGTGAGAGCCAGGCTGTGTCCCGTTTCCTCCTGGTGTGGCTGGTGCGCGTGGGGCCGTGGGGTCTCACCACTGCTGCCCCCGGCCCACACCCGCCCCTGGCACACGGACGGGTGGCCCAGCCGCACTGGGGCCGGTGGGGTGCCCGGGAGGCCAGGCTCCGTGCAGGCCGCCTCCGCCCTTGCGGGTGTTCCCCGGCAGTGGGCCCCTGTGTGCTGCCCCCGCCCCCACCCAGCTGAGGTTGTGCTGCTCTGAGGGGTTTGGAAACGTGACTTAACACCTCTTCAGTTCAGAGAGGATTATTAAATTTTAACGTGTGAATGGGTGGATGTATTTTACAGCCTTTATTTGATTTCTCTCTCAGTTGATTTTCTTTCCCCGTAAGAGAGGAGGCATTTCAAGGGAGAGAGCTCGATGTGGCCCCCGTTCTGAGGGTCTGGAGCGAATTCTCAGGGCTCGTCATAGAGGCAGGAAGGCAATGGGGAGCTGTTGCCACAGTTGTGCCGTCCACACTCGGGTGTGCGACTCCTGAGCAGGAGACCCCGGCCACGTGGGAATCGGAGGCTCCAGAGCTGTTCCAGCTTCCTCTTCCTGGAGGAGCTGAACAGCGGCCGGGGTTGTTCTCACTGACCTCGGGGTTCAGGGAACATCCTGTGCCGCCTTCCAAACGGGGGTCAGTCCTGCACTGACTCCGGGAGAAATAAACCAGGGGGTGGTTCTTTTCTGATGCTGGAGCCCCCAGGATCTCCTTCTCCGGAATCTTGGAGGACTCACATCTGCAGCACGCTACAACCTTGTTCCTGCTGTGTGGATGTGTGAGGCTTCACCCCGGTGTTGGAGGAGGGAGCGCGAGACCGTCTGTGATGCCCGAGGTGCTGCCCTCCCTGGAGGCTTGGGCCTGGTTTGCAGGCCGTCTTGGCAGTGCTTGGCATCACCTGAGTCACGGTGACAGTCGTTGGCGTCTTAGGTTCATGTACTTTGTTCAGGAAACTAGCGTCTAGCGCTTTTGGTTTAGAATTGCAACGTCTCTAAGACCCACATGAAAGTGGCCGCAGGAATTCCAGCAGATAATCCTTTGCCTGTGGAGACGCTGATTATGCTGGACGGGAAGCGGAGAACACCCGTCTCAAGTTTTCCAGAGGTGCTCCCTTTTGGAGAACGGCAACCCTCTCCTTGTTCTTGGACCCACTATAACTCAGCTGTTGTCAAGCAAGGCAGTGGCAGGAAGACTTTCCAGTTAAAAAAATTCCCTTTATAGCCCTTTAGAATCAGGACAAGACACATCCAAGTTTGTGTTATATTAATTGTGTTTGGAATTTGTTAGACTCTTAGAAAATGGAAGAAAACAGTGTTCTCTGCCACTTTTGAATTGGGCCAGTAATGGAGGCCATACCCCAACCCTAACTTTTAACTTCCGTTTTTTTAATGCTGTAATAAATCATAAAAGGCAGAGCAGAGTATTCTTTAAGGTCTAAGATCTGTTGCTCACAATTTATGGGGGTGAAGCAGGAGAATAGGGTCTAGAGACCCATTCTGCCCCTAACGTGGAGGGAGCTCAGACGAGGGGGTTTCTCTGAGCCTCTGTGTCCTCCTCGGGAATGGGGTGAGGGTGATGGTTATGTATGTTGTGGGACTGACTGAGATCATGCACCTGCAGCGCGTAGCCCAGTATGGTCGGACGGTGAATACCCAGCACTTCAGCACCCGCCCCCCCGCCTCCCCCCGATAGCCCTGGTAGACTTAAGACTGGAAAAAGTACAGCTCCCAGCTTAAAAATACTTACGGGCTCCCATATATATCTCTATGGAAAACAAAAATAATGTTTTTCTAAATTCTTATAAATTCTTTTATTCTAAATAGTTCTTACAGATATTAATTTCCAGAAGGACTGGGGAAAGATCTCAAGCCTTCCTTAATCTCAGAATTTCGTGGGCATGGTTTAACAGTAAATGTTTCTTTGTATTTTCTCCCTTCTCAGAAGAAGGAAATAAATGATGAATTCAGCAAGTTGCTTTTATTGGCAAGAAAGGAGAAATAACATGAAACTTAATGTTGTTTTCCTTACATGGTTTGTGTGTGTGTGTTTAGCCCAAAATGTCACTCACTAAAACAACCATGTTTCTGAGAAATGTCTTATTGTTTAAAGTACCAGGTAAAAACTTGCAGTTTAAACTTGATCCAGTCCATACCAGCCCCGTGGAATTCCCTTGTCTGTTGCCGAGCCTTCGTGACGTGGGGTTATTTCTGAGTGCAGGGAATCCAGAAGTCTGTGTCTCCTGGTGCGGCTCTGCAGGAACAGCTCGACCCCTGCTCCTCTAGCCAGACCCCCGTTGTTCTCCCCTGGAAGAAGGGTCAGAACAGGTTTTTTTTTTTTGCATTTTACCACCATTGGCTGCAGCGTCCCTTTCCTGACGCAGCCTGGTGCACTTAAACCACACAAACCCCAGGGACACATGTCCTTGTGGTTCCTGTGCAGAGCAGGTGCATATGCCAGTGCGAGTTTGGGAGGATTTCCTCCTAAATCGTGCTGGGGAATCAGTGATGGGCATCCTTGCCAGGCCAGTGACTCGCTCAGGCGCTGGGAGGTCAGGCTCTGGGAGCTCAGGTGCTGGGAGGTCAGCAGCCCGGCTAGCTCAGGCGCTGGGAGGTCAGGCTCTGGGAGCTCAGGTGCTGGGAGGTCAGCAGCCCGGCTAGCTCCGGTGCTGGGAGCTCAGGCACTGGAAGCTCAGGTGCTGGGAGCTCAGGTGCTGGGAGGTCAGCAGCTCGGCTAGCTCAGGTGCTAGGAGCTCAGGCGCTGGGAGGTCAGCAGCCCCGGGCTCGGTCTCCAGGGCATACATGTGTCTGTTAGTGGCGTTCTGACCAGCTTTGTGCTTTGCTCTTTCCTATGTGTGTCTTTTCGTAGAAGACAAGGGTGGTTCTCTGTGGGGATGGAAAAGTCTAACTAGAAACTCTCCATTACACAGTCAAAAACAAACTGGTGAAAAATTTCTTCCTAAACACCCTCCGTGCACAGGGCTCCTGCCCTCACCCTGGGTCATTGCCGTGTGCTGGTTCTCATCATGCTGGGTCTGTGCCCGCAGAGCCCAGGACTGCGCGCAGTGTGACTGTTACTGGTTACATCACTCATACATACGATGGACCTTTAACTGTGGGACCACTTTGTGAAACCCCACTTGAGCTAGATTGGCTTCTTTTCACGCTAGGGTAATAATTTTATTTAAAGTGGTATAAAGCTAATGGAATAAACATTTTTTTATTTGAATTCCTAGGAAATTTAAAAAATATCTAATACTAATTAATTGTTTTCACATCAACATACTGCCTCATCAAATTCTTAGCAATTATTCTTTCTATTTTTCTGAGGTCTGGTGTAATTGTTAGAGAATTCAGAAGAAAAAACTCCCTCTTTCTCTTTTTCAGCAGTCCCCAAAGAGAGAGGAGTGTTTTCCAGTAATTAAAGAAGGTGTAACTGATGGATTCCTTTACTCTGCTGCACCTTCCCTTCGCGTGCTGACAGAGCTCTCTGTGCGTCCTTGTTGCAAAGCAGTGCGAGCTTGGGAACCCTGGAGAACAGCCCCCCCCACGGAAGCTTCTGGCCCCCGTCCTGCCATGCTTAAGTCCCAGTCCTTCAAGTGGTCTCCAGAGACACATTTGTTTTGTCCTTATTACAGCAGAACTCTCACATTGTGCTGAGATGCCGCTCGGCTCGTGGTCTTAACTGTGGGGGATTATTCTTTATCACTTACGCTGCAGGACTCAGACCTGTCGTTCGGGATGATGGCTGACATCCTTTAGAGGATATTAGTTTTCCACTTCTATTCTTCACATCAAAGCTTTGCGATAGGGGCGCCTGGGTGGCTCAGTTGGTTAAGCGACTGCCTTCGGCTCAGGTCATGATCCTGGGGTCCCGGGATCGAGTCCCGCATCGGGCTCCCTGCTCAGTGGGGAGTCTGCTTCTCCCTCGGATCCTCCCCCCTTCATGCTCTCTCTCTCTATCTCATTCTCTCTCTCAAATAAATAAATAAAATCTTTTTTAAAAAAAAGCTGCGATAAATAGGCATTTTGCAATTCATTTCAGGATGAACCTGACTTGATCTCATAGTTCAGGTTTTCATTAAGCTTTTCATAATTTAACATAGAATTCTGAAAGCAGATTGGGCAAAATCTTTTCCGATAAAGTTTATTATTATTTTGAGTACCTGATATAAAATCCAAGGGAGCGGGTCGGTATTCAAGACGATTGCTGATGAATGTGATGTTCTGAAGCCGGTGACCGCAGCAGTACTAAGTTACCTGTTTCCTGAAGGGCTCTGTCGTGGGGTGGACGGAAGCACACTCTCTAACCTCGGTGGGTCTCCAGTGTCTCCGCTCTAGGACTTAGCTACCAGCCTCCACTCACGTCGTGGCGCCTTCCTAGTTGGGTGCATTCCTGATTCTGGAAAGAGCCTGAATCAGGGCTCCACAGTGGTGATTAGCAACCTCCAGACCTGGAGTTGGCCTTGTCTGTGGTCTGTGGAGAGCTGGGTGAAGGACTGGGGCTGTGGGGGGCGGCAGGTGTCAGGCGAGCAGGCTGTGGTGCCGGCTGCCCCCAGGATGGCCACTGGCGCGGGTTCTCCGGAGGCGACCTTGACCACCTGCAACAGTGCATGTCCAGTGGCCCAGCCAGTGCATGCTGAGCTCCAGTGGGCTCACCTCCGGGGCTGCTTTCTGTCCCCTTTCCCTTGTTTGGGAAGGCTCCAAGCAGCAGAGCCCGGCACAAGCCTGTCCCCACTTCCTCCTGGCTCAGCACCAGGTGCAGTGACTGGGTGGCCTATCCCAGCCTTGTCAGCAGCTCCTGAGGAGCAGGGGGTGTGGCCCGCCCGGCGGGTGCTGGCAGGGGGTGGCTTTGGGAAGCGCCCGAGTCTGAACCAGGCACAGAACGCATTCTCCCCATACCTGCTGTTTTTCGAAAAGTACTTCTATAATCAGAAACTGAGTTTCTCTTCAGGGAAATGTCTTGTACGACTTATTTGCTGAGTATCCTCCAGATGGTCCTGATGCACAGAGTTGGGGTCTTTGAGGAGCGGCCCTTGTCTAAAAGGAATTTGAAGAAGATCAGGAGGCATCTATGAGCTCCCGTGCTCAGCTAGCTGGCTCCTCACAGGAGGGATGATAACACGCTAGTAGCACTTGTTTGTTTAGCGAGGGCAGTGGGAGACTTTAAAAACATGAACCTGGGGGGCGTCTGGCTGGCTCAGTCGGTTAGGTGTCCGACTCTTGGCTTCAGCTCCAGTCGCGATCTCAAGGTCGTGGGATCAAGCCCTGTGCTGAGCTCCACGCGCAGGGTCCAGTCTGCTTGAGATTCTCTCTCCCTGTGCCCCTCCCCCTGCCTGTTCTCTCTCTCTCTCTCTCTCTCTTTTTCTAAGGTGCTCTTTTAAAAAACAAAAAACCAAAACATGAACTTAGTTATTCTTTGAGCTTGGAAGGGTCACATTTTTTGTATTGTGAAGAGGGAAATCCTCACTTGTCCTCAGTCCCTGAATAGATTCCAGGGATTTTCCACCAACAAAAGGTGATCTGTCTGAGCGAGGGTCCGTGTGCAGGCTCTGAAATCATGGGACCTGTCAACTGACTTCCTAAAAAAACATGCTCGGTGGAGATGTTCCCGACAAACTAAAACCTTTCAGAAGCACAGGTTAAGTGGTTGCTGCTGTTTTAGTGATGATTGTAGGTTTCCTGTTGCTTTAGGAGCAAAATGCCCCTTGAACAGGGCAGGGCTCATGCCTGTTCTTCCTTTCCTGTCTGAATATTTGATTTTGTCATTGTTGATTGTTAACGGGTGTGTAGTTAACAGGATTCCAACCCAGGATTTGGCCCCAGGGGAATCTAGTGTATGGAGTAGTTCTGTGTTGGAAAGGCAGTGTTGGTGCTGGGGGGCCGGAGGGCCGTCTGCACGGCCTGCTTGTCAGGGTGGACACAAAGGCCAGAGGTCAGCGATTTTGCACAAGGCCGTGAATAAAGGTGGTCGCAAGCCCAGGGCCAGTGCCCCAGTGACCACACACAGCTTGCGTGCATGCTCTTCCGGAAGAGTTTCTGTGGTCATTGGTGATGGCCCTCTGGATTTTCCATGTTTTGGTTCACAACAAGTTTTTCAGTGAACTTTTTATTTGGGTGATGAATAGGATGGAATTTGGCTCTTGTAACATTTGGTTGTACATTTAACATTTGTTTCTGCATCAGGTGCTTTTCTCTTCAATATGATCTTAATGATAACAGTCATAGAGGTTACTTGCATTTAGAGCTTAATATGACCTAAGCATTTGCACATTTAAACTCAGTCTTAGGGGAAACCAGTGAATTAGGCAATGTTATCTTCATCTTACTTACATAGAAAATGAGACTTAGAGATGAATAAATGTGCCCAAGAGCACGTGACTAAGCAGTGGGGGGAGGGGGCTGGTTTCCAGCCTGTGTCTCTGCTCCATGGCAGGCGCTTTACCTCCCAGCCGTTTTCTTTCTAGACTTCTTACAACGCCGTGTTTACAGATTTTCCTCAACTTCCTGTGGGGTTACGTCCCCCCAAAACCCTTCTTAAGTTGAAAATATTGCAAGCGGTACACTTAATACCCCTAACCTTGACCGTCCCAGCGTAGGCTCGCCGACCTGAAGCGTGCTCAGAACACTTACGTCAGCCCGCGGTTGGGACAAATCCTCTCGCACGAAGCCTACTTGATAAGCCGGTGTTGACGGTCCCACGCAGCGTATGGAATACGGTGCTCACCGTGAAGAGCAGACGGCGGGTATGGGTGCGGGACTGTTGTCCGTGGATCCGCTGTTACTCCCGTGATTGCGGGGCTGAGGGGGTGCCGTTCGTGAGGCCGCTAGCCCGGGACAAGACCCAAACTCAAAAGTCAGAGAATGGCTTCTACTGAATGCGTATCACTTTTGCACCGTTGTAAAGCTTGGACAATTAGAAAAACCCTAAGTGGAAGCATCCTAAGTCATCATCGGAGTACTTACAGTCCACAAGGGAAAGTAGCTACTTGTAAGAGCTCTTACCGTAAGACATGGGTAAAGGGTCCTTCTGTAGAATAATGCATTGACTTTTATCTTCCGTGCGGGCCCCAAATAACGTCTTCCACGGCGGCACTTCCTCAGTCTTGCCCCCAAGTTGATAGCCTGTGGGGACGACCAGTAGCAGCCTCCCCGTGTGCGCTCAGAGCCCTACGGTGGGAGCGACTGTGCAGTTTCGGGGTTTGTTCGAAGCCAAGTGGTGCTACTCGGTGCTGAAGTTTGTGCAGGTGATTACACTTCAGAGGAGTGATTTGATCGCTTGTAATAAAAATATGAAATCATTCATGCTTAATATAAAGGTAACACTTCCTCTGAAGTTAAAAAAGATTACATGGTTCTCTGTCCTAAGGTCTTAGATGTAGAGGCACAACTTCATTGCGCTTTGCAGATTGTACATTTTTCACAAATGAAAGGTCTGTGGCAACCACAAGTCCGCTGACCCCACTTTTCCAGTTGTATTGGCTCACTTTCTCTGCCACGTTTTAGGAGTTATTGCAAATATTTCAAACTTTATCATCCTCATGGTGATCTGTGATCCGTGGTTACAACGAACACCTCAGGTGATAGCTGGTTAGTGTTTTTTAAGCAAGCTATTTTTGAATTAAGTATGTTTTTACGACATAATGCTATTCCGCCCTTGACAGACTGTAGCATACTGTGAGAGTAACTTTCATATGGACTGGGAAGCCAGAAGCTGCATCTGACCGT
Organism: Callorhinus ursinus; assembly: GCF_003265705.2. Lineage (NCBI taxonomy): Eukaryota > Metazoa > Chordata > Mammalia > Carnivora > Otariidae > Callorhinus > Callorhinus ursinus. The sequence continues at coordinate 15,757,778 of NW_027397098.1, forward strand.
GTTGTTGGGTCCGGGTGGCCGGTCTCCATCGTTAAGGTTACCTGTGGGTCCTTCCCCCGCCTGCTACTGGAAAAGTAACAACATTTCTTAATGCTGAAGTGAGCATTTTGCTTATATTAACATGTAATAAAATAGGCTCTCCCCCCCTGCATTATAAAAGATTTCTTGGTGATGAAAATGAGAATAGAATTATTGGCCTGGAAAGTATGCAGATTTTCAAGGCTCTTGGTACAAATAGTGAATTCCTCCCCAGAGGACACTGTGTGCTCTTTCTTCACTGCTTTGTGTTCCACGGGTTCCTAAGATATCCCGTGGTGTTCCTTGCATCATCTGAGGAAGCTGGATGTGTAGAGCTGCCTCTAGAAAAGTGGGAAAGGTTTCTGGAGAGAGTGTTTGTTTTGCATATACTACCTGGCTTTTCTGAAGAAAATGAATAGAGCGCGTCCCGATTAATACAACTGTGCTCTTTTCTTATTAGTGCGCCTAAATGGTGGAGTGTTCCTTTGGAGGCATTGTCATCATGCATTTCTCTGTATGTTACATTTTGTGGGGGATAAAAGTGGTCACTCACACAGTTTTGAAGACCTATAAGATTTTATAAACCTCCAAGAAGCCCAAATGTCTGTGATGTCTGTGAAAATATCAGTGACTCACAAAATGTCCTAAATGCTTTTTATTATATGTGATGAATGGTTTAATGGACATACGTTTGTTTACAAAGAAAAATCACACTTGCCCCCAAGGATACGATAGTTGTCATGGACATGAGAAGTTTTCTTACCTGAGAGTGGAAACACCATGTTGCTTTGCAACTAAATCATAGAAACATACATGCCCTTATTTCTCCTCAATCAGCAGGCATTCTGAGAGCCTGGAAGAGTTCCCTCATAGCCGATGTTGGGGCAGCGTGTGGCCCCGTTTTATCAAAAACAAGAACAGGTAGAAACATGCAGCCTCGTCAGTGATTCCTAAGGACAGGTAGGGTCTCGTGGCCAGGTGGGTGTGCATGCTCAGTAGGAAGCCTATTGTTCTTGATATTCCCTCCACCCCAAAGTCACTAGGTTTCCTTAGGTTTTTGTAGTGAACACACCGTGGGTTTTCCAAAGGAGAATTTTCTGTATCTATTTGAATTGGATCAGGTCCAAAGAGAATTCCCATTAACAGGGAGCTCTCCCCCGATTTCCCTCCGACCAACGAGGGTAGCAGGAAATATCTTGTGTGGGTTGTGGTGTTCACAGGCTGGGGTCTGTCTTGTCAGAGTCAGGTTTGGACTCTTCCCTTGAGGTTCTCAGATAACTGTGGATACTTTAATAAGTGAACGTGTGCTCAGATGTTAGTAGATGTTTGTGCTCAGGCTACTCTCGGAGAGGCTAAATTGGAGAGAGTTGGGAGCTTGGGAGATTGACGGCATCTAAATATGGGTTCTTCTCTCAAGCAGCATGGCAGCATCTGGGAATAGGATTCTCCCAGAACGTAACGACCACGGGTTTAACTGCTGGCTTACTGCTCACATCCTGCAGACATGACCTTACGGTATATTCACTTACTCCCTCTTGGTTATTAATCCTATTCATAGCTTCCACTAAGGAATAATCAAATCCTTTACTTAAAGGGTACAGTTTTATTTGTATCAAAAAGACATAAAGACAATTTTATATGAATCTTCCAGATACTGGTATGTTCATTTCTGATTTCCCCTCCAGGTGTCTAAGTATTGCAATTAAAAAATCTTCAAAAAAATCTCTAAGTGCATACTGGATTAGTAGCTTTGATGAATAATTTGATGGACAGTTTTCCTTGGGTAAATTTCCTTGGTTTTTGTTTTGCCAGAAACTCATTTATGTTTGGAAGAGACTTTGTGCCCTTATTTCTTCTAGAGGGGCCACATTTGTAGTGAAAATTGATGATATATTTGCATCATCCAAGGAATGATACCAGTCTCCTAATAGATACCAGTCTCTCATGTAGAAAGTTTTAATTTTTTTAAAAATATGAACACATGGTCTCTGCTTTTTTTTTTTTTCTAGCTTAATTCAAGAAGCAAGGACTTGTGAAAAGAATAATACAAATAGGTCAGAAAGGTTATACATGCTGGGGGGCTGGCAGCAGGTGCCCTTGGGGTGCAGAGCCCTGCCTGGCTCGGGGCTGTGCTCTGGACATGGCAGGTGGCTTTGTTCTGGGACAGTGGTCTTTTTCTCCAGAAAATTAAGAATAATCTGACACATAGAATCTGCAGCTCAAGAAGCAGAGTTGGACCTCTGTCAAGGATGAAGATTTGTCTCAAAGGCCAAAACATGAGGACAAAGTTTCTTTGCTAATTTTATAGAAAACTTGACAGCTATCTGGGTCTCACGTGTCTACTGCGTCAGGAAACATCTGAACTTCGTCGTCAAGCCAGACCTTCAAAGGAAGTGGTTTTACATTTTTCACGGTTTTTGTCACTAGTTGTAGTCATTAAAATCATTTTTTAAAACACTGAATTCTGGTTTAAAAAAAATTGCTTCCATAGAACTGGCCGCACTTCTGTGGAGTGTAAAAGGGTAACATCAAGCAAGGGCCTTGCTGGGGCTTGGTGTGTCTGCTGTGCATGAACACGTGTGTGCGTGTATACCACATGTGTGCACACTGTACGTGTGTGCATTGTATTCCCACACTGGGCATGTGTACTGTGTGTGCATTGGGCACACACATTATATGCACACATGTATACTGTATGCATGCGCACCACATGGGTCTAAACTCTGTACCCTGCATGTGTATGTACATTGTCGGTATATGTGCACGGGGTCAGTGCACATGAGGCAGTGTGCGTAGACATTTCCCACCATTTGTGTGTGCACTGTACGCACTGTATAGACACATGTACGTACTCTGTGTATTTGTATGGACACTGTATACAAACTGTTACTAGATGGGTATGTGTGTAATGTATACACTGTGTCTATATGTGCACGGAGTACACATTGTACATGTATCCTACACTATGCACGGGGCATGTATGCGTGCACTGTGTATTTGTGGACACTGGATATGCACTGCCTGTGTCCGTGGTCCTACATCGTATATACATACGCTGTGTGGTGTGTATGTCTGCATACCGCACATTACCGGGAACACGGCTCCCGGAGGCTCCAGTGAAGCACCATCTGGCTAGCGCGGGGATAGTGTAGGGTGAAAACAGTTGTTCTTTGCTACACGGGATATGAAGTTTGGCGAGATACTGGACCTTTGCTGTAATGCAGGAGCCAGTCATATTGCAAAATTGGTGTGTGTGTGTGTGTGTGTGTGTGTGTGTTCACGTAATCATCGTAATGGCTCTACGAAGTGGGTTTTATCCCCAGAAGGGAAGACCAAGATTTCCCAGGGACCAGGTGACCTGTCGAACCAAAGAACCGTCAGTTCTCGCGGTCCCTTTATTGTCTTACCACAGCCTTTGCTGGTTGCCGCTTAACCAAGTTGCCACCCACTCGGAAATGTGTTCGTCTTCCTTCTGCTGAGCTTTGTTCCCAGAGAGGCCAGGATGGTGTGTTCTTCCTCTTGGCCGCTAAGTAGCAGAGTCTCTCTCGTGTTGCTCCTATAAGCAGTTAAAAGTCAACACAGTATCTCTGTGTTAAAATTGAACACCATGCATAAGCTTATTTTTAGGAATTGTTTGGAAGGATAAGTAAGAAGACCTTCAGGGTCAGAGAAGGGTGGAGAGTATTTAAGTAAACAGGGAAAATAAATTTGTGCAAAAAAACATGTCCAAGATTGGGATTTGAAAGTAGGATGTCTCAAATGTTACATTATTTGTCTGCCGTTTTGGATTTTTAAAGAAGTTATTTCAGTTTGCCATTTCTTGGGGGATTTTACTTTTGACAGATTATCGCTAGGATATTCTGCTTTCTTGGAACAAAAGAACAGGCAGTCTCAAAGGTAAACTTCAGGTGCTACTTTGGAGAAACAGAAGTTGCAACTTTTTTTTTTTTAAAGATTTTATTTATTTACTTGAGAGAGAGAGTGCACGAGAGGGGGTAGGGTCAGAGGGAGAAGCAGACTCCCCGCCGAGCAGGGAGCCCGATGCGGGACTCGATTCTGGGACTCCAGGATCATGACCTGAGCCGAAGGCAGACGTTCAACGACTGAGCCACCCAGGCACCCCAGAAGTTGCAACTTTTTAAAAAGATACTGTCTCAGCTCTTTTCTCCAACAGTTGAAAAATAATGTTTCATCACAGCCAAGTTCACCTTACTGAATTACCACAAATTTCTCAAAAGCGTTCCCAGCCTCTTTATTTTGTCATTCATAGTTATCTAATGTTTCACAAAAAGAAAATCTTACACAGGTTAAATTTAAGTACCTTTGAGGCAGGAGTTCCATAAGCCACAGGGCCAATGATAGTGTGGCAAACCCTTCATCTGGCCTGTTATTCCTTTGACAAACATTCACGAGTTCCTACTTTGCGCCACGCATGGGGTTAGCTGCTGAGCCCGAGGTTCTGTATGTGCGGAGGGTCTCATCCGACTCAGTACATCAACAGCTGTTCGATAAAGTGTAAGAAACCAGTATACAGATATTTTATGGGCACGTTGAACATGGCATTAACCTGAATGTGACAGATTTTTCAGGTTTACATTTGCCTTTATTAATTCCTACTTATAATCCTGATGATTTTCTTTTTCTACCTTTAAAAACAAATCATTGCTAATCACCAACAGATTTGTGATAAAGTATATTTATGTGTTCTAAATCTAGTGATTTATTCATTTAATTGGAGACTATTCTCCTTGATAGGTACCAGTAGTATGTCAAATGACGGTCAGTTTTGCACTGTCAAAGGATCATTAAATACTACAGAGTGTATCCGTACTGGAATTTGCTCATTTATTAAATGTAAGCATTTTAGCTTCTGCTGATAGGCACACCAGAGGTGCAGGAGTGATTAGTTCAAAGTTAGACATTTTGATCCATGTCAGGAGAATGCACAACATCACAACGAATGAAAATATTTAAAGATCAAGTACTTGTTAAGGAATTTGAGTAAGTGGCATGTAGGCATTCCCTGGAGGTCTGTCTCTATTTGTGACATTCCATTGTGACATTTTTTATTATTTAGTCTTGATGAGAATATCTGGTTTTATTCAAATGGGGAGAAAGAAAGTAAATTGAGGTGAGCATTTACCCACCCGCATACCACAGGCAGGGGCCGTGTGACCGACACGCGGCTCACCTGCGTCCCAGCAGCTTACAAGGTGGGTTTGTTACTGGAGAAACTACAGGTAAGGCTTAGGGTGGGGGACTTGTGGGCAGGCCTGGAGGTGCTTCCTTCCTGCTGCCTCTCAGCACCCAGACAAGAACAGTTGTCAGAAGTCAGCAATGGTTAAATGCAGTGAAAACCACAATGTGCCGTAGCCTGCAGTGCACCAGCGTTTACCACACTGCTCATGGTCATGCCTGAGTAGAAGCTACTCTCCCTGCTTAGCGAATGGGAGTGCCAGGAAGGGGGCTCGTTTCGCAAACAGCTGCTGGTTTTAACAGGCATGGAACTTGCTCCGTGTTCGCATATTTGGAGTAGTGTAGTGTAGTTAGATAGAATACTGACCGATGAGTGTGTATGGCCACTTTAAATCTCTACTCCTTTTGTACTAGGTGTGAATTCTTGCTTCATGGCTGATGGCTGTGCACATCCTGCTTCTGGAAACAGCCTCTCTGTTGGGGAGGGTGGTGTTCCATACGATGAAAATTCAAAATCATTAAAGATCTAACGTGTGGCTGATAAAAAGGCTAATCAAGTCTTGCTGCAGCGTGGGGATGGGTACAAGACTGGATTTCACTGTCATGTGATTCTGGAAGTGGTGTGTTTGTGCCCCTGGATGGAGTTCTCCCTACATGGAGAGCCCGGGGGGTATCGCTCTCTGCATTTCGTCTGGAGGGGTGAAATGGGCACGCAGGGCCTTCCTTCCCTGAGCCCGGGGAAGGGGTGACCTCCCTGTGGCAGTGCTTACACGCACAAAATGACGGGCGCACCCTTTTCTCTGTGCTGAGGCAGCTGCTGCTTCTTGCCCACCCCATGGATTGTTCTCCCTGCGTCATTTGTCCAGGACGGTTTGCTGTTCAAGCCGGGACCCTCCTCGCAGATGTCAGGGCTGTAAGGAGTGCTGTTTGTTTTCTCTTTTCTGATAATGCAGAATTACATTATTAAGAGGATCACATGCGCATTGACCTACTGTGGAATCTGGATCTCTCTTAAGGAGGGCTCTGTGTTTAAATTTCCACAATTCTCTTTTTCTCCCCCCACCGATGAAAGTGGCCTGGAATCTTAGAAGACCCCGAAGATGATCAGTTGCTGGCTCTAGTCCCCTCCCTTACGTCTCTCTTCCGTTTTAAAAACAAGGCTGCCTTGACCAGCCAAAGGAGGTTTGTGCAGGTATAGTTAGTGCTAATGGTCACTGGTATTTGAAAACACCCTCAAATGAGAATTTATTTTTTATAAAAGCAATCTCAAAGGGTCTTACTAATTGTTTTATGTATAGTTAGTGAATTGTACTCATAATAAACTTCGTCATTTAGGTAATTCTCTGGTTTCAAATTAGTGTTTGCAACCTCATGCTCTAGAGTTTTTTACAAGGTAGAGTTGAAACCACGACCATATTAGATGGAGTGGGTCCCTTTAGTTCCACCCCTGTGTCTATTTGTCTGTAAGCTGGAGCCTGTGCGCTGATGGGTCCCCTCAGTTTCTGAGCACCCAGCACCAAACCAGCTCCCCCGGATCTTCCCGGCCATGCTCGGGGTATGGGAGCCATTCCCGCCGGGATGGTGAGAACAAAGAATCGGCATGTCGAATTTACTTTCTTCTCTGGTAAATGGAATCCTATTAAACCAAATATGTTTTCACAGCAGACTTTGTACATATAAAGCACTAAATGCTGAGAGGGATCGTTGAGCAGTGAGGCTTCTCTCTGCGGCCGGCTTGAAACCTTTGGTATTGTAGCAACTTCACAACATCTGGCTTTGAGCATTCGAAAAAATGGTGTACGTACCACACTCTGATTTTCGAGAGCCTGCCTCAAAACCTCTGTGGTTATGCCACATTTTGTGTTCGTTAGCAAGAGCTTAATAATGTTGGCATTGGGGCAGATATTTTTTTTCAATCAGCATCTCTTAAAAAGAACGTGTTACTTTTCCCACAAGAAGAAGAAACGAACATTAGCCCCCCGTTTCCTGGATTTCAGCCCACTACAGTGACCCACCTGGGACTGATGCTTTCTTTCTGTTGTTCAGGTACCAGGCTTGGGTTTGGGACAGGGTCCTTTGCCTTGTCACATGCCCCACGAGGACGTCACCTGAAGGATTGTCTCCTATTTCACTGTTATCATTACTGGAAATTCTGTTTTCCAAAGAGCCTACTGAATTTTTTCATCTGAATTTATATGTAATACAACAGAATAGTTGGCTTTAATAAACAATGTGCAGTTTCCTCATTTAATTATTTAGTTGTGGGAAAAAAGTCATGGAGATTTTCTTGCTATAATCTATGCTAGGAATTGTGCAAAATCTTTATGGAAAATGACTAGTCTGTTAGGTTATAGGGATTTATGTATAAAAAAGACTTTTATTGCTAAAAGGAATGATTCTTTATTGATGTGGATAAAGGTTTAAACTTACTATTGACCATCTAGTCAGTAAGATACATTATAATGTGACTTTAATGTAAGAAAAGCATCAGTTTTTAAACGTTACCTGTGACATTTTTTTAGACTCTCCTGCAGGATAAGCAGAGCGGAGTGAACAGAATAGAATGTCGCCAGGAGGGCCATTCAAAACGAATTCAAACATCCAGAGCGTGAACTAGTTTTCTAGAAATGCCATCCTGTTGTTTTTGAGTTTGTAGTTGGTGTCAGTAGGGTCCATGGTATGACTTCTGTAGGAACTTCAGAAAGCTGCTTTCATGAATAAAATACAGTATGTTTTTTCTAGCATTTCAGTTGTGAGTTTTGAGATGTGTGAAAACTGTTAACCGTTTCTTTTCCTTCTAGAATTACTTTGCTTAGTTTGGAAAAAGTATGTGAATGCCAACAACCATCTGAAGCAGGTAATCATAAAAAATATAATATTCAGGTGTGGATGGACTGCCCACTTTCTCTGTATATCATTCTAGAGTCATGTAAATTTAACGTTTTAGTCTTTTACGAATATTGAAATTTTCCTCATTATTCCAATTTCTTTAGTGTATTGTTGCTTATAGTCTGGAACAGTTGGACCTCCTGATTGGGGTTCTGATTTGATTGCTAATAGCTGGGACTGTTTTCCATTTCCTTGGATGTGAGTTCTATGACTTTGACTTTTGAAATGATATACTGCATTTGATAATAGAAGCAGTAAAACTGAAAGAGTTCACATCTATTAACATTTATGTGCTTTAAAGTGTCTCCTTCATAGAACAAAAATGATACCTTTTATTCATGGGTTGATTGCATTGTTTTCTGCAAATATCTTTGTATTTCCACCTTACTCATTATTTGGGCATAATGTCCTGTTGTTTGTAGAAAATCCAGAGTGGGACATCTGGGTTCAAGTGCTTTTTCTGCTCTGAGAGACCCCAGTCTCTGGGCTACGTAGTCTAATGTGATTGGCTACTATCTAGTTGAACGCTGGAAAGAGCAGACTCCTGAGCATGCTGGTCTCAGAGCGTGGTGGCTTTCCAGATGTGTACCTGTGGGGCCTGGGGGAGCCGGTTCCTCAGCTGGGCTCACACAGTTAAACCCCGCCTACTGATCTTGGAGCTTTACGAAAGAAAACGTACATCTATACCTATTGGATTTTTATAAGTTATGCTGAAAAGAGTGCTCCTTGATTATTTTGTCTTGGGGATTACGGGGGAGTTTTATCCTTGGTATCTTAAATCCACCCACTGTAGGGTTGATCTACAAAGTGTTCACTGTTTTGAGTGTGTGCAGGCACACCTTGGAGATGCCTTGGGTTCATTCCAGACCACCTCAGTGAAACAGTATGCAGGTTAAATAGCAAAACTATACAATCTAGGAAATCAATCAATGTTAATTTCGATAATGTTTTGCAGAAATAGCCACTTGCATCTTGAGTGTGGTTGATACATCCTGTGTGTCACCACCTCCCTTAGCAGCTAAACGTGCTACGTGGGCACCTGCACACGTGATGTGGAAATCCTAGGGCAGAAGTTGGTTACGAGGCAGCCATCCAGGTGGGCTAGAACATATGTACTTAAATTAACTTTAAGAATAATCATTGTGATGAAAACACGGGATGAAAAAGATTTCCCGGTGAACCTAGTGGGTCCTGCAAATGTGTTGGCTCACTTGGACTGAGACACGTGAGAAACAAGAGGGGGAGGACGGAACAGAGAAGGGAAAGGGAACCGAAGGGCAGAGGCAGTGAATGTTACTTCTTTTGGGACGTGGTTCGCACGGCTGGGGAGGGGCGGCCGGCAGAGGCAGCTGGGGTGGAGGCCGCTCTTCAGCTGAGGCCAGCTTGAGGAGTCAGGCTTCTGGGGGGCGTGCCGGAGGCCCTCTGATTATGGCTTCTCCTTCCTCAGTGGGTGACTGTCCACCGAAGAGATCATTGCCGTGACAATGGTCACTCGTGACGGCCACCTGCAGAGACGCCTGTCTTCCGTCTGGACCATGTTTATGCTGTGATGTTTGTCATGGTCCGCTGCGTGGCTTCTCCTTGGGAACGGGAGGGTTTAGCGGCATCTCCATATCACCTATGGGCTGGTTGGCCAGTTCAGATTCTGGAGTTCTTGGTGGAGGAAGCCCGATGTGAATTTTGCTGGGCTCAGGTAGCTCCGCTGTGGCAACACTGAGGTGATGTGCGCTGCCTTCATCATACAGGAATCTTGGCAAATGTTTTGTACTGAAAAAAAAAAAAAGCCTCTTACCAAATAAGGCTAAATAAGGAATAGTAGGTTTTCATTACAGTGCAGTGATCCTAATTTTCAGTGACCATAATGGAACTTTTTGTTCTTACTGAAGTCCTTTGTGATCTTTCCATTCTTTGAAAGGAGGTATTTTGCTGATGTTAATTCAAGAATTAACTGGGGTGGGATCGGAATTTTCGAAGACAGGCCCCTCTCAGACTCTAACTGGTCAGACGGTGCCGCACAGGAGCGTCTGAGAATCCCTGTGAGGTAAGGGATAGCTGTGAACTTGGGCTGACGAGTAAGGGGGAGTCACTCCCAGGCTCTAGACAGCCTCCTGCGTGGGGGGTGCTGGATCCGCGTGGAAACATGGTGAGGTGTGGGCGTGTGGCTTGTGTGAAACCGCAAGGGGGGAATGGGAGCTGCAGGTTGTGTTTTGGGAATGGCTGGCATCCGGCCTGGCTGGGGGATGGGCTCATGTGAGGACAGTGGATGTGGAGACTGGGGGGCTCGGGCAGAGGTCACCCTCCCAGCCCCAGAGTCAAGAGGGCCTGTGCTGGGCTCATGTGTGTGTCATCCTGGACCGTGCACTCAGGTGGCCTCTGTAAGGCAATTTCCTTCTCTACAAAGTGGATGTGGTAGAATGCACCGAAGGAGCTGAGCTGATGATTTTCCCTCGCGGGCACATGCCCGCTCACCGATGGTACCAGCAACAGGCTGGGCTGACAGTGTTGCTGCACAGAGCAGGGGAAGCAGCGCGGACTCGGGTGCAGAGCTGGGTCTTTGCTCATGGGAGGACAGCCTCAGGGTGGCATGGAGTTCACTCTGGTCCGTGGTGTGCACGGAAATGCTCAGCTGTGTAAATAGTCCAGGGATGAGCTGTTCGGGGCTGTGATACAGGTCCAGGCAGAGGAAATGTGGCGGTCTGGAGGCTTGAAGGAGCGGGGCTTGTGACTGCCAGGGTTTGTTGGCTTACAGGGCCAGGACGTGCAGGAGTTACAGACTCAGTATGTGTGGCCGGGGGGGCAGGTGCCCGCACGTCGGAGGTGCGGTTTCACACGGATGGGCGCCTCTTAGAGCCTTCCAAGTCTCGTCACCTGTTTCCCTGTGGCCCCCGAGTCCACTTGAGCAGGGATCGGAAAGCGTTCACACTCGTGTGCACCATCTAGCTGCTTGGTGTGGTCCAGCCGAGCTTCGGGTCATGCCGTGCTCGACTTTGAGCTGGATCATCTGCACAGATGAGCACCTGTTGGCTATTCTGCCAGTACCTGTCGTTTCGTATCTCAAATTCTACCTCTTCTCAGCTGAATTGCCTTTCTTCTGAAAGCTCCAACAAAAATCTGTGTTAAGGACAGGACCTTACGTCTCCGCTTAACGTGTTCAGGAGCATCTGCCACAGCCCTGAATGTTCTAGCACATTGGTTTCAGAGAATCCGTGGCATTATTTTATAGAAACGCTGTGGCTGGAGCTGGGCGGGCAAACTTTCAGGAGCCAGGGGGCACACGTCTTATGGTGCGCTGGCTACATCCGTCTCTGTCATATTCTTCTTTGTTGTTTGCTTTTAAAAAACCTGTTAAAAATGTAAAATTCACCTTGAGCTCCTTGGATTTCTTGCAGGGGCCATCCTTTGAAGACCTTGGATTGCATTTTACTCGTTTGATGTTTGCATTTGTTACTTTGTTGCTTGGCTACTCAGTCTCGTGGCAGCTTGGCAACTTCCCCTAAGAAGCATGCCCCTTGATACCAGAAATGGACCTTGTGGCCGGCTTCCCTTTCTCGAGGCCAGTGTAGCTCCAGAGCCCAGGCTGCAGCTGACTTCTGTGCTGTGTCAGGCCCAGACACGTGCGCGGGGGGCCTGGGTTTCCCAGCTTGGTTGTCACTTCTCTAGGGAGCAGCTCTTGGGAACGTTTGCAGAAACACTCTGGTAGATCCACAGCCATTCTCTAGATGGGAAAGGAAGTTCATTTCTCCCTAAACACATGTTGCTGCCACATAATTTCTGGTGCTTCCCATCTACCAATCCTGCTTTATCTCCAGGCTTATCTTCCTGCTCCCATTTGGAGCTGTGATGCTTATTGAAAAAAAAATAATGCTTTTTCTTCCTAAGTTAGAACTTGAGCTCTGATTTCACAAGTGGATTATTATTTTTTTTAAAGATTACATTTATTTATTTATTTGACGGAGAGCGTGCACGCACACAAGTGGGACGGGTGGCAGAGGGAGAGGGAGAAGCAGGGTCCCCGCTGAGCAGGGAGCCTGACGTGGGGCTTGATCCCAGGACCCCGAGATCACTAACCGAGCCAAAGGCAGGTGCTTAACCGACTGAGCCACCTAGGCGCCCCTCACGTGGATTATTATTTACTTGTTTTTAGAGCCATAAAAACGAAAACCATTCCAACAGGCACTTTTCCTTCCTCCATGCCTGGATGTGGGCAAGTGACTGTGTTTCTTGTTGACTGTTTCCGTGCTGAGATTGGGTGTCCCTCCTGGGACCGGGCGGCGTAGCTTTGCTTCCTTTGCACGTTCCTCATCCTCATGTGTCCAGTGACCTGGAAGCTCAGGATGGTGCCTGATGGCCCCAGGGCACCCTCTCAGTGCCACGAAGCTGGCCCCGGAACCCTGCTCCGAGCCTTGATCGGAAACTCTTCATCATGCTGATGCTCAAGGCGCGTAAGCCAAGCTGAGAAGAATTTCCCCAGGAACATTCAGATAACGTAGGAAGCACTTTTGACTAAGAGAAACCTCAACCAGGTTAATTTTCTGCTGTGTTTCTCCCCTTTGTGTGAGTGTTAGCCACAGCATCGCAGTGAGCCCAAACCAAGAATCAGGTGTTTGACAGACTGCGCCACCCAGGTGCCCCCAAATATGTGCATTTCTAACAAGTTCCCAGGTTGTGCTGAGAACCACTGGTCTAGGCTCTGGGCAGCCCACTTTATGTTGGAGTTTAGCATCTTAATTCCATTTATTTGAATTACTTATCCTGAATAGGTCAGTTATCACAAATAGATTTAAAGCCTGGAACATCAGTTGCGAGGTTGTGTGCTCATCATTTCCTGGTTTATGGAGGAGTGTTTCTCTGAACTGAGTCTTGATTCAGGGAAAGGGCATTTGAGGGAGAAGGGGGTGGGGAAGCCTGTGGTATGCAGAGCTCCGTGCCTTCTCTGGTCCGGTACTCGGTGGGGGGGCAGTAGTCCTGGATTGTCCAATGATGGGCACTTCCTCGGATGAGGATGAAAAGTTAGAGGGCGCGGCTGTGCCCTGTTTGAGCTGCTCCGTGGAGCTGCTGGTGTCCCTGTGGTGTCCTGCCTCTGTGGTGAGGTCCTCATGGACTCTGAGCTGCTAGAAAGACGGGCTCATGTTTTCCACTTGCACTGGCCTTCGAACCTCTGCTCTGGGCAGCGGCAGCTAGAGATGGGCAGGAGTGACGGCCATCCCGTCCCCTGCACACTGGCCGTCACTCCTGCCTCCTGAAGGTGTGAGCACTGAAGTCGAAACGAACTGCAAAGGTAGCAGTTGTACCAGACTGTGAGCACTATTTATTTTTGGAATGCTTTTTAACAGAAAAGAAGAAAGGCCAAGTGTAGAAATAAAGGGTTCGGTTGTGTCTCCTGTTGGCTGATGTTTGTGTCACGTGAACAAATAAACAGTAGTACCATCTTCTAAAGAAAAGCACACATTTACACTAATAAAGGAAAAAGCATAGGATTTCTTTTTATTTATTTATTATAAAGATTTATTTGAGACCGAGAGTGAGTGCAAGCAGGGGGAGGGAGAGAGTCTTCAGCAGACGCCCCGCAGAACAGGGAGCCTGCCACAGGGCTCGATGGCCCTGGGACCATGACCTGAGCCGAAAGCAAGCGTCAGACTCTTAACTGACTGAGGCACCCAGGCGCCCTGTAGGATTCGTTTTTTAAAAGCCCATTGAAAGTAGGCTTTTAATAAATGGTAGTCATGATTTAGTTTTAAATGGGCAAAAATTACACAATAGCTCTTTAGAGAAGTGAAAATGTAGGCTATTGTGTTTTTTGGACTGAAGATTTTAATATAAAATGCTCTAAAAGAAGCATTGATTTTTAAAACTTATATATCTTTTAAAAAACTTCTTATTCCTTAAAATGTGTACAAATTTTGAAATAGACCTCTTTTTTTTCCTGATGTGGTTTAGAAATCTTGTTTTCCATATAAAGTGGCAAAGGCACCAGGATGCGGGTCTTTATATGTGGTCGTGAGACGCCATCCAGCAAAGTAAGAGACCAGATGAAAATGCAGTGATGTGGATTTAATATATAACATCAGCAACAACGAATTAAGGACGTGGCTTTTGTACGAAGAGTTCCATTTTCCCCGATATATTCTAAGTACTAATCATTAATTTTTAGTTTATTTGGATTCAGCAATATTTCTGTTATGTTATTAAATTCTCAGATACTTGGTAACAGAACACTGCATCGGAGTCTAATTCATGTGTTCTCTTTGCAGTTGTCAGTTTATATAACTTTGCTTCTCCCTTAGGTTTTGAATGACTCCATGAGTTTGAAATTTAAGTGCATTTGGTGATAGGGTGTTAGAAACTAAATGTGCACGTGGCAAGTGGAAAAAGCATCATTTTGTATCTTACTCCTTGAATACATGTGAATTCTAGGAGAAACTGACACAGGAGGCTGTGGAAAATGCCTTCTTTTAAAATTGGTTAAAAATTTAATACTCCTCCTATATGTTGTTTTAAAAGCAGAACCAAAATGGAAAAGAAAGTTTCTGCCCTGATGCTGGTTGAAGACTGTTTCACTCACGTGGAAGGAGTATTTTTCAAAGCGTGGGTGGTGATTTTGCATTAGCGCGTGTGTGTTCTTGTTTGTGTCTGTTACCCTCTTTTGGAGCTCAGGTACTGTTTTGTATTTTTAGGAATGGCACGTTCCCTTAAGTGAATTAAACATTTGGAGGACGATACTTGTTTTATATGTAACGATGTATGTGTACTCTAGTGTAGTTCTTGGCATAGGGGAGACGTACGTGACCATCTACGCTTGGTCTGTGGACGGAAGGTTGTGCTCTTCCCCTGACTTGCAGGCAGCTGGGGCCATGATGCCGAGCCGGGTGGCCCACAGAGAGGGTGTCCTTCTGGCTCCCCCCACTGCTGCTCCCTTCGGCAGTGATGATGTGGTTCCATGCCTGCAGCCACACGGCAGCTCGCTGCTTTTCCCCTTCAACAGAAGTAGGGACATTTGTGGCCGGTAAGGGGACCAAAAAAGTTTTTTCTGCTTCTGTTCGTCTTTGAGAGGGCTTTGTGTGGCCTTGCCAGGTTTTGTAGTAGAAAACTGAACTCGCTCAGTTGTATTGCAGTTTTGTTTGAAAATGATAAAAGGATGTCAAAAAAGAAGAGAATGACTTTTATTGTCTGGTTGTTTGAGTTTTCCAGCAAGTCGGGTTGGAAAAATATTTGTTTTCTTGTTTCTATCCGTATGTTTGTGAAATAGCAAAAGCAAATGGGTGTTTGTAGCCAAAGTGGCCCAAATAATAGCTATTTTTTATGTGATACCTGCTCTCTGTGAGGCATTGCTTGGAGTGCTTTAGGAGTCCTTGATTCATTTAATCCTTCTAAAAACCTTGATAGTCAAATACTATTACTTGTATTTGCACATGTGAATTCTAGGTGTAAGTGGGATAGTAGGCTGCAGAAAATGCCTTCTTTTAAAATTGGAACTCACTTTACAGGGAGAGACCGTGATGTTAAGAGGGTACAAGTATGCTTTGGAGATACTGTGGGGTTGGTTCCAGACCCTGCAACAAAGGGCATATTGCAGTAAGTTGAATATTACAACAAAGTCAAATGAATTTTTTGGTTTCCCAGGGGGTGTAAAAGTAACATTTACACCATATCATAGTCAAGTTAGTGTGCACTAGCATTATGTCTAAAAAAAAAAGTAAATTCCTAAGTTAAAAAATACTTGATTGCTAAAAAGTGCTGACCACCATTCAAGCTTTCAGTGGGTCATCATCACTGATCACAGATGACCATAACAAATATAATAATAATGAAGTATGAAATACTATGAAATTACCAAGATAGGACACAGAGACATGAAGTGAGCAAAATGCTGCTGGAAAAATGGTGCCGATGGACTTGCTCTACGCAGGGTTGCCGCAAACCTTCAGTTTGTAAAAAAAAAAAAAAAAGAAAAGAAAAAAAAAGAAAACATCTGTGAAACTTAATAAAAGGAGGTATGCCTGTACTTGCAAAGGATGACTAGAGCTTCTGTCCAAGTCCCCTTGGTGCCTCAAACAAAGCCCTGGGCAAAGTATGTGGACGGTCAGTTTCCCAAGGACTGTAACCTAACAGTTGGGAAGCGAGGGGTGAGTCCTGAGGGGACCTCTTACTGCCTCGAGGAGGTCCCTGGGCCTCAGGGCTGGGAGGGAACTCCAGCAGAGCCCCACAGAATTATGGTGACCCAGCAGACAGGCTGATCAGTCCTAGAGACGAAGAAGCTGAGGTTGGCTCGGTGCATGAGAGCCAGTGGGGTTCCCATGACCCCACTCCATTAATGAAACAGGAGGGACTAAAATTCTTTCCACTGAAGACCTGCCAGCAAGTGGTGCGGAGAATACCACGTCCCTCGAACTCCTGCACCTCACAGGCCCCCAACATCTTGTCTGTTGTCTGCATTTTCCCCGGGATCACTCACAACACATCTCAGCAGATTCTACTTCGGTGTGTACTGAATTAGTGTTTTCCCAGCTTTGGAAATACTCTCCTTTGTGGCTGGTGCATCCACACTCTTCACGCTGTTTCGGAGTTATTGCAGACTCCGCCTAGACTCCTTGAGTCAACAACTGAGCAGCGCTGGAGCGTTTGACTCATCAAGAGCCAGGGAAACCTTGAAATAATTTGCCTCGTTTGTTAATAGTTGATGTTGCTCAGAGTTCTCCAGCGCTAAGCAGCTGCTCCTGCTGCTCATTAGGAAGTTTATTTTCCTCTGGACACACTGGGTTCTCGAGTTGCTGCAATCAGATACAATGTAATTATCTCACAATCACTCAGCGCCTTTCCCTGCTTGGCTAACAAATGCACCTCAGAGACTTGGCCTGCAGGTTTGATTTTTTTTTTTTTTTTTTTGTTCAGGTTCTGCTGTGATGTAGTGTTAGATTTTGAATTTCCTAATTTTTCTGTCTTTCCTGTGAGTTGGAAGTAGCGTGATGAGTGCTGACGTTGATTATGTTGGCCTGTGTTGTATTTCTTGTCGCTGGGCTGTCCAGGCATTAGAGAGCCCCCCTGCTTTGCTCTTCGTTTTCATGACTAAGTACTTCACACTCTTCTGTGCTTAAAGAGGGTGCATTTGAAATCCACTCTTCTCTTCTCTTTCTGTTTAGCTTTGATGTGATAGAGTAAAATATCGCACCTAGGGGTTTACCTGGCACTCAGAACGCTCCTGAGAGCCAGAGAGAGAGAGAACAAGAACCACCTGCCTGGCTTCCTGGTCAACCGGCAGCCTGGGGCCGTGAGGCGCACCCAGCCACAGCAGAGAGACGCCTGCGGTCACACGCCAGACGCAAGCAGCGAGGCTGGGTCCCCGGGAAACTGCACTTATGGACACTTAAATTTGAATTTTGTAAAATTTTAACATGTCACAAAATATTATTCTTGTGATTCTTTCCACCATTTAGCAGTGTAGGCACTGTGTTTAGCTCATGAGCTATAGGAAAGCAGAGTGTTGACTGGGCCCCCAGGCTGTGGTTTGCTGACCCCCTGGCTTAAATTAGTTTTGAGAAGGTCAGTTTTAACCTGCTTGTATTCTCCTTTTCTCCTGAAGATGGATCTGACCCAGTTTGGTGAATTCTGTTATTAATTTTATTTTTTGGGGGGAGGGGTGTCGTAAAATACAGCTGCTATTGGTAGGAGGTGTTTTAGGGTGAAGGGTGTTTGACAACTTTGTATTATGCTCATTACGGAACTAATGTAAAAATAGGAACAGTTTTCAGGTTTTATGAACACTTAAGTGTTCATCTGTGATGGCCAGGGGAGGGGAACTCAAACCAGACCTTAAAACTGTGCAAGCAGAGCTGGCCTGCAGGATGCTCCCAGAAGAGCAGGTGTGTTGGCAGTTGCTGGCTGTGAGCGCCGTGTGGCGTGCACGCTGGGTTACAGGGAGGCGTCAGACTCAGATTTCAGGGCAGTACGTGGACCCTAAGCACGGGACAGCTTCCCAAAGGCAGATGCAGTGGGCTCAGAGGCCGGAGTGCGTGTGATTGCTGGATGGGGCCGCACAGGTGAGCATCCTCTCCGAAGAAACACCTGCAGGTCAGCGGGGGCTCTGCCAGGAGGGAGACCTCTCTATGGTCATGGGAAGATCAACATTTGCACACGAATCTCCACCTGTGTGGGTGTATCCCTTGTAAAAGCAGGCAAGGTTTTCTTTTCATTTTGTTAAATGGGGTTGTCTTTCCATGTCTCTGCCATTTCTGCTCTGTTAGAATCCTTCTGGCCTGTCGTAATTATATTCCCTCTTCAAAATCCTTTTTGTTTCTAGAATATTCTGCAGTAGACTATGTATGATGAAAACATGAAAAGCTGGTTGAAGCAAGAGAATGTGGTTTGGAGTACATTGGTTTTTGGTGAAGAAGAAGTCTGCAAAACTGTTCATACAAACCCTGTTACAAATGTTTAATAATGGAACATTTAGCATTCAAACAGTTTTTAAAATGGAAGACATCTGAATTTAGAAATTCTCTGGGAAGGTCAATTTAAAATTATGGCTGTGTAAGTGTGTGTGTGTGGGTGTGTACCTCTAGTCACCACACACTTACACACACACACAGTAAAAAGAAATGAGTGCAGCTATCTGCTAAAATATGGAATTTGTCCAGTCAGTAGAAATCTTATAATTTGTCAAGAGTGTCTTCATGTGTCAGATACCTGAAACTGAAATTCTAGAAAATGATAAATCACATGAGTTCCTTTCTTCACAACAAAGTGATTTCTTTAAACAGTGAGCCCTGGTTCTTCTTGAAATAATGATTCATTTACAAAAACATCCATATGCAACTTCGTCAAGAGCACATTTGTAGTTTTAGTTCTCAGTTGAGCTCAATTTTCTGAACAGGAAAATTTATCTTGTACGGTGTTGCTGAAAGAGAAAATTCTTTAATCTGGACTCCTGTTTATCGGGTTTTAAACATGAGACAGTAGCCTGCTGACCCTCCTCTTGTAATCAGGGACCTTAACTGTTAGGGTTATTTTTGGGAACCTGGGCAAAGCCAAAACTGGATTGAGTAACAAAAGATACAGCAGGCTTCATGCAGTAACATTCATGCATTTTTGTTAAGAACCATACTCTCACCTTATTTTAGAATCACAGTAATCTTGATTATCTGGCTTCTCTGCCTGCAGTCCATTAAAACCAGGAGCTAGAGAAGGCACACGGCTGAGCAGGTGAGCAGACCGCGGCCAGAAGCGCCCGCTGAACCGAGGGAGGCAGGGACTCCACGAAGAGACCCTTCTGTGAGCGTGCAGGGTCTCAGAGGCTGCTGCGCCCGCAGCGTGGCTTCCGGGTTGGTGATGTTGTGCCGATGGCTCAATCACCTCTAGGCGAGGACAGATTAGGTGGGAGTGTTTAAGTTCAGAAGGACCTTGTTTTCCAGTGGTGAAAACCCTGCTTTTTGGGACCTTCTCCTGGGGTCTGGAATGAGGCGTCTTGCTTTCCCAGCAGACAAGTGGTCCACGGGACCAAAAGGGAGGGTCTGTGGTCGCGTGACTGAAGAGCTTCCCTGGCTGGGAAGGGCAGGTGAGTGCACGGACATTCTTGGGAACTGGGTCCTGGCTCCAGAAACCAGAGCCAGCGTTATTGCAGGTGCTGACCACGTGTGTGGTTGTCAGAGGGGTGAGCTCCAGGGGAAGCAAAAGGAAAAATACAGAATAGGGCTCTCCAAATATTCTGTGATGTGGTCAAGTTTGGGAGCTTTTGACCTGAGAAGCCCTAGCAGGTGCAGCTCGGCCAGTCCACCACTGAGTGTGTGTGAGTGTGTGTGTGTGTACACGCGTGTGTGAGATCGTCTCCTTTGGGCCGTTTGGAATCCCCTCACTGAGGGTCCTACTTTGTGGGGCTTTTGTCCATCAGGGTACCTGCCGCTGTCTATCAATCGTGAGCTTTCTTCACCTCCAAGAAAAAGAAAACACGCATGTGAGAAAGTCCCAGAGAGTGATTCGTTGGGGAGGATACCATGTGCTAATTGATACTTTCTGAAATTAGCTGATCATTTTGGCAGTCGGTGGGTTGTCAGGCACGTTCCCGAGTTACAGCGAAGGGAGGTTTCCTTTGAATCCAGTGGCCTATCAAAGAAAACGATAGGCCCTCTTCCCTGAGATTGATTCAAGGTTGCTTGCCAGTGAGCAGGACACTTGAGAAGCCTGCGTGCTGATATGCTGCCAGGTCGAGAACCTTAATCCTGATTGACTCTTAATTAACAGCCGGGTGTCCTCTACAGATGAGCGTTCGAAGGACTCCCGTGTCGCTGGGTTTCGTTTCCCTTCGTTCCTTGCGCCAGCCACTGAACGCAGGCTAGCCCTGTCCCCTGGCATCTCCCTCTGCGCTGAGTTCCTGGCTGTCCTGCGGCCTTCCCACCAAGGCTTGCGTGCATTCATGCACGCGTGTCCTTCTCCCCATGGGTTTCCGTCTCAAGCCTGATGCCCATGCCACGTGTGTGCTGGGTGCCCAAGACCCACTCATGTGGTATGCCTCCTGCCGTGGGTACCTGCAGGTTCCTGCTACTGAACGGTCTTGGCTTCCCAGCGGCAGCCTCCCTTAGGCCTTTGTCAGGCCTGGTGGCAGAGGGGGTGCCAGACGGGGTGCCGGGGGGACCGAGCTGGCGAACGGGAAGGGGATCTGGTCAAGGGCAGCAGTCGGTCTTGAGGTCTGTGTGTCTGAGGTTAACAGGCTAATTGGCGGATCGAGCAGCTCTCTCTCCCAATGTGACCCTGACCCCCAGCGGCTTGCACAAGTTTGAGCTGAGCACAGCGCCCGGGCACGGGCAGGAAGGAGTCTCTGCAGGTGGGGTGTGCAGCCGCTCTTGGTTGGAGGCTCTCCCCAGACTGCAGGAGGAAGTGGGATCTCGGCTTGCACCTGTGGCCGGAAGGCCATCGGGAACTATTGTGAAGAATGCTAGCTAACCTGCAGGTCACACAGAGGCTTCGGGGACATGGCGCCCTGAGGCAGGAGTACTTGTCTGGGGCTAATAGGTTCCTTCTTGAATAGAAAACAAAATCCTGGGGCTGATGCTGTAGGGGAGAGAAAGCCATTTTTCCTCTACCCTTTTGAGTTCTTAGCTGAGACCACCATAACAAAAAAGACTAACAAGAGAAAAAGTTGAACGTGTGTTATGTCACGTACACACAGGAGATGTCCGGGGAAGATGGGGAGGTGGCTGAGACCCAGGCTCCCACCCTGTCCTGAGAGGGCAAGAAAGGGGGCGGAGGCCTCTCAGAGGAGAGCGGAAGGGTTAGGGTAGAGGACTGGGTCCTTCAAAGAACAGGTGGGGCTGTGACCCCGACAGTCCATCTGGGTGTGGGGCTGACCTCTACTCTCTCCGGGATAAGAGTCAGTCTTCCTGGTCAGTGAAGCTCCTGGGGAGGGGGCTGAGGACACTGAGGTCCTTTTGGAGGGTCTGTCTTCAGGCAGATGAGGGGAGTTCAGAGAAAGCCTCTCCCTGTGCCTGCTGTGTTTCTAGAGCCTTCCGCTCAAATAACCAGTATGCCACAGCCATGCATTTTGGGGTGGTACATCCTGGACCTCTGTTATACTCTGGGGTGATGAGCCGTGAGCTCCTGCGGTCCCACTGTGGGGCGATGAGCCCTGAGCTCCTGCGGTCCCAGTGTGGGGCGATGAGCCCTGAGCTCCTGCGGTCCCATTGTGGGGCGATGAGCCCTGAGCTCCTGCGGTCCCGCTGTGGGGCGAT